>NC_056627.2:335075209-335675209 GCF_002870075.4 Lactuca sativa | reverse complement strand
CCTTGCCTTCTTCTCCATTTTTCTCGAAGCCTTCAGGTTGCATCACATACACTTCTTCATTCAACCTTCCATTCAAGAAAGCCGATTTCACATCCAGGTGATGCACCCACCATCCACTTGATCCTGCAAGAGCCAAGATTACACGCACTGTCTCAATCCTAGCCACCGATGCAAAGACTTCTTCATAATCGATGCTCTGTTTCTGTATGTATCCCTTTGCTACGATTCTCGCCTTGTACTTTGCAATTCTCCCATCTGGTTCTCTCTTTACCTTGTAAACCCATTTTAGACCAATTGCTTTTCGCCCTTTTGGAAGATTAACCAATGTCCATGTCTTATTTTTTTTCAATTGATGCCAACTCTTCCTTCATTTCACTAACCCATTCAGTTCTAATATTTTCTTCTTGATACGGGTTCGGTTCTTCCTCGTTGCGAATTATCATCAGCTCTTCAGGGGTAATTGTATTTCCTCGGTATTCTCGTATAAATCTGTAACTAATCAATACCGTTTCGGAGCGCCACCGCCTGTAGAGCTTGAGGCGGTGTTTGGAGACACAACTTGAGTCGTAGAATCTATGATTATGGGCGAATCGGACTGAACGCTTTGTGGGCTTCCAGGTAGTGGACTAAGTGGGCTCACTTATGGTGAGTTATTGGGTTGTTCATTTTCGATCCAAACATTATTATTAGTTGACCCGCTTCACCCGACACCATATTGAGGAGTGTATGGATCTGGATCTCTATCATCATCTTGAGCTTCGTCTTCTTGGACTTCAGTCTCACCCACATCATCGAAATCAAATCCTTCCACTGTGAAGGTCATACTTGGGATTGCTTTGATCTTGGCTTTCTCCCCCCAATTCCAGGTCTGATCTTCTTCAAACACCACATCTCTACTCACATATATTGATCCCGTATCAGAATCCAATAGTCTGTGAGCTTTCGATCCTTTATTAGTTCCCAGATACACCACCTTTTTACTTCTATTATCCAATTTCTTCAAGTGATTCTTGGCTATCTTCATATGTGTGATGCACCCAAAAACCCTTAGGTGATCGACATTAGGCTTCCTTCCAGTCCACATCTCGTATGGGGTGATCTCCTTGAGGGCCTTAGAGCTTAATCGATTCCTGATGTAAACAACATGGCTTACTGCTTCTCCCCACAGTACATCAGGTACTTTCATTGTCTTTAAACAACTTCTAACCATCTCCAAGACTGTTCGATTTCTCCTATTTACAACCCCGTTCTATTGCGGGGAGTAGGGTAAGGTGTAGTGACGATTGAGCCCGGTTTCATCACAATACATGATGAATTGGTTTGAGAGAAACTCTCCTCCCCGATCTGTTTTAAACATTTTTAATCTTTCTCTAGTTTCCACTTCAACCTTTGTTCTAAAATTCTTGAAAGCATGAAATGCTTCATCCTTTGATTTTAGCAGGTACACCCACATTACCCTGCTATAATCATCCACCAAAAGCAACTCCCAGCTGGTGTTGGTGGTGAGATTGGACCACACAGATCACCGTCGACAAGTTCCAGTCTTCTCTTTGCCCTGAAGTTTTTACACAAAGGGAATGGATTCCTGGTTTGCTTCCCCATGAGACATCCTTCACATGGTTTAGATGGAATCATCATCTTGGGAATTCCCTCAACCAAAACTTTATCAACCATCAATTTCAATGAGGTAAAGTTTACATGCCCTAGCCTTGTGTGCCATAGCCATGTTGGGTCTTTAATTTCAGCAACTAAGCATCTTGAATTGACTTCTTCAAGTTGAATTTTATAGAGACGGTTTTGGGATTTTTGTACCTTCATTAAAAGCCTTCCAGTGCTGTCATGAACCCAAAGGAATGGTTCTTTTATCTTAATCTCATCTCCTCCTTCTGATAACTGACCAAGACTGATAATGTTGCTGCATAAATCTGGTATGTAGTACACTTCTTCTAATCTTCTTATTTCACCATTTTTGCATTGGAAATCTATTGACCCCTTTCCTTCAATTCTAAATCTGGATTCATTCCCAAATTTGACATACCCCTATATTTCTTTGTTCAGGTTGTGGAACTTCTCCTCATCACCAGTCATGTGATTGTTTGCCCCTGTATCGAGATACCATAGCCTTGACTGGTTTGTCTCTCCACCTTTTGCCTTCACTTTTTGATGGAGTTTCTCCTCATTCAAGAACACCTCACCAATTTCTTCTTTACTTTCTAGGGACATCAACAGAAGTGCTAGTTCAGAATCTTCTTTTTATCAAATTATTCTCGTGGCTTCTTTCCTTTCTTAGGTTTTTACACTCACCTGGATAATAGCCATATTCCTGGCAGTTATAGCACTGCACTGTGCTTTTGTCTTGACTGCTGGAGGCCCCATGACTTCCTTCCTTTTAGTGATTTGATCCACTTCTGCCACGACCACATCCTCCACCATGTCTACCCCTGCCTCTGCCTCGTCCCCGTGAGCCTCCAAAACCTCCTTTATGAGATTTGGATTTGGAGTCACCATCTCCTTTCTTCTTGTTTCTCTCTGACCACTCTTGGTGTGTCAAGAGAAGTTTTCGATCGTCATTTTTGGTATGGCCCTTCATTCTTTCTTCATGTGCTTTTAATCTCCCAATTACTTCTTCTACTGTCATTTCATCTAGATTTCCAAATTGTTCCAGGGTTGAGGCTAATTGCAGGAATTTGGCTGATACAACCCTAAGCAACTTCTTCACCACATAGGCTTCATCTACTGTATCACCCAGAGTGCGCATTGAACTCATAATGTTCTCTACTTTCACCGCAAATTCATCCACTCCTTCCAACTCTTTCATGGTGAGTGACTCAAACTCAGCCTTTAGAGTTTGTATTCTCGCTGTTTTTACTCTGTCAGCCCCTACAAATCTTGTCTTCAGAGCCTCCCTTGTCTCTTTGGATTTTTTCTTTTCAGCCAACGACATCAAGAGATCTTCACGTATTCCTTGATAAATAACTGATAATGTCATTTTGTCTTTCTTTGCATCAACAACTGTGTTTGAAGTTTTGGGCTCTACTGCATCCCACACACCATGAGCCTGCATGAAGACCCGCATCTTGATTGCCCATGCTCCATAGTTGGTTCTTGATAACATTGGATAATGGAGAGTAATTTGACCATCTTTGTCGCCATTCCCATTGTTTCCTGCCATCTCTTCACGAGATTGATACTTGGGCATGCACCTGGATTTGCTCTGATACCAGATGTTGATATTTTGCAGGGGTAATAAAGAGTTTTATTGCCAAGATAGGAAATAAAACACAACAAAGGAAGGATAGCACAGGGACAGAACTTGACAGAATACATGGAAGGGTAAAACTGGAATAAACAGTTTAGCAAAAAACTGCATAATGAACAGAGAGTCACATAGAAGAAGTAATAGCATAGTGGATAAATTGAGGAAAAAGTGTTCTTTATTCACTGAAAAAAAAACAAATTAAGTGGGGATACATTCAACGTACACTTGCCTCTACTTTTAAACTAAAAGTTGCTGGAAAAAGGGAAACAAACTTGATTACTTCCTAAAGACTAGGACCACTTACTGGTCACTTTGATTTATTCAAGATTAATTAAAACGTGCATACTAGATAAAGATTACTGAATTACTTTTAACAGCAGGCGTACTTTTCACAACGTCAACAAGCTTATGGATATAGGGATCTGTTTCAAGCTGAGTAGCAGTATGTCTTTGCATAATGTTGAGTTCGTTAGACATTTTTGGTGGTTTTTCAGCAGATGTACAACTCCCTCCAATAACTGTGAACATGTTGTTAAATTTATTAGCCTATGAAATGGGTTCACGTGACGCACATGATGAATGGGTTACCTCTTACATCTGCCTGCTCTATTCTCTAACCGATTGCCCTGAGGACGTTAAGGCTCTTCACAATGCTGGGGTGCTTGATAACCCCATGGGGAACGAGAGTAACGAAGAAGTCGGGAAACTATTAAAGGCAATAGGCCTTGATTTGGTTCCAAACTATTTAGCTTATTCACAATTCAAGAAACAAATACAAAGTCACTGTGGCGGATGGAGGAACACGCATCTTTCTGACCTTAAGCACGAGTACATCAAGAGCCCATGGTCACTTTTAGCACTTCTAGGAGCTGTCATGGTTCTTTTTCTTAGTGCTGTTCAAACTTACTTCACTGTCTGGAGTCCCAAGAGCGAGTGCGATGATCTTTGCAAGTTTTTAAAGATGAAAGATCACTTATAGCTAGAAACTCCAATAATTGATGGTTAAATTCCTTTATGTATGGTCACATCTGGTTGTGCTTGCGAGATAATGATTGTGTGTGTGTTGTGTCACTATGTGTTTCAAGTTATATTCGACAACAATAACTTTTAAAATGTTTATGATCTCAATGTATATTGTTATAACATGCTCTTATTGTTAGAGTTTAAGGATTTCGAATAAAAAATTTGATTTGGATGTTTCAAGGATTGTGATTGTATCACTTTCTGAAATCTATAATTCGTCCCTATTGCCTGGGGCACACGAATTCAGAAGTGGAATAATCCAAGAACTTCAGTTATGAATATATACCTAATTAGAATTTGAAACACTTAAAATACATGTTGTGATGCGTTTTTAGAGAGATAGAGAGATGCAAAGAAATTTGATTTTAGTTATAAGAAAGTTGTAACCATTTCATGTAACCTCCATCTTCCTTTTATATGTTAAATATATGTTGTATATGTTATAATTAATTAATAGTTAATCAGAAATTAATTTTAAGATTAATAAAATTAGTTAAAAGTGCATGAAATAAAGTGTAATTGTTCAGTAGTTGAACAAAGAGCTCCAGAACCTTCCACACATAGGGTGGACGGTTTCTAGAGGCATTTTAGGGTTTCTGGAATTATCCTTAGAGGATAATTAGGAAGCTAGATAATTACCAATTCAAGATAATAATATTATATTGGTTTTTGGCTTATTTAGGGTTTCCTAGTTGCACTATATAAAGGCCCTTAGCATTCATATTTCAGACATCACTTCTTCCTCAAGGGTTGACCAAAATTATACTCTCTTTCTTTCTCTCTCTGTAATCTCCTTCTTGCTAGCTTGGGCGTGAACCACTAGAGGCACGTCATTTGTAGTGCTTGCTTCCCAAAATTCTACAAGTGAAGGATCATTGTTATTTGCTATAATAACAACAAGTTATGCAATCCTAAACCCTTTTATGTGTATTTTGAAAATTACTTAGGGTTTCTAGGGTTCTTATTTTGATGTTCATAGTTATAGGTTCAATAGTGAAAACATAGATCTTGTTTTAGGTTGCATGCACACTTAAGAGTTTTAAGTTTGTCTTGTTATGCCTAAAACCCATTAGTGGTATCAGAGCGTATGGTTTGTTTTCAATTGAATTTGCTATAATTGTTGGATTTGATCAAATTAGGGTTTATAGAAATTAAACCCTAAAAAGCCTCACATTTCGAAATTGGGTTAGGGTTTCTTCCTCCCCAAGTTTCGAAATTAGGGCTAGGGTTTTGAAACCCTAACCTTCCTCCCCAAGCAATTTTCAAAAATTAGGTATGTTGATAGGGTTTTTAAAATTTTGGTGATTATCATTTTACTTGCATAAAAAGAGATAATCAAAAATTGATAAATCCTATACCTATTTTTCGAAAATTTGGGGTATAAGGATTATGATTAAATTATCTGATTAATTTAATTAGATAATCCTTATTTGATTTAATATAATTATTTAAATTTTAACTAAAAGATAATTATTAAGTCATTTGTTTTTTTTTAAATTTAAATTAATTATTTAATTTTTGAAATTTAGTTATAAACCTAGTATTTTGAAAAGTTTTAAAATACACCTTATACTATAAGTAAAATAAAAAGGTTTAATAATTACTATATGTATAAGACTATGTCCGTCGAACCACTAGTATGCCTCATTTACGAAGCTAGTCTGTAAGGGGGTATAAGGAAACTACCTATAAAATGGTAGTTGAATGGGTTCCACTCTCACTCACCACTTCCTTGATTAGTGAATGGTCATTAGCCAAATGAGTTTGATAGGACAATTAATTTTCATTAAAATTATAATGACATTAAAATGAACTAAACCCTATTATAAAGAATCCAAATCTTAGTTACTTTACAAAAAATGTGAAATTGTATGCTAACCTATGAATTTGCACATTTCACTTTTTAAGTCGTTAGTGGAGCGTGTGTGGTTAACCGACACACTAATACGAGCTAATAAGGAGTTGTAATGGGTATCTCATAAATTATCATTGTTGATGGATCGTGTGTGGTTTACCAACACATCAATTGAGATGATAAATGACAATGACGCTATCAAGCACATTTGCATGGTTATTCACATCTTGTTTGTGATCATCAGTATCCCAGTCACGAATAGAAGAGCATAATATGAGATTAAACATGCCATTGAATAGGTTCAATGAATCTCAAAAGAGCTAGAAATTTCATCAAAACTTAATTTCCTTTTATATTCCATTTCTATTGGTGGAATTGGTAAATCGTCATTTCCTTAACTTTATAAAATTTACAATTAGATTACGCCATCCGTTTTCTAAGTTGTGAATTATATAGTTGGATCCTAGCCTTAATATTTCATTTTGGGTTGTTATATTAAGGATTATTCTTATCTAACTAAAGCTACCTTCCTTTTACAGATGTCTACTCAAAATGATGTTTCTGGTTCCAACTCCTCCAATCAAAATTTCTCATTGTTGAACATCTGCTCAAAGGTGACATTGGATGGCACCAATTACAACGACTGGATGGGCAATATCAAAATGGTCATTCGTTTCGAGGACAAAGAGTATTTCCTTGAGAAAGAACTAATTGATATTGACGAAGAGAAGGCACTCCTGAAGAACTAGTTGCCTATAAAAGGCAATACAATGACGCAACAAAAGTTGCTTGCATCATGGTCACCACAATGACCCCTGAGTTGCAATGACTCTATGAGGATTACTGGCCGTATAAGATGAACAAGGACCTTGTGGAGAATTACCATAATCTATATCGTCAAGAAAAATACAAGGTGGTAAAGTCCCTCATGGCATGCAAAATGAAAGAGGGTGAATATGTCTGTAACATCCCAAAAATCATGACCAAAAATTTCATTTTTATTTATTAATGAAACCATAAATCATTCCATCTCAAAAACATAAGTTATAGTATCAAATCATAGTATCATATCAAAACATCAGAGTAAACATCCCCGGCTAAACATCGTGGTGTGTGCAATGCAGTCATCCAAAGCCCTTCCCTTTGCTACCGGAAGTACCTGAAACCAAAATTGAAACCGTAAGCACGAAGCTTAGTGAATTTACCCAAACTACCACATACCATACACATAATCATGCTGCTATGAGATACGGCCCCAACCATAATCAAGGAGATACGGGCCCCGCCCACACTCGGCTAACTAGGAGATACGGGCCTCGCCCACACTCCACTAACTATGAGATACCGGTTTCGCCTACACTTAGCTAACTATGAGATACGGGCCTCACCCACACTCACTATCTATGAGATATGGGCCTCACCCACACTCAACTATCTATGAGATACAAGCCTCACTCACACTTAGCTACTAAGCACACATACAAGTATCACACAGACAACAAGTATAACAAAATCTATCAATCAGTTCTATATCCATACTCAAATAATGCTATGAGATACGGGCCTTGCCCGCACTCCGCTATCTATGAGATACGTGCCTCACCCACACTCAACTACTAATCAATACACATAACTTATACAGACCAACCTTAGTGCCTTCGACCCGTTCAAACCAGGAGGAAACTCACCTCACTATCGGATGATAGCTGAAAGGTCTTTGGCCGTAATTAGCTCTACTCCCTCCCTGTACCAAAACAACCCCTTAGATACTATTCCATACTCATAACCCTTAAGGGTCAACTTTGGTCAAGTCAAAGTCAAAGTCAATGCTCCAAGTTGACTCAACTCGTTGAGTTTACCCTTCAACTTGTTAAGTTCTCATAAATCATAGAATCATGAAATCGCGATCTAGCTTGTCGAGTTTTCCTCCAACTCACCGAGTTTCTCCTTCTCAATAGAAACGAGACTTTCCCAGTACTAATCGTTGAGTTCCTTTGTGGACTCGCTGGGTTCCTTCAACAGAATTGGGAATGTTCAACCCAACTCGTCGAGTTCCTCATAGTTCTTCGTCTATTAATCCCTTCCCTCAGATCTAAGGTTCCAGAATATAAATCTACATTGTTTCCATGGTATACATCTGTAAAGTCGACAACTTGATGGCTTTGCATGCCTCAAATGGTTCCAATATCGAGATATAACAACCTACTTCTATGGATATGGTATTATCTTGGACAAGAACAGGTTTAGGACCTTTTTTATGAATCTAAGGACCAAGTAACACTGAGAATGGGAGTTTTTTTAGCATCAGGACTATGAAGTTTATCATGCTCCATCAATGTGATAAAAAAGGTCCATAAAACAACACTAATATAGATCTACGCTATTAATCATCAAGTTTGAGACTTTTAACCTTAGAAATTTACCAAAGATAGACAAGATCCTAGATCTAGTGCTTCTCCTCAAGATCAATGACCTTCTAGTTCTTCCAAGTCCTTCACCAAGCACAAGAACACACAAAAATCCACTAAAAACCTCTAGCTTCTCAAGAAGGAGCTCACAATATGATTTTGGGGTTTTGGGAGGCTAATGAGGTTTGGTGGGAAAAGATTAAGTCCTTTAAATAGGGTGAAAACCTTGGAAATTAGGGTTTCATCCCAGCCGATCTACTCGTCGAGTTGAGGCCTCTCAACTCGTCGAGTAGGTTACTTAAATCACGCAGCCCATATGATCTCTACTCGACGAGTTTGGGGCTTCTAACTCATCGAGTTTATCTTATAATTCGAATAAATAATAGATTAAATACATACTAGGATACAGGTGTTACATTGTCTATGGCCATGCGCAAAGAATGTAACGCTACGTGGAGCGCCTTGTTAGGCTTAATGTGCACTTTTATGAGGAGTTGGCTATTGACATAGTCTTGAACTCCTTACCAAGTTTTTATGATCAATTTATTGTAACTTATCAATTGACCAAAAGTGAGACCACCTTGGCTCACAACCTCCTACAGATAGCTGAAGCATGGATGAAGGGAAAGAGTATTGCCTTTACTCCTGCTAGTGCTCCCGTTATGGCCATTGGTCAAGGGAAGGGGAAGAAAAGGAAAGGTCTTCCAAATAAAAAATGGAAGGGAAAGTCTCATGCTCGGTCGTCAAGTAATGGACCCAAAGGTAAATCTAGTTCTGATGCTCCTCCTGTCTCTGATCCCAAAGAGGCCACTTGCTTTTACTGCAATGACAAAGGGAATTGGAAACGAAGCTGTCCAAAATATCTGCAAGATATCAAAGATGGAAAAGTGAAGCCAACTTCTTCAAGTATATACATTATTTCATCTAATAACTCATCATCTTCTCGTTCTTGGGTCCTTGATACATGATGTGGATTTCACATTTGTTCTGATTTGCAGGGGCTAAGAAAAAGTGAGGAGGTGGAGCATGGTAGAATGAACTGGATAATGGGGAGTAGGCAATCTTCACTTGTCACCAAGATTGGAGTTTATAGTCTAGTGCTTAGTAATGGTGTTGATTTAGATTTTATGAATTATTGCTACTCGTCAGAAATGACACAAAACATTATTTCTTTTCATGCATTGTTCATACAAGGTTTTAGATATGCTTTTAATGATTTGAATTGTTCAATTTCTACTTATAAAAATGGTATTTTTTATTTTGAAGTTTTTCATTGTGATGGTGTGTATGAAACTGTGATGTGTATAGACAATTTAGGCAATTCTGTATTTCAATTTAGGCAATTGTGTATATACAAAGCATGCTTATGGCATTGTCTTCTTGGACACATTAACAAGAAACACATAGCCCAAATCCAAAAGGATGGAGTGCTAGAATTATTTGACCTAAGGTCAGATGATACAGGTGAATCTTATCTTTTGGGTAAGATGAAAAAATAATCACCTTTCACTGGATCTTGTGAAGGAGTTGAAGGTTTGTTGGACCTCATACACACAGATGTGTGTGGGCCCTCTAGATCCACCACAAGGGATGCAAATCGATTTTATGTAACATTTATGGATGATTATTGTAGATATGGCTATATTAACTTAATCAAACATTAATCATAAACCTTTGAAAAGTTCAAAGAGTTTAAAAATGAAGTCGAAAATCTATTAGGTAGGAAGATAAAGATGCACCGATCAGATAGTGGCGAAGAGTATCTTAGTATCGAGTTCCATGACTACCTCAAGGAATGTGGAATAGTTTCACAATTGACCCCTCCTAGGACACCACAAATTAATGGTGTGGATGAGAGGCGCAATCAAACCTTGTTGGGTATGGTTCGTTCCATGATGAGTCAAGTTTATCTTCCAATTTCATTCTGGGGGTATGCCTTAGAGATTGCCTCTCATATTCTTAATCTTGTCCCAACTAAGAAAATTGCCAAAACACCTCATGAAAGATGGATAAGGATGGTTCCATTGTTAGCACATATCAAGGTTTGGAGTTGTGAAGCTTTCGTTAAATGAGAGACTCACGACAAGCTTGAACCTCGTAGTGAGAGATGTATTTTCATCGGCTACCCATATAATTCATTTGGATATTTGTTTTACAGACCTAGTGAGAAAGTGGTCTTTGTAGCATGAAGAGGAGTATTTTGCGCGAGAGAGACCTCATATGCAAAGATGACAGTGGGAGTACCATTGACCTTTACGATATTTAAGAATCAAACAATGAAGGAACCTTTGAAGACGCTAGGGTTCAAATAGAGGAAGAGATTCCAATTGAACTAGTTGATGATTCATTACTTATTAGCCGTTCCAGTAGAGTTAGAATTCCACCTAAGCTCTATGGTTTCCATATTACTACAGATGGTGATATGTTTATCAGTGATAGTACACTGGTAAATTTGGATAAACCGGCTAACTACAAGGAAGCAATGGCAGGCTCTGAGGCAGCCTAATAGATAGAGGAAATGGACAGCGAGATCAAGTCCATGTATGACAATCAATTTTGGAATTTGGTTGATCAATAACCTGGACGAAAGACATTGGTTTGCAAATGGATCATCAAGAAGAAAACCAACATCAATGGTAATCTGCACATATTCAAAGCACGACTGGTTGCTGATGGATTTACTCAAACCACAAGGGTTGATTATGACGAGACCTTCTCATCAGTGGCTAACATAAAATCTATTAGGATCATGCTAGCCATAACTGCTTTTTCATGACTATGAAATTTGGCAGATGGGTGTTAAAACTATTTTCCTTAATGGGAAGTTGGCTGAGGATGTTTACATGAGTCAGCCAGGGTTTTTTTTTGATGCAAAGTTTCCCAATAGAATGTGAAAGCTTGATAAATCCATCTATGGATTGAAACAAGCTTCTCGGAGATGGAATCTTTGTTTTGATGAGAATGTCAAAGATTTTGGCTTCTTTATAAGTGAAGATGAGTCCTATGTATATGTCAAAGCTAATTGGAGTATAGTAACCTTCCTAGTGTTGTATGTTGATGAAATACTTCTTATAGGAAATGACATTACAACTTTGCAAGAGGTTAAGTCTTGGCTTGGAAGGTGTTTCGCTATGAAGGACCTAGGTAAGGTTGCCTATATTCGGGGGATATGAATTCTAAGAGACAGGAGTAAAAGACTAATTAGACTTAGACAGAGTACATACTTGGAAAAGGTGTTAAAACGTTTTAGTATGGAAAATTCCAAGAAAGGAGAACTACCTATCCCGAGTAATACGAAACTGAGTAAGACTCAGAGTCTGAGTACCGATGTAGAGATAGCAGTAATGAGTAGAGCTTCATATGCTTCCGCCATTGTATCTATCATGTATGTAATGACATGTACTCGCTGTGATATGTCCTTTGTTTTGAGCATGGTCAGTCGTTATTAGGGAAATCCATGTAAAGCTCATTAGATAGTAGTTAAGAATATTGTCAAGTATCTGTGAAGAACTAAGGACTGGGTCCTAGTGCTTGGTGGCAGTGATACATTAAGAGTAAATGGGTATAGTAACGCCAACTTTCAAACAGATAGAGATAACTTTCTTTCTCAATATGGTTGGGTGTTTACCTTAAATGGAGGAGCAGTTACTTGGAAAAGTTCCAAGCAAGAGACAGTGGCTGATTCTACCTCTGAATCAGAGTACATTGCGGCAAGAGAAGCATCAAAGGAGGAAATTTGGTTGAAGAACTTCATCGGAGATCTTGGAGGTTTTCCAACCGTCAAGGAACCAATGGAAATTTTTTGTGATAATGAAAGAGCGGTTGCCTTGACAAAGGAACCAAGAGATCATGGCAGATCAAGACATATCGACAAAAAATACCATTTCATCAGACATAGAGTAGAAGAAGGTCACCTCATAGTGAAGAGGGTATCATCTGAAGATAATCCTACAGATCCACTCACAAAGGGTCTGAGTAAGGCAAAACACATTCAACATGCCAGGAGCATTCGTATGAAAGATTATATTAGCTTTAATAGTTAGATAGCTAGTTTGAAACTTTTAACAAAGTAAATGTAATTTACTTTTGGTGATTAAATAATAGAGAATTATTTATGAGTTTGTTTACTAGCTTTTGTCAATTGTTTTTTCTTGTGTTTCACTTTTACATTTTTACTTCCTGAATAATTCGATTATTCAAACTCCATAGTCGTTTGTACTTTTGGAAGTAAGTAGTGAATTAATATTGTCATGAATTGAATTGTAGATTGTCTAAAGAGTTTTAGACATAACAATAGTATTTCTATAATGTTCATGAATACTTAGAAATGGAGATTTAAGTACTAGATTAACCCACTCTTAGAGAACTACTTCATGGAATTTATCATGAGTAATTTTGAGATGATAATATCTTATCATCTTAAAACGGAGATATAAAAGTTGTGGTTTACAAGTCAGTTGTGCATTGATAATACATAAACTCATTAGTAACTTGATGTTATAAAACATTTCATGAGTAAATGGTACAATCATATAAGTCAAAGTTTATTCGTTCCTTTTTCCCTAACGGGAAAAGCGATATCTTTGGGCCCCTTGGTGATTTGGTGTTGACTTATAGTGTCCGGCCCAACCAAGACTATATTTATGTGTTGGATTAAGAAGTTCTATGTAATTACAAATCAAATATCAGGAAACAAAGTATTGGACAATGAGATTGATTTTGTTTCATGTATCATGTCTAAATGATATCTTGCAGAACGGAGGATTATATGATCACTTATCTTACGACACGTAACTGACTGGGTCAGAGTTCGACAGCGGTTTTTGGAAGCTACAATTTGTTGATCGATTCGGAAGTTATATATTTGAAATCATAGTTACAAACTTATCCAAGTGGGAGACTGTTGGATTAGGTGTCTAAGACCATAAATATAATTGGTATAAACTTGAATTGTTAGTAGCACAGTCTTTTTGGGTTGCCCTCAAACCTAGCAATTGGACAAGATGATTTTTGGAGAGAGAAGTTAATTTATTAATTGATTAATTGAAATAAATAATTTATTAATATAATGAGAATAATATATTAATTAGAAATAGTAATATTTAACTAATAATTAATAAGAAATTAATTGGAATTAATTTTGGGATTAATGGAATTAATTAAAAGTGTAGGGACTAAAGTGTAACTGTTCAATACTTAAACAAAAGGCTCAAGAACCTTCCACACATAGGGTAGAAGGTTTCTAGAGGCATTTTTTGGGTTTCTGGAATTATCCTTAGAGGATAATTATTAGGAAGCTAGATAATTACCAATTTAAGATAATATTATTATATTTGTTTTGGGCTTATCTAGGATTTCCTAGTTGCACTATATAAAGGGTCCTAGCCTTCATATTTTGACCATCACTTCTTCCCCACGGTTGGCCGAAATTATACTCTCCTACCTTCTCTCTATAATTTCCGCGTTGATAGATTGGGTGTGAACCACTAGAGGTACAACATTTGTGGTGCTTGCTTCCAAAGCTTCTACAAGTCAAGGATCATTGTTATTTTCTATAATAACAATAAGGTATGTAATCATAAACCATTTTTATGTGTATTTCAAAAATTACCTAAGGTTTCTAGGGTTCTTATTTTGATGTTCATAGTTATATGTTGAATAGTGAAAACATAAAGAGTTTTAAGTTTGTCTTGTTATGCCTAAAACTCATCAGTAACATCTTTAAATATGTGATAAAACCTTGAAAACAAAGTAGGCTTGGGCTACCCAGCTTTCACGCCGTGATACACTCGGCATTGTGTTGTGAAAGGCCCAAACCGGGAAGGCCCAATTTAAAAATAGCCCAAATTGCCTTACAACCCAAAACTCAACCTTTTTCCCAACCACTTACACTCTTAGCCTAAGAAACTTATTCCTTTAAGGTTTAAACTTCATTCTATGAAACCTGGGATCCTTACTTGATCAAAAAACGGCCCGTTATTCTGAAATAAGAAACATCCTGAAAACTGATGTTACATAATTTGAGCAATATCAATACGCTACTAAATAATAATGGTATCCTTAGTTATGCTGAACATTCCAAGGCTTATAGGTTCTTTGTTTTAGAACCTAATGGTTATGTTTTCAGTTAATTCTGTAATAGAATCAAGATATGCCATATTTGATGAAAATTAGTTTTCCTCCATACCTTGACCAAAGGATATGGTTCTTAGTTCCAATGAAACTACTAATGAAGTTGTACATAATACAAGTTTATCACTTGAGCTTAGAAGAAGAAAAAGAGAAAAAAAGGATAATTCTTTTGGTGACATGTACTTAAATTGGGATTGAAAATGATATAGTAGACAATACAATATATGTTGGATTAGGTGTCTAAGCCATTAACTAAATTATTATAAACTTAAATTATTAGCAAAGTCCTTTTGGGTTGCCCTCAAACCTAGTAATTGACTGGAATGTTTCTCGGAGAGAAATGACGATTTGTTAATTTATTATATGATTAATAAAGTAATTAGAAATCAGAATAAATAATTTATTAATATGTTTTTTGAAAAATATATTAATTTGAAATTATATTATTTAATTAATAGTTAATCATAAATTAATTGGAATTAATTAAAAGTAGAAATATTAAAAGTGTTAATGTCCAAAAGTTGAACATTGACTGATTCTAGAAACTCCCTTAGAAGGTGGACAGTTCTAAGGGGTTTTATGGAGCTTTTTAGGGCTTTTAGGAAACTTAGGATTGTTTTTTTTAGGGGGGGGGGGGGGGGGTGGGGGAAGAAAAGGGTTAGCATTATCCATATTGAAACCTGTCGTATATACAATGACTTCTTAACAACTATAAATACCCCCTTAGGGATATGAATTTTGGCACTCACAATTCCCAAGAGAATTTCGAAAATCCTTTTACACATCCCCTCTCTTCGATAGCCTCCAACTGTTAGGGTTTGGGGGTGAGTTAGCAGAGGCACGAGATTTCTGGTGCTGACTTTCTTAAGTTCTACAAAGAAGGATTACTAGTTTATTTACAAAAATAAACTAAAAGGTATGTTTTCTATTATCCCTTCTCCTAAATCGAAAATAACAATGTACTTTAGGGTTCTTAAATTCAAATTGTTGTTTGCATATCATAATGAGAACATAGATCCTTTAGGGTGTATCCGAACTTAGGGTTTTAGGTTTTTCGCCAAAAATATGATTTTTGTTACCTATAAAATCCATCAGTGCTATCTGGGCGATTGTTCTCTATGATCTTGCATAAAGTTGAATAAGATCAAAAACCATTTTGATGGTTTTCGATTTGGGCTAGGGTTATTAGAAACCCTAACCTCTTTCTTTATTTTCGAAATTGGTAGGGTTTTGGTAGGGTTTCCTTGTTTTGATAATTATTAGTTTTAAATGCCTTGAAATTGAATAATTATTATTTGGTAAAACCCAAACCCCAATTTCGAAATTAGAGGGTATTGGATTAGGATTAAAATTTATTTGATTAATTGTTTAATGGTAAATAAATTGTTTAATCCTTATTGGTTTAATTTAAATTGAATTAATTTTTATAAAATTTGAATTTACAATTAATTAAAACCTAGTATTTTAGAAAAGCTTTTTAAAATACACCTTATATATATTATTAAAAGTTAATTACTATATGTATAATATTAAGTTAGTCATATCGCTAGTATGCCTCCTTCATGAAGTTCATGAACTATAAGGGGGTATAAGAAAACTACCTATAAAGTGGTAGTTGAATGGGTGTCCACTCCCACCCACCACTTCCTTGTTTGGCGGAGGGTCGTTAGCAGAAAGGATCTGGAAGGACATTAACTTCATTAAAAATGTAATTCTATTAAACTAACTAAACCATTTTTTTAAAAAATTCCCACTCATAGTTACTTTAGGAAAAATATGAAAAGTATGTTAATCCATTAAATTGCACATTAAGCTTTATATGTTGTTAGTGGAGCGTGTGTTGTTAACCTGCATACTAATAGAGACTATAAAGAGTATTAATGGGCATCGTGAAAATTATCATTGTTAATGTAGTACGTGTGGTTAACCAAAACATTAATTGGAAATGATAAATGACATCAAGAGTACCAAACATATTTTTATGGTTATTCACATCTTGTTTGTGATCCTCGGTATCCTAGTCACAAACAGAAGAGCATAATATGAGATTAAACATACTATGGATAGATTCAATGAATCTCAAAAGATTCGGGGATTTCAATTTGATTGAAATTGGTAAATTGCTTTTACCCACCTTTATAAAATTTACAATTAGATTACGGCATCCCTCTTCCAGATTGTAAATTGCATAGTCGGGTCCTAGCCTCAAATATTTATTATGGGTTGAATTTTAAGGATTATACTATCATATTACTAAAATTATTTCTTTTCTCTATAGATGTCTACTCCTAGTGATGCTTATTCTCTTTTGTTGTCTACCCACCACTCGGGTTTCTCCCTACTGTCTATCGTGTCCAAGGTGACCTTTGATGGCACCAATTACAATGATTGGATGCATAATATCAAGATGGCTCTTCAATTCGAGGGAAAATAATATGTCCTTGAAGAAAAACTTGTTGAAATCGATGAAGCCACTACTACTCTAGAACAACTAGCCTCCTACAAGAAACACTATGACGATGCAACAAAATTTGATTGCATCATGGTTGCTTCCATGGCCTCTGAATTACAGAGGTTCTATGAGGACTATTTTCCCTATGAGATGAACAATGACCTTGTGGAAAAGTACCACAAGAGAGCTCATCAAGAGAAATATGAAGTCGTCAAAGCCCTCATGGCTTGCAAAATAAAAAAGAGAGTCTGTGTTCAACCACGTGTAGAGAATGCAATGGTACGTAAAACACTATGTTGAGCTTAATGTGCAGTTCGATGAGGAGTTGGCCATTGACATGGTCTTGAAATCCTTACCAAGTTGTTATGACCAGTTCATTTTGGCCTATCATTTGAACAACACATAAACCACATTGGACTAACTCCACAACTTTCTATAGACTGCTGAATCGAGAATGAATGGAAATAATCCAGACCCTTCTACTAATGCTCCTATTCTCGCCATTGGTCAAAGCAAAGGGAAGAAAAGAAAGGTTGCTCCCAAAGCTAACCGGAAGGGCAAGGCCCATGTTGGGTCATCTAGCAATGGACTATAGGCGAAGCCCAGTTCATACATTCTAGCTGTTAATGAACCTAAAGAGGCTACTTGTTACTATTGCAATGACAAGGGCCTTTGGAAGAGGAGCTACCCCAAGTACCTGCAAGACATCAAGGATAGCAATGTGAAGCCAACGTCAGCAGGTATATACACTATTCAAACTAATAAATCACCATCTGCTCATTCTTGGTTCCTTGATATAAGATGTGGTTTTCACATTTATTCTGATTTGAAGGGACTAAGAGAAGGTGAATAGGTGGAGCATGGAAGTATGAATATGATCATGGACAATAGGCGATATTCTCCTGTTACCAAGATTGGGACTTATCATATTCTGCTTAGTAGTGATATTAGTTTAGATTTGATTAATTTTTGTTATTTGTCAGAAATGACATGAAACATTATTTCATTTCATGCATTGTTCAGACAAGGTTTTCGTTACTCGTTTAATGATTTGAGTGGTTCAGTTTTAGTTTATAAAAATGGTGTTTTTATATTTGAAGCTTTAACTTGCAACGGTGTGTATGAAATCGTGCCTTGTGTTGGTATCTTAGGTAATAATGTATTTCATATTGATTCTTCTAATGGTTTAGACAAGGCATGATTGTGGCACAGTCTTCTTGGTCACATTAACAAGAAACACATCGCCCAACTCCAAAAGGATGGAGTGTTAGAATCATTTGACCTAAGGCCAGATGATGAATCGAATCTTGTCTTTTGGGCAAGATGAAAAAATCACCTTTCACTAGATCTTGTGAAAGAGGTGAAGGATTGTTGGACCTCATACACACAGCTGTGTGTGGACCCTTCAGATCCACAATAAAAGATGCTAATCGATTTTATGTAACATTTACAGATGATTATAATAGATATGGATAAATCAAATTGATCAAACATATATATATATCAGAAACCTATGAAAATTTCAAAGAATTTAATCATGAAGTCGAGAATCAATTAGGCAGGAAGATAAAGATGCTTCGATCCAATAGAGGAGGAAAGTATGTTAGTATCGAGTTCCACGATTAGCTCAAGGAATGCAGAATAGTTTCACAATTGACTCTTCCAAGGACACCACAACTTAATGGTGTGAATGAGAGGCATAATCGGTCCTTGTTAGACATGGTTCGTTCCATCGTGAGTTGAGCTTTTCTTCTCATCTCCTTATAGGAGTATGCCTTAGAGACAACCTCCCATATCCTCCATGTTGTCCTTACTAAAAAGGTTGCAAAAACACCTCACGAGATATATACAATGAAGGTTCCCTTATTAACACATATCAAAGTTTGGGGTTGTGAAGCTTTCATTATACGAGAGACTCGTGACAAGGTAAAAGCTAGAAGTGAGAAGTGTATTTTTACCCACAAAAGTCTTTTGGATATTTGTTCTACATACCAAGTGAGAACATGGTCTTTGTACCACAAAGAGGAGTTGTTTGATATATATATATATATATATATATATATATATATATATATATATATATAGAGAGAGAGAGAGAGAGAGAGAGAGAGATAGATAGATAGATATATATATATATATATATATATATATATATATATATATATATATATAGATAGATAGATAGATAGAAAGAGAGAACTCATTTACAAGGAAGATAGTGGGAGCACAATTGACCTTGAAGAGATTCAGGAGTCAACCAATGAAGGAAACTTAGAAGACACTAGCACTCAACCAGAGGAAGAAATTCCAGTTGAGCCAGTTGACAATTCATTACCTCTTCATCCTTACAGTAGAGTTAGGATGCCACCAATGTTCTATGGTTTCCATATAACGTCAGAAGGTGATAAATTTATCAGTGATCAAACGCTGATAAATTTGTATGAGCCTGCTAACTATAAGGAAGCGATGGTAGGCCCTGAGGTAGCTAAATGGTAAGAGGCTATGGACAGCAAGATCAAGTCCATGTATGAAAACCAAGTTTGAAATTTGGTTGATAATGTACCAGGTCGAAAGACAGTTGATTGCAAACGGATCTTCAAAAAGAAGACCAACATGGATGGAAATGTGCACACATTCAAAGCACAACTGGTTACGAAGGGCTTTACTCAAATCCCAGGGATTAACTATGATGAGACCTTCTCACCAGTGGCCAAGATAAAATCTATTTGGATAATGCTCGCCAAAGCTTCCTTTCATGATTATGAAATTTGGCAAATGGATGTCAAAACTGCTTTCCTTAATGGGAAGTTAGCTGAAAACGTTTACATGAGTTAGCCAAAGGGTTTTATTGATGCAAAGTTTCCCAATAGAGTGTGTAAGCTTGAGAAGTCCATCTGTGGATTGAAACAAGCATCTAGGAATTGGAATCTTTGCTTCCACGAGAATGAGTCTTGTGTGTATGTCAAGGCTAGTGGGAGTATAGTAACTTTTCTCGTATTGTATGTTGATGACATACTACTAATAGGAAACAATGTTCCAACCTTGCAAGAAGTAAAATCTTGGCTTGGAAAGTGTTTTGCTATGAAGGATCTAGGAGAGGCTGCCTATATTATCGGGATAAGAATTTTAAGAGATAGAAAGAAAAGATAATTTGAATTAGTCAAAGTACGTATTTGGACAAGGTACTAAAACGGTTTAGTATGAAAAATTCCAAGAAAGGAGAGCTACCTATTTAGAGCAATGCTATATTGAGTAAGACTCAATGCTCTAGTTCAAATGAAGAGATAACTGATATGCGTCGAGTCCCTTATGCTTTAGTTGGGTGATCGATCATGTACGCTATGGCATGTACTCTCCCTGATGTGTCCTTTGCTTCAAGCATGGTCAGTTGCTATCGAGGAAATCCAGGCAGAGCTCATTGGACAACCGTAAAGAACATTCTTAAGTATCTGCGAAGGACAAAGGATATGATTCTAGTCTTTGGAGGCAGTGATGCATTAAGAGTGTTTGGGTATAGTGATGCCAACTTTCAAACAGATAGAGACAACTTTCATTCTCAATCTGGCTGGGTGTTCACATTAAATGGTGGGACAGTTACTTGGAAAAGTTCCAAGCAAGATAAGGTGGCTGATTCTACTTGTGAATCAGAGTACATAGCAACAAGTGGAGCATCAAAGGAAGCAGATTGGTTGAAAAACTTTATCAGAGATCTTGGAGTAATTCCACCCATTCAAGAGCCAATGGAACTTTTCGACAATAATGAAGGTGCGTTGTTTTGACTAAAGAACCGAGAGACCATGGAAAGTCAAGACATATCGACACAAAGTACCATTATATTAGACATATAGTAGAAGAAGGTCACCTCATTGTGAAGAGGGTATCATCAAAAAAGAATCTTGCAGATCCTTTGACGAAGGCTCTGAGTAGGGTCAAGCATAATCAGTATGCTAGAAGCATTAGTTTGAGAGATGATATTAGTTTTAGTAGTTAGATGAGTAGTGTGAAACTTGTAAAAAAATAAATGTAATTGATTTTTTTGGTGATTAAATAACAGAGATTATTTATGAGTTTTTATCGCCTTTGTCGATTATTTATTCTTGTGTTTGATTTTTGCAAGTTTTACTTCCCAAATAATTTAATTATTCAAATTCTACAGTCACTCATACTTTGTCGAGTAAGTAGTGAATTAAGACTATAATGAATTGGATTATAGATTGTCTAAGGGAGTTAGACATAGCAATTGTATTGCTACAACATTCATGAGTACTTAGAAATGGAGATTTAAGTACTGGAGAAACCCACACTCAGAGAATTACTTCATGGATTATATCATGAGTAATTTTGAGATGATAATATCTTATATTCTTGAAATGGATATATGATTTGTAATTTACAAATCGGTTGTGCTTTGGTGTTGCTAAAATGCATCAATAACTTGATGTTATAACATGTAGTGTCATCTATACTTTTGTGAGTAAAAGATACAAGCATATAAGTCAAAGTTTATATGTTCCTTTTTCCCTAACAGGAAAAGTGATATCTTTAGGCCCCTAGGTGATTTGGTGTTGACTTGTAGTGTTGGGCCCAACCAGGACTAAATTGATGTGTTTAAATAGAAGTCTTTTGTTGTCATCACAAATCAGAAATTAGAAAACAATATTTTGGAAAATTAGATTGATTCTAATCCATGTCTCATGTCTATACGATATCTAGTAGAACGGAAGAATATTTGATCACTTATCATAGGACCAATGTGTGATTGTACAATCGGCAAAGCTACATGTTAGGTTGCAAAAATGGTTATGTTTATAGCAATCAGCAGAGCTACCTACTAGGCTGCTCCGTTTCTTCCTTAAGAAAATCGATGAGCAGTGTTGTTGGGTAAGGGATTGATGATAACAATGGTCTTATAGCATGGAGAAATCAGGATGTTGGTGGTGTTGGGTTGCCATGTTGTTGTGATAAGGTTGGTTCGGGCTGAAGCCGATGAACAACTAGCATGAGAAAATGACGTACAAAGGTCTTTTTTAATCAAACCCCAGGTAATCCCTCCATTAAAAATAGCAGTAACCCATCTTGAATTTGATTTACATGCATTTGTTAAAGAACTGAATACACATGGAAACATATTTACATGTTGACGTTTTTGGATTTAGGGTTGTGAGAGAAAAATGATGTTGGTGGACGATAGTGGGAGGTATGAGATTGTAACATATACATTCTGAAATTGTGTATTGTTATTATTAAAAGTAAATAAAATTTAGTGTTGAGTTCTAACATATAGTTTTTACTAGAAATGAAGTAAAACTATGTTTAGAATCACTCATAAAATATTGGAAGTCTTATGAGATTTCAATTAATAGCCAAATAATGAAAATTTAGCGAAAATATAAAATTTTAAATAAGTAAAATTTTATTATTGAAAGTTTTAGATAATCTCGTTAGAAACATTTAAGCGAAAACCTCGTCGAAATCTGAGTTATAACGAAGAAGTTATGACCAATCGAAGATCCGCGATAAAACCGGCACGACGTCGAATGACGTAAAAAATGAGTTTTTGATAAACTACTTTTTAGTCTTAGTAATCTAAATGAAAGTTGTAGTATTCTTTAAACCTAGAAGTTCGATAAAAAGAACGCCAAAATCTGACTTCGTATGAGGAAGTTATGATTTTTCGAAGTTTCAGCTTAATAGTAGACAGCTAAAAACTCGAATTTTAGATCGAGTGATTTTTAGCCGACACAACCTAAACGAGAATTGAAGGTCTCGTCATTTGTAGTACAACGGTAAAAAGTCTGACGAAAACGGATATCAGATGAAGAAGTTATGATTTTTTAACGGATTATCCTGTCCCGGTCTGTTAAAAATAATAATATAAAAATTAAATTCAAAATTTGCCGACAAAGTCTAAACGAAAGTTGTAGAGCATAATTTTAGCTACGCGTGCATATAAAGAACGTCAAAAACGAAGCTCGTATGCAAAAGTTATGGATTTTACAAGATTTGACACATTTTTTATTTAATTTTCGCATGAATAGTGTTGATCCACGTGGCAATTTTTGATTGGACCGCAGCCTCGCTGGCACCTTCTGATTGGTCCGATGCCGTGTCCGCCTCGTTTCCAACTTCGCGATTCACCCTCGCCCGGATCCGACGCGTGTCGCGATGAGTCGTCCGAAGCTGCTTAGTCACCCGGTGACTCCTCGCATCCGAAGACGCCTGTTGCATCCGAAGCGAGCCACCTGGAGCCCTCGCATGCGCGCCATCTGGTCCTCTCGCGATCTGCCATCTGTCTCGCTGACTCCTCCTTCTGATCAGCGAACCCTCGCATCTCCTCCCTATAAATACAAGGCCTGCGAGCCTTGCCGAGGAATTTTAGAAAATTGCCATTTTTGGCCCCCTTTTCCATATTTTGACTATTTTGACATCCCCCGAAGCCCCGGTGTCAATTTTAACACCCGAAACACGCCCCGAAGTGCCGTGAAGCCTGAAAAATTTATCTTTTCGGTTTTGAAGCTCTACCTTTTTAGAGTCCGGCTTTTAGCTAATTCTCCCGGTTTTCAACAAATAAAGCCATATTTGGAGCCGATATGCTGCTCAAATTACTATTTTAACCCCCGATTATTTTAAGGTGAGTTCGATATATAGGAACAATTGTATGTTATGTGTTATATGTGCTATGTGCTTTTCAGTGTTATTATTCTGAGTTATTTTCTCGTGTTATTTTTATTCGCTATTTTTAATAGCAAAGTTATACCTTTGACCATGTGATCAGTGAAAGGACTTAGATTCACGGTGGTACTGGTATGTAGCCTCTGGCCATGTAGAACATGTCTCGTAAGAGAATGACTTATATTCTATGGCATTGGCAGAAGGTTAGATAAGAATGGTATGTAGCCTTTGACCATGTAGAGCATGACTCTGTAAGAGAATGAACTCTATTCTATGGTATTGGCAAATGGTTAGACAGGGCTATAAGCCTGAAATCTACCAAAATGTTAATCAGAAATTATATGTCTTCTGTGCCATTTGGGCCAAAGCTTTATTGATGCATATCAATTATTGAAATCATTATGTCTCATTGATCGTAAATCATTGAATCAAATCTTGAGTTGATATTGAAAGCCTGACATATGATACACATATGCTATTGTTATTCTTGTTCCCTTTTGCTTCTGTCATATTGATATATATAAGGCATAATATTATATTGTATCTATTTATTGAATTCACTAAGCGTTATCGCTTATCCCTCTCAATATTTAACAATTGCAGGTGATGAGTATCCAATATAGTTTTATACTGCTGAAAGATTTAGAATAGTTAATACTATTTCTATGTATTTTAATGTTCATGTATGTATATGAATAGTAGATTCCTGGGTAGATATGAAATGTAATAAAACTTAGTCGGTTTGTATCCAATCCTTTGTAATCACTTTATCAATATAAAATATTGTTTTATAAATATGCATGTACCATGTTTTGAGGAAGTAACTTAAAGAGTAATGTTGGAATAGTATGAAAGTTTGGGTCTTTCATAAATACGAAAGTTGGGGTCTTTCAATCATGGTATCAGAGCAATGGTTTAAGTGAACTAAATATCACGGATTGGTATTTAGACTTAAACTGTTGGAAGCTCAATATATGAGCCGATTCATAATAAGTATATGGATACAAACCATAGGAAATATTTAAGTGGGGGATTGGGTAGTGATAAACCCTAATATTCTAGGATTTTAAGTTACTTCAGAATTTTATGAAAATTAGTTTAAGTGAGCTAGGAGTTTTGAGAATTTCTAAGCTTAAACAATAATTGTTAAGTGAAGATGATACGATATGTATCTGGTATATTTTAGGTTGAATACCTAATGGAGTCAAGCACTAGAATATTAAGAGGAGATATGCCTTATATTCTAATATGTGCTAAATGATAAATGAATATTGCATGCCTTAAGGTGCTTATCTATAATTGCTATTATTTGAGAAAGCTTAAGGTCTGTTGCCGACCTTGGTTTAGAAAATTTTATGTTCAGAATTCTAAGAATTTTCGTAATAGAATTTTTCGAAGTGATAAAGAGACTTATGATAGTTTACATCGATAAGTTTATAAATAAACGATCGCGAGATATCATAAAATAATAAATATGAATTGTTATCGTAATAAGTGTATTAATACCAATAGAGTGGTAATATACATTTAAAGTATTTTTGATATATAATAACATCTTTGGAAGAAAGATGTGCGTTTGAAACACGTTTGGGCGAGACAAATGTGTTGGTACAAATCCACAAAGTTGTTTCCACCGCTGTTTAGATTGAAGCGGTGATTGTTTAGAGAGTCAGAAGAACCGAAGATGGCGGTCAATACTTCGATAGTATCTCAATCAATGTTGTACAAGATTTAGAAGAATTAAAGGAAGGACTAATGAAGTTTTCAGACTCAATAGGCCAAGACTTCGTCAAAAAAAAAAATTGTAATGTAGTATGCAGTTCGAGTAGTAACCCTATACAAGATGTTCAGACTTAGTATTTAATAATACTAAGTGCTGATTGACTTCTATCCCTTCCTTATAGAAGTTCCATTGTGAGTTAAGCCGACTTTAACATACAAGATTGGGATGGTGAATTGAATCATTTAGTGGTAAGTGGTTAAGCAACTTACTTGTTTAAGTAAGGTAAAATGCTTATTTAAAGAAGAAATACAACCATAGTATCGTATGAGAAGAGATGTTGTAGTCAGGAATGACAGAGAACCAAGTTGAAGCTAGTAGAGCTTCCTAAGATGCAGCTATGATGTAGACTTTTTAGGATAGACTCCTAAGAAGCAGACTTAGACTTACTCAGATACAAGAATAACGATTTCAAGGAAGAATAATGAAATGAACAAATGTGCATGATGGTTTTCATGAGTTAGAAGGTGATGCAGGTAGTAGAAGACCGTTTGTCTCCATGCTGCTAGAGTAAATTTTGGAATAGTGTGTCTTGTAGAGTAGACACTACTCGAGAAAGAATTTATATGAAGAAATGGAAGTAAAATTTCTATCGACTTATGGAAAAGTATTAGGATATATTAAAGCGAGCATATGCATGAGAAGAATCCTAGAAGGCGAGTATAGGTAATCCAATATATGTTTGATAGAAACGTGAAAACCCTAGTTGAGTCTAGGAGAAACTGTTGTATGTATTTGTTTGAACACATTCATGTGTGATAAGTTTCTTTGTGAAAACTTTTGAATGGTGACTTGGGAACTGCAAGACAACACTTGGGACGAGTATGAGTAGGTGTGAATAGTAGTAGAGGCCTATACTACTGGAAGCACAGGACTCACACTTGGATCAGGAAAAAGTCACAAGGTTACCAAGAAGCTAGTAAATGATTTCATTTTATTCATGTGTGTCGTTACCTTCATTTCGGTAATGACTAAGAAGATAATTATCGTTCAAATCTTAATGTCATAAAGAATCGAGTCCGATTAGTATAAATCCGTGAAAGGAGTTGATTGGTTCAGAGAACCATGTCTTATATAGTGATAAAACTACAGTAGGAATACTAAAGAAGTAAATGGTCGAGGTAGTCGATAGAAATATAACAATCTTCATTAAAGAATTTAGCAATCAGATGTGACTTGCTATGTGGTGTTACTGGCCACAAGAAATGTTTCTGCCCTACTCTTACTAGTCAAATGGCAGGGAGTCAACTTTCCGTTCAACAATTAAAGAGTACTCCAAATAAAAAGGAGGAGGTGCCAAAAGCTAAAAGATATGTAGGTCCGAAAGCACGAATTAGAGATACGTGGTGCTATTCTTTCTGTTCCAAAGCATCTACGTGTTGATCAAACTCTTTTGTTTTTGCTATTCTATCAGCTCGATTTATTCGATCTGATTCTAATACAAGAGTTTGGATCGTTATGTGTCTTGTGCGAGATAAAATCAAAGGTCATTAGAATATGACCATTGGAGTTGTTGCTATAGCAAAAGTAAAGATCTTATCGTGGGTTTAGTCTATAAACCAAGAAGGAGCAGGAGTCTACAATGAGAATTGAGTTTTAACTCAATGATTAGGATCAAAAGCCCAATAGAGAATGATGAGCGGGTACAGGTTTGAGCACCGCTAGTAATTAATAAGTTTGAAGAGTTTGACAATAGTTTGGCAAACTAAAAGTTAAATATCGTACATTTTAGATTACCACAAAGGAAGTAAGTTAAAACTCGAATGTTGTGACTAGTAATTTTCTCGTAAACTCTAGATCTACTCACATCTTATTTGATTTCAATGCCTCAGATTCTTTCGTGCCTTATAAATTCGCATATTCTTTTCAAATTGCTTGTTACGCAATTGTCCAATTATTTAATATAGATAACATAGGAAATATATCATTACTTGATGATAAAGCCTATAGAGTTAGTGTTATAGGAATTGAAAGTTATAATCTTCCTGCTAACCTAATTCCTATCTTTGATATTATTCTCGACATGGATTGGTTGTTAAAGAACCACGCAGAGCTCTTGTGTTACAAAGAGATGATATGCATCCCTATCGAAAGGGAAGATTCTATTTATGTCTACGGTGAAAATAATAAATTTCTTTCTTAAAAACTCGTAAATTACGTCGAAGGGATATTCTACTTATCCGGCTTATACAGTTAATACCTTGAAAGAGGAGAAGAAAACTGTGAATGATAACCTTTGGATAATTGTCGACAAGCTGAGTACGAGTGCATATTTTCTCGCCATACGTACAACAGTTCTAATGGAGAAATAAGCACAAGTTTACTTAGACGAAATTGTGGTGAGACATGGTGCACCACTAAAGATTATTTTCGATTGTGATACTCGTTTCACTTCTCATTTTTGGGTGAGAATGAAGCATGAGTTAGGATCTCGAGTTGCTCTTAGTACAACTTATCATCCTCAGACAAATGATCAAAAGAAGAGAGCAATCAAAATAATAGAAAATATACTGAAGGTATATAAAGTACTGTATGAGCGTAAATGTCATACTCAAATATGTTGGCGTGACATAGGACATAAGATCTTTGGAGGATCTGAAATGGTTCAAGACATCACTGACAAGATACAAATTTTCTGAGAAAGAATGAAAGTGGCCCAGGATCGACAAATGTCCTATGCAGAAAAGAGGAGACGACCCGTAGAATTCCGGGTGGATGATTTAGTAATACTGAAGGTATTTCATGAGAAGGCGTTATACTACTTTGGAAGAAAGAACGGTTGGTAAGCAAGCATACTGCTTAAAATTGTCTGAAGATTTGATAGATATTCAGGAAGTGTTTCATGTGAGCTATCTGTGTAAAATTTTAAGCATATATGATGAAATGGTTCTATTATCAGAGGTGAAACTGGATAATAAGTTAAGTAGAAGAGATCGTAAATGAAAGAACGACTAATCTACATAATAAAGATGTAGAGTTGGTGATTTTCATGTAGAAACACCGTCGAGGCTCAAATTATACTTGGGAAAAGTAAGAATGAAATAAGAGTGAAGTATCCCTAATTATTTTAATCGTTATGATTTCGGGGACGAAATCCTCAAAAGGAGGATGTATTTGTAACATACACATTTTGAAATTGTGTATTGTTATTATTAGAAGTAAATAAAATTGAGTGTTGAGTTCTAACATATAGTTTTTACTAGAAATGAAGTAAAACTATGTTTAGAATCACTCATAAAATATTGGAAGTCTTATGAGATTTCAATTAATAGCCAAATAATGAAAATTTAGCGAAAATATAAAATTTTAAATAAGTAAAATTTTATTATTGAAAGTTTTAGATAATCTCGTTAGAAACATTTAAGCGAAAACCTCGTCGAAATCTGAGTTATAACGAAGAAGTTATGACCAATCGAAGATCCGCGATAAAACCGGCACGACGTCGAATGACGTAAAAAATGAGTTTTTGATAAACTACTTTTTAGTCTTAGTAATCTAAATGAAAGTTGTAGTATTCTTTAAACCTAGAAGTTCGATAAAAAGAACGCCAAAATCTGACTTCGTATGAGGAAGTTATGATTTTTCGAAGTTTCAGCTTAATAGTAGACAGCTAAAAACTCGAATTTTAGATCGAGTGATTTTTAGCCGACACAATCTAAACGACAATTGAAGGTCTCATCATTTGTAGTACAACGGTAAAAAGTCTGACAAAAACGGATGTCGGATGAAGAAGTTATGAATTTTTAACGGATTATCCTGTCCCGGTTTGTTAAAAATAATAATATAAAAATTAAATTCAAAATTTGCCGACAAAGTCTAAACGAAAGTTGTAGAGCATAATTTTAGCTACGCGTGCATATAAAGAACGTCAAAAACGGAGCTCTTATGCAAAAGTTATGGATTTTACAAGATTTGACACATTTTTTATTTAATTTTCGCATGAATAGTGTTGATCCACGTGGCAATTTCTGATTGGACCGCAGCCTCGCTGGCACCTTCTGATTGGTCCGATGCCGTGTCCGCCTCATTTCCAACGTCGTGACTCACCCTCGATGAGTCGTCCGAAGCTGCTTAGTCACCCGGTGACTCCTCGCATCCGAAGACGCCTGTTGCATCCGAAGCGAGCCACCTGGAGCCCTCGCATGCGCGCCATCTGGTCTTCTCGCGAGCTGCCATCTGTCTCGCTGACTCCTCCTTCTGATCAGCGAACCCTCGCATCTCCTCCCTATAAATACAAGGCCTGCGAGCCTTGCCGAGGAATTTTAGAAAATTGCCATTTTTGGCCCCCTTTTCCATATTTTGACTATTTTGACATCCCCGAAGCCCCGGTGTCAATTTTAACACCCGAAACACGCCCCGAAGTGCCGTGAAGCCTGAAAAATTTATCTTTTCGGTTTTGAAGCTCTACCTTTTTAGAGTCCGGCTTTTAGCTAATTCTCCCGGTTTTCAACAAATAAAGCCATATTTGGAGCCGATATGCTGCTCAAATTACTATTTTAACCCCTGATTATTTTAAGGTGAGTTCAATATATAGGAACAATTGTATGTTATGTGTTATATGTGCTATGTGCTTTTCAGTGTTATTATTCTGAGTTATTTTCCCGTGTTATTTTTATTCGCTATTTTTAATAGCAAAGTTATACCTTTGACCATGTGATCAGTGAAAGGACTTAGATTCACGGTGGTACTGGTATGTAGCCTCTGGCCATGTAGAACATTTCTAGTAAGAGAATGACTTCTATTCTATGACATTGGCAGAAGGTTAGATAAGAATGGTATGTAACCTCTGACCATGTAGAGCATGACTCCGTAAGAGAATGAACTCTATTCTATGGTATTGGCAAATGGTTAGACAGGGCTATAAGCCTGAAATCTACCAAAATATTAATTAGAAATTATATGTCTTCTGTGCCATTTGGGCCAAAGCTTTATTGATGCATATCAATTATTGAAATCATTATGTCTCATTGATCGTAAATCATTGAATCAAATCTTGAGTTGATATTGAAAGCCTGACATATGATACGCATATGCTATTGTTGTTCTTGTTCCCTTTTGCTTCTGTCATATTGATATATATAAGGCATAAGGTTATATTGTATCTATTTATTGAATTCACTAAGCGTTATCGCTTATCGATCCCTCTCAATATTTAACAATTGCAGGTGATGAGTATCCAATATAGTTTTATACTGCTGAAAGATTTAGAATAGTTAATACTATTTCTGTGTATTTTAATGTTCATGTATGTATATGAATAGTAGATTCCTGGGTAGATATGAAATGTAATAAAACTTAGTCGGTTTGTATCCAATCCTTTGTAATCACTTTATCAATATAAAATATTGTTTTATAAATATGCATGTAGCATGTTTTGAGGAAGTAACTTAAAGAATAATGTTGGAATAGTATGAAAGTTTGGGTCTTTCATAAATACGAAAGTTGGGGTCTTTTAGAGATGGTGGTGGAGGCTAAAAAATCCATGTGAATGTAGATTGCTTATATGTCATTTAAAAAGAGTTAGACATAAGTTAATGTCCACATCATCCTTAGTAATCGGGTGACCATGTAACACTCGATTCAAGTACATTTCACTTTAGACCCTTAGTGTGTTAATGTTTTGCAGAATTGGTCCCTAGGGGGAAGAATTGCCAACTTCAGGAAATTGGAGTACGTTGGGCGTACTCCTTGTATGCCGGGCATACTAGTCGATCGTGGTTGTGGAGCTCATCCACGTATGCTGGGCATATGTGGAGTATGCTTAGCTTATGTGATCAAGTAGGAAACCCTAATTTTAGGGCTTGCACCCTATATAAGCCATATGATAGCCTCTTTTGGTCATTTCTTGACCAGCCTCCCCATCCTAAAACCCTAAATTCGTTCCTTTGCCTTTCTGTGGCGCTTTTGAGCTCTTGTGAAGCTTTTGTGGGGTATTTTGTGCATCTTGAAGGGGAAGGAGAAGATTGAAGACTCATCCTTTGGAGAGGAGCTTAGAGATCTTGCTTTAGCACCTCCATTTCGTGGCTTGTGAGGTATAAATCTTATATCTTGTCAACTCATTTCATAGATCTCCTTGGCTTGTGATCCAAGGTCATTTATGGATCTTATCCTTGTAGATATGGACATATTAAGGGTTTCTTATCCTTGTAGATCGTGATCCAAGGTCATTTGTGGATCTTATCCCTATAGATCTGGACATATTAAGGGTTTCTTAAGCATAAATGTGCAAACTTTACGGTGGTTTTGGTCTCATGCATGTGTTAACTAACTTATTAAGATATTTTGAGCTCTAGAGCCCCATTAAGCCATGCATGCACGTAAAGTTGGCAACGTTACGTGATAAACCACCTTAAGGAAGTAAGATCCGAGTTTGGGTTGAAGTCTTAATCGATTAAGAGTTGAATATTAGAAGTTCGCCAAGTTGGTGGAGTATGCTGGGGGGTATAAGCAGTTACGCTACTCGTACAATCCCTAAAGCGAGTACGTTGAGCGTATGAGCTGAGAACGCACCGCCTACTCAGCAGATTGGGCTTTGGACTTTTGGGCTCTCGGTTTTGGGGCATGTTGGACTTCAGTTGTCTTGGGCCTTGTTGGGCCATCAAAATTCTATTGTTGGGCTATTGACATATTTGGAATCTCTTGGTTGAAGTCCCATTAAGGGGTTTGGGCCTAATTTGGAAAATTAGGCCATAATTGGGCCTTAGATTATTATTTTGGAATTTGAGCTTTTTGGACAATTGGATTGGGCTTTGGCATTAGGCCAATTTAGGGGAATGGTAAAAAGGTCTTCTACCCTAGACTGGACTCTTAGTGTGAGTCGAGATCAAATATTAATTGGATGTTATTTTATGATTGGTAGCACGGGGATTTTAGCGGGACAACAACCAAAGATTTATCTATTAGATTCAACAGTTTGAGGTGAGTTTACTCACCATATCAATGGGTTAAAGGCACCAATGTCGACCCATTATTTGTTATATGGAATGTTAGTTGTCTTTGTGATGCTTGCATGAAAGACTAGGATTTGGCCCCTGGAAATTGTATGAAAGACCAGGATGTTGCCCCTGTAAATTTTATGAAAGACCAGTATCAGGCCCCTTGGAACTTGTATGAAAGACCGGGATTTGGCCATTGGCATTTCAAGGGAAAACCATAATTTGGCCCTTGGCAGGAAATGATTGTAAGACTATGATTTGGCCCATAACATTCACTTTCTCATGCATCGTATGTGGTATTTTGGGGAGCTCACAAAGATTTGTGCTTACGGTTTTTTATGGTTACGGTTTCAGGTACTTCCAGTTTGAAAGGGAAGGCCCGACTTGATCACAGTGCATCCACCCATGTTTCCGCATCATGATGATTTTGGGATTGTGATATTTGTTTTCTTATAAAAGTATTTTTGAATATTGGATAAGAAGATATTGAATGTTGACTTAAAGATAATTAATGTTTTGGTTGAATTAAAAATGAATTTTTTACCTCATAATTTTGGGTCGTCACAAGTTGGCATCGAAGCCTTGGTTTGAGGGATTCGAGCACACTCTCTTGTGTGACTGAAGTAAAACTGAGGATGAGACTATGGATACTTTCAGGAATTGCATGATAGATTGGCCTTATATGTAATGACTTGTAGCCTAGGGAGCATTGGATGCTATGCTAGATTGGGAATATGTATTGTTATTAGTAATTGCTAAGTGTATGCTTTAAAAATTATATACGGTTAGGATAATATAGCCCTATAATGATTTATTTGGCCTTATTTCCTGTTCCTTATCTGGTTGTGGTCCTAGGGCAATGTCTTTTATTCGACAGTCTATTTAATCATGTATTGTGTATAATTTTCATGCATAAGGAAACCGGTAGCGAGAGTGGAAGTTCCTAGCATGAGTTGTAGTATGTGAGTTTGAATTTAGTTTGGTTATTCCATGGATTGGAGTGCTTCTGCATGAATGTTGCTTGCTTTGTGCTTGGTGGAACTCTTAAGTGATGTGAGTTACTTATTAGGTGAATATGTTAAGTCACATGTGACAAATGTTGAATAATCTCAAAGTGATGGATTGACCCTATTGCGCAACTGTAACACCCCAACTTCTAGATATAAATTTTGAAGTTTTATATTTATGTTTTTAGACCTACTCAACGAGTTGGATTCCCCAACTCGTCGTGTAGAGAAGGTTAAAGCTCCGTGAACTTTAGGACCTACTCGACGAGTTGGAGCTGGAACGTGAAACCCTAATTTCTAGGGTTTTGCACCCTATTTAAAGGCTCATTAGTCACCCTTTGCCTCTCTTATCTTCTCCCCCAAACTCAGAAAACCCTAATCGTGTATTACTCCTCATCTTGTGTGTGTAAAAGCTTGGAAGGTGGTTTTAGTGAAAGAAACTTGAAGACTCAAGAGCTTGGATCAAGGTGAAGCTTGTAGATCCGGTACCTACTCCGTCTTGGCTTCCATTTGAAGGTAAAAAGTTGTTACCTTGATCATTCTAGTGTTAGATTTAAGGCCATTTTTAGCATATTTGTGAGCCATTTCTGGTATTAAGCATGATCTGAAGTTGTAACTTCAGATCTGGACTCCTCTAAGCCCTCATAGTCATAAAGTTATTGAATTTATCATACTTTGGCACTTCTATTTGGCTTAAACCTCTTCCTTAGCTTGGTTTTGGCATTTAAGGCCTTGCATGCACGTAAAGTTTGCAACTTTACATGGTAACTATGCCTAAGGAGGCTAGATTTACAATTTGGAGCCTTAGTTTTGCTTAAAAGCGTCTGGATATGAAAAGGACTGAAGGGACTCGACGAGTTGCATGGTCAACTCGACGAGTTGGATGAAGATTGCCCTTTTTTGGTTCTGCATGGACTCGACGAGTCAGTGAGATGACTCGACGAGTTGGTTAGGGTTTTCCCGACATTTTGGACATTGCATGGACTCGACGAGTTGTCTTAAAACTCGGCGAGTCAATTTGGGTTTTCACGATTCTTTGAGTTCTGAAGGAACTCGACGAGTCAGTGGCTGTACTCGACGAGTTGGGTCAACATGGACTGTCGACCTTGACCGTTGACTTTGACTTTGACCAAGGGTTGACTGGTTTTACTCCTGGGGGTATTTTGGTAATTTGGATATTTATGGAAGTTGATTGTTGGTGGTTGTTGGTGTTGGTGTTTGGACCCGTGTTTCGGGAGTTTGATATTTCAGTTCTGATCGACATTGTGAAGTGAGTTGTCCTTACAATACTAACAGGGTCAAAGGCACCATTGTCCGCCCTTTTCGGGTTTGTATCCGGGTTTATTGCATGATGATATGCTTAGTGACATGTTAGGTCGGTATCTTGGTATATAGGATGATGCTATGTTAGTGACCTGTTAGGTCGGTATCCTGGTATATAGGATGATGCTATGATTAGTGATCTGTTAGATCGGTTTGAATGTTGTATATTCTAGCATTGTTATCTATGTGTTGATGTGTGTGGGGTGGGTTGAGGTGAACTTACTTTGTGCTGTAGGCCAACATACCTTGGGTGACCCGAATAGACTGTAGGCCCGATAGGGCATATCAGTTAGGCCGAAGGCCAGGGTGGGCGGACCAGACATGCTGAAGGTTCTGAGAATGTGCCAGATAGACTGCAGTGTAACGACCCAAAAATCTCCCTTTTAACGATGTTAGTCTTCCGTTATATATAGGAATAAGTTGTGCGTTTATTTCGTGTAGGAATATACGCTTAATATATATATATATATATATATATATATATATATATATATATATATATATATATATATAAAACACAAAAAAAAGATATTATTTATGATTTAAAAGATTTAATTAATATTTTGAATGATTATCCAAGATTTGTTAATAATTGAAAATGATTGAAAGTGGGTTTTTTTATTTTATATTTAATCTAATTAAACGATTGTAAAAAAACAAAAGTATTATTTAATATGGCTAGGGTTACCATTGGAATAGATATCAAAGTTCAAAGACCATTGATGTAAATTTGAATTCAATTGATGAATCTATAAGCAAGGTAGTGACAAGAATGTCATACATTCGGTATAAAAGGATAAAATCTCGTAGTAACTAATTGAGATTTAAATTAATTATAGGATTTAACTGATAATCAAAATGTATAAAATGTGTTTAATTAACTTTAAAATTTAATTAAGGTAATAAGTTAAGTGAATATATAAGTCTAGGGGGTTAATAGTTAATCATAGAAACTTTAAATGAAATGAATATAAGAGGTGGAAATTTTAATGAAATTGGAGAAGTTATTGGGGACCAAAATTGTAAATTGATCTTCATTCATACGATTAGGGAAACTGCCGACCTTTCTATTTCTTTTGTTTCCGTTATTCACGACCCATATGCTGACCCTTCGCCTTAATTATTCCCACATACGTTTCCCTAAAGATAATTTAACCATGAGAAAACACAAGAAGAAGGAAACCTGAGGAGTGGGAAGATAGCTGCCTAGAGATTTCCGGCTAAGGTTATTGAAAATCTATTATCGCTTGGATTTTGATCGGGACAAAGACGGCAGCACCTCGACTGGTAAGTTCTTGGACCCAAACTCCTCATGTTTTCCTGATCATCCACAATTTGTTCGTGAATATATATCTCGCTGGCAGAATACTAGATTTAGCTCTTCTTTTCCTTTCCTATTCTTGGCAATTGCTGCAAACTTGCTACTCTTAAGCTGAACGAGATATGTGTGAATTTCCTTCAAATCCCTTACCTTCCTTAATCCTGAAAGTTCATATACTGGTTCAAGATTGGGACGAGTATTGATCGAATTGGAAGCATCGATGTAACCCGTTGATTGTGAAACTTACTTTCCGATACCATGTTTACCCAACCTTAATTTCTGTGATCTTTAACAGCCATGTGTTGCTTTCATGTAACGCTTCATGTACCTCATAAACATCACTGCAACCTTAAGACTTTTGTTAATTGGATGTACGGTTATTGATTATTCTAATTATCAAATTAGATCAAGTTAAGCCTTAAAGTTGGCATCATTAAATAAAAAAAGGAAGGAACCGAAAGTGATTGAATTTTGGACGTATCTAACAAGCATGCAAAACACTAATATTATTTCCTCAAATTTTGTATATCATAATTGTGAATTCATAAATTTAGCTAGTGGAGTAACTAGACGATATATGTGAATTGCTTTTGGCTGCATGTTTGCCTAAATATTATGTGATCATATACATAGTACATGCATCTTTAGAAAAAAAAAATATACACCATAGTCCATGGGATAATATGTCAGGAAGTTTAAATATTAGTTTACCTCATTAATTGGTTAGGTTATTCTGACACTATTAATTATAATGATCCTAGATCATTAAACTTTAGTTTAAAGAATTAATGACTAAACTAAATTTAAATATGATTATGTTTAGGCTCATTTGAGGATTTAGGAATATTATATGAGTATTGTAATTGTATTAAGGGCGTTTAGATTAAATTTGAAATCATAGTTGTAAGACATAGTCTAAATGCCAATATATTTTATGTTTTGGTCTCTCAATAATTTTCGGAGTTTACACGTTGAAGTGGAAGGGAAATTGAGCTTCCGAATATTAAGGTGAGTCGATAGACTTTTCATAAACCTTGTACATAATCGAAAACTACTTTCCGAAAACGGCTCGGTTGGTCAAATTAGTATATTATTAATTGTTGATTATGCCAATATATGAATTATGAAGTATGTTACTGTTTTGCCTTTTTGTGACAATTGTATGCTTATGAAATTTGGTTGATATGCATATTTTGGTACTTGATATGATTAATTGAAACTATGATAGGCTATATGAAATGACTGATATGTGACTATGATCTTGTTGAGTATCTTCTTGGTATAAATGTTATGAATCTTGATTATGATAGTACGAATATTGCATACTTGTACTTGATTTACGATCGATTATGCGGGGTTATGCGTAGAGGGCAAAGGGTAGAACCTAACACTTAGCATGAAACCCTAATCCGGATACCTTCGAGCCTGGTTGGTTGAAAAATACCTCCTAGGAAAAGAGCTTAAGCCATTTACGAGTTGCTCGGTCTTTTTAGATGCTCGTGCGACACATGGTACGTGTACACTTCGGTGTTTGCGGACTGGAGTGATGTTGGCCATTCGAACGAGGCCGGATCAAACATCACGTAGGAATCAGGAGGTGTATCGTTGGAATTGACACCGTTTGTACCGATCCCGAACGACACCGCGATGTATTTGTACATTGCATAGTCGGAGTAGTGAAAATGGAGTCTTGGGGTGGGTGTGACGGGTAGGAGTCGCGAACCACCTAAAGCATTTGGCTGGCCAGGCACACAAGTAGCGAACGGGTTTTTCCCTTGGGGTTAGGTATCACTATGAGACTACCTACGCCTATATGATTATTATAGATTCCTTTGATATGATGATGTACGATTACGATATGATTATGCATGAAATATGATTGATGTTACTCTAATGAATGATATGTAAATGGATGATACAAAAATTGAATGATTGAATTTTATGGTAAAGATGATTGATTATTGATTGATATGTCAATTTTGTTTATATGATCTTAATTTGAATGATTGACCCGTTAGGGATGGTATGTTTTCCCTTTGGTTGTGTACAATTTTGTGACAACCGTCAATTTTCGGTCAAGTCAAAGTCAACTAAAGTCAACAAGTCAAACCGTTCAACTCAACTAACCCTTGTGTACGAGGGCTTACGTTATGTATTTACTAAACAACTCGCTATTCTAACGAGAGATCATAAATCGAAAAATGCGTAAATCTAGATCTCCTTAACCTAAAACTGTGGTACGTGGCGAGCCAAACCGATAAAACAATGTTGCATACTCATCGGGAGTATGCAAGATCCTTAAACAAGGCTTAACGGGGTCTACGGACCTTGCATTGCAAAGCCAGACACTCAAAAAGGTCACAAATGAAACCTCTCTCAATCGTTTTCACTCTATCCCTCTCTATGTGAAATCTCTCCCAAATCTCTCTAAGTATGTGAAATCTCTCCCAAATATCTCTTTGTATGAGAAATCTCTCCAAGCATGTCAAATCTCTCCCAAATCTCTCCAAGAATGTGAAATCTCTCCCAAATATCTCTTTGTATGTGAAATCTCTCCAAGAATGTCAAATCTCTCCCAAATCTCTCCAAGTATGTGAAATCTCTCCCAAATCTCTCTCAAAAGTTTCCGTAACTTTTTGAAGTCATTCGGGTCATTCCGACCTTTGACCGGGTCAAAAACGGCTTGAAACGGGGTAAAAACGAGTAAAATGGGCTTGAGGACCCGAAACCCCTCTTAGGGCCGAAAGTCCTCTTAGGGACCGAACCCTCCTGAGCAGAACCCCAACCTGCTGAGAACCGAACCCGAAGGGTCCTCTCGGGCCCGAACCTTGCATGCCCCACCCGAACCCGAGACTACTGTTCATTTGGGTCTGACCACCTTCGCTTCTGAGACATAAGACCGAGCCTTTGCTGTAACACCCAAAGTTTTGAAGGCCAAGAAAGGAAAGAAAACCCTAATTTTTAAGGGCGACTCGGCGAGTCCAAGGAAGAACTCGGCGAGTCTGAGCGGGATCCGGGTCGAGGTGTAAGTGACCAACTCGGCGAGTCGGCCAAGAGGACTCGGCGAGTCTGGTCTGTGCGAGGAAAACCCTAAATTCGGGACTTGGAGCCTATTTAAGCGTCTCATTCTCTCCCCTAGGGTTCCTTTGCTGCCTCTCTCACCCAGAATACAGACTCTAAGCCTCCATTGTTGTGCATTCAAGTTTCCAAGCCATTTTGGGGGTGGTTTGAAGGAAGAAGAAGAAGGGGAAACATTGAAGCTTCAAGGATTGGCCTTGGACCTGAAGTTTGGGGAAACTTTCTGAGTCATTGAAGGTAATAAGTCGTTTCTTTCCTTTAGATCTTCTTTGGTTGTGAGATTTGGGGCTTTTTAAGCCATGGATAGTTATCCATTGGAGTTAGAAGCTGGATCTGGAGTTGCTACTTCAGATCTAAGTGTATTTTGGTCTTGGAAAGCATAAAGTTTCAATCCTTGAGTTGATTATGGAGCCTCTTTGCTTTAAACCCTAGTTTGTGGTGTATTTTGCCTAGATCTCCTTCTCTACACGTAAAGTTTGCAACTTTACGTGAGGAATAGGCTTGGGAAGGGTAGATCTACAGTTTGGAGTCCATGCATGACTCTAAAGTCCTATGCATGTATAGAGATATGAATGGACTCGGCGAGTCCTTTGAGTGGACTCGATGAGTAGCATGAAGACGAGGAGAAACTCGACGAGTGGGATGAACAGCTCGTCGAGTCAGATGAAGTTGGGCATGAACTCGGCGAGTTGGATTAACAACTCGGCGAGTCTGTTGAAGGTTGTCTTGGACTCGACGAGTCTGTTCTTGGACTCGGCGAGTCAGGTCGCGAAACCCCAAACCCTTCGAGTTTAGACTCGAATCAGTGAGTCGATTAGAAACTCGGTGAGTTGGACAGGTCAGGAATCGGAAATCGGTAGACTCGGCGAGTCATGGACTGACTCGGCGAGTAGAGTCGCGAGTGGAAGGACTCTGAACTTATGAACTCGACGAGTTAGTAAGGTGACTCGGCGAGTAGGGTTGACCTGGAAGGTTCGCTTTGACCAGGACTTTGACTTTGACCAGAGTTGACTTGGTAGTCTTTCGGGGGCCAGTTAGACTCAGTGTTGCATTGTTATTGGTAGCTCGGGGAGCGGGTGGAGCAGGAGTTCAGAGAGTTGCCGGGCAGCGGCTAGTGGGATCATCAGCAATTTCAGCCAGTGCAGGTGAGTTTCCTTTTGTATGAATGGGTCTACGGCCACAATGCCGGCCCATGTAGTTATGAGTAGAAGACCCGGGGGTTAGCCCTAGGCACCGTATGTTAGTATGATATTCGGGACGAGGTCCAATGATAGAGGGCGGGTGCCCAAGGAATGGTTTATGTGGTAGTTTATACTTGTTGTCTGTGTGATACTTGTATGTGTCTGGTATGGAGGTGAGTGTGGGCGAGGTCCCGTATCTCACCAATAGCAGAGTGTGGATGGTGTTCCACATCTCATTAGCAGCAGATCAGGGGCGAGGCCCAAGTTAGGGAAAGAGTGAGTGTGGGTTGGGCCCGTATCTCACTATCAGTAGGAGCATGGATGGGGTTCCATGACTCATCAGTAGAGTTCGGTTGTTAGGACCGGAGGGTAGTCAGATGCCCCAGAAACGTCTGACAGTATGTGATGATATGTTTATACGCTGGCAAGTTATGTTATATGTGATTGTGGTAGTAGGAGGGAATAGTCCCCAAGTTCGGTCGTTAGGAACGAAGGGTAGATCGGACACCCCAAATATGTCTGATAATATGTTATGTTATGATATATGTGATAGTAGCAGTAGGGGGTGAAATAGTCCCCGAGGATCGGTTGTTAGGACCGATGGGTAGTCAGCACCCCAGAATGGCTTGACATGGGTAGTCAGCACCCCAGAATGGCTTGACCTGGGTAGTCAACACCCCATAACGGCTTGACACGGGTAGGTCGGCACCCCAGAATGGCCGTATCGGGTAGGTCGGGCACCCCAGAATTGCCCGGCAGTGTGTATGATATGTGATTGTATGGTATGTGGTAGGGTGGGGAACTCACTAAGCTTCGTGCTTACGGTTTTCAGTTTTGGTTTCAGGTACTTCCGGTAGCGGAGGGAAGAGCTCGGGGTGATCGCATGGCACACACACCATAGATTAGACAGCCTGGGAATGTTTACTCTGATAACGAACATGTATTTTGGAAATTAATACTTTGTTTATGTTTTGGAATGATGAATTTGCTTAAAGAAATGTTTTATTAAAAGAAATTTTTAGTCTTGAATTTTGGGACGTTACATTCGCCTTCGCTTCTCACTACTGGTTCGCCCCATTTCGCTTCCGGCTCGGCATCAGTAAGGACCGAACCTCGGCCTAGGACCGAGAGGTCTCGCTGGAAGTCCTTTTTCTCCCGGTTTTCGACTAATTTTGCGTTTTAGGCCCGTTTTTAATTGTTTTAACACGGGATTTTCACCCAAAACTTTATTTTAACATATAAGACCCCTTAATTAATGATTAATCACGTTTTAAGGATAAAACCTTATCCAAAAGAGAGTAGGTGAAGTACAAGAGGTGGAGTGTTGACTTTCTTTTATCCTATGACACAAGCAACCACTCCCATACCCACTCCATGTCACTATTCACCATCAACCCATACCTAGTCATTTCATGGTACTTTCCCACCCTTTTTCAGCCATACACTTGGTCAAGGGTAAGAAAACTCTCCACTCTCCTCTCTCCTCACTTCTCTCATTTTCTCTCCTTTCACCAAAAAGATCAAACTCTCTTCTCTCTCACTTCCTCTCTCTAGAATTCGAGATTCAAGGGCTGATCTTGGGTTTTTCCTCCACATGTGGTAAGCAAAATCCATTCTCCTTATGATTATTTCACTTCTTTCTACTCAAATCATGGATATCCTACACAAACTCCGTCATAATTGTGTTAGATCTTCGAATCTTCAAGTGATTCTTCAAGTGTTCTTGGGTTGAACACTTCTCTACTTCAAAACTTATCTACTGAAATCACTCAAGGTGAGTTCATACCCCTACATTTTCATGTTTTCTCAAGTTTTTAGGGTGGGAATACAAATTAAAACACCAAGAACATAACTAAATTTTTCTAACAGCTTTCATTAGAAAAGTTGGTCTCCATTCACGGACTGTTTTGGACAACTTAAACATTTTTGTTTGAAAAACTGTTTTAGGTGTAAGTAGTCCCCGTTCCTAGCTTTAAAATGACTACTTGCACATCTCCATACGATTTTTCTACAATTTATGCTGATTTTTACAAAACTGCCTATCATTTCAAACACCAATCCGGACCAGTCTGTGATTATGGACTTTTTCACCCAAGTTGGAGGTCATTAAAAATCATGATAAAAATTATGAGTAAACTAGACACATTTTGGGAACTCTCAGAATTTACGGATTTAGTTTTCGACTTCGTATGGTTTTTTATGACTTTTCTAAAACAGTGCAGAAAGGTTAAATTTAGTTAACAACATATAAATTTCATAACACTTTGTATTATGTTGAGCAAAGTGTATAACAATAAGTTCTAAATATCGAATGTGTTTCCTTGTTAGTTTATCATCATAAACTGAAACTTAGTCATTCATGATAACATTACTCATTCATTTAGAACACATATATATTAAGCTATAATGAGCATAGTTTATGGATTCATAGCACAAATGCGTTTCATAAAAGAGTTCTTATACATTACAAACGTTTTGGATAAACTATAATAGGTATAGTTTATGTATCATTTACTTCTCAAACTTTTTACCAAAGATTTTCAGTTTAGATCATGTAAATCTGTTAATGAATAAATTTGTGAGTCACTCGCTTCGAGTTACTTCCAAAGTAACCAATTCAAAAAGTCCTGTAAATTATAACCAGAGTCTCTTGTAGGGAGAACGTGATAGTTGTGTATAGATCTATATTGGGTTTGACAAACCCACACCAGAGCTGCTTGCAACAGCTAGACCGGTAGGTCTGTGGTGACAAGTGTCATTTAATGGCGACACCTGAAAAACGTCGTATTACGAGGCCGTCTAAGTCAAGTATGGTTATGATAGCTCACATGTGGTATTAACAAATCATAAGATTTATGGGTTCTAACTATAAAATAGCGAGTTATGTCTATTTAGCTCACTGAAATTACTTTAAGTATGGAAAAATACTTGTACGTCTTCATATTAAAAAGGGTTTTATGTTCATTTAAAATCACTTTTTATATCAATTACAAATATCGTTGTATATTTTCAGTCTTAGTATTTAAGACTACACACCATTCATTACGAGAGTTTTTCTCAAATCAGAAAGGGTTTTACGCCAATTTGAAACCACTTTTATATCTTTAAGTATGACAAATACTTGTACTTTTTCAGTACTGGCATTTAGGACCACATAACTTTTATAAGGAAAATATAGGATTTTTCTTGGCAACATACATCTCTTTACAAAGATCGATTTTTAAACTCTTACTGTCAAAAGCTTATGAACTCACCAACCTTTGTGTTGACACTTTTTCAAAACTACTTGTATTCTCAGGAATTCAATGAAACAGGAAATCAACCACGTTTTGAGTATGGGACGATAAATCGTCAAACAGTTCATTTTGTATCATAATGTAATTGATTCGAATCATGTAAACATATACTTTGGTGTAACTTTTTCAATTATATTTATGATGGTTGTATTTACTTTGAGCACTATTATACTCGTTGTTGTGATACTCTACATGAAGTCCTCCACCCCCGGACGTTTCCGCCATCCTTGGTTTGGGGGTGTGACAAATCTTCTATTGGCTCACGAAGCATTTGCTGACACTTGTTTCTTTGCTTTGTGCCTTTACGATTGGTATTGGTAGCTTAGGAGCTTGGCTTGGTGAGATGGGGTCACTTTTGGGTAGTTTATCCTTAGAATAAAGATGCCACTTGGAAACGTTATTTAATTTTGAAACTTTTGCTTCCGCTACGATTAGTAACTTTTGATATTTTGGTTTTGAATTGAACGTAACGTTGTGGTTTGAAATGTTTTTTGAAATAAACAATGTTTACAGTCTTCTGATGCATTTTCCGTTAAAAGATTTTAAAAATAAATGAAACAAATTTGGGTGAAAAATCATGACGTTACATGCAGGCTTGGTGAGGGTAATCCAGTCATTCTGTAGACTCTGTATGCATGCGGTTTATTTGCTATGGTATGGTTATGTTGTATGGTGTTGGTATTTTGGGGGAACTCACTAAGCTTTGGACTTACAGTTTTGGATTTTGTTTCATGTACTTCGGATGATCATGGGAAGGCGAAGGAGTGATCGTGCACATCCTCTCATTTTATGACTTTGATTTCTGGGATACTCTGATGTGAAACTATTTTGAAAACACTTTTGTAATAAATAGTGGTTTTTGAATGTCTAAAAAAGTTCTAAACTGGCTTGAATTTTATGGATGTTACAAGTTGGTATCAGAGCCATAGCTTGAGTGAACTGGAGGAACACTCGCGTGAATCCGGTCTCAAACTATGGAAAAGGGTTTCCAAAATGATTTTCAAATGGTTTCAAAATCCTAGAGGAGGATGCAGAGTGTACGATCAGCTGGAGCTAGTAAGTAGACCCCAAAATACCATACGAATATTTGATATTATGATATGTTAGAACAACATGCTAGTTCTAGGCTAGGGATCTTCAGGAATTGCATGATAGAACTGCCTGATTATATGATGCCTGATAGCCTATGGTTTTCATTATATGAAATTGACATCATTACTATAATTGCTTAGTGTATGCATCATAGTTGTACATAATTAGGATCTTATAACTTGAGAATGTTTGATTTGGCCTTATTTCCTGTTCTTGTTTGATGAAGGGCTTAGGGTAGATCATATATTCGAATATCTATAGGGTCTTGGGTTATGTATGGCTAGCATATACGAGTGCTGCAAGGTTGGTGGAAGTTTCATAAGTGAGTTGTGCGGGGTCAGTCAGCTAGTTATGAGATAATTAGCCTTTCTCTAGGAGTGAGGATTGAGCACACATCATGCTTACGTATATGTTTAGGGCGTTGTGATGATACTTGAGACAAATATGAGTAGGTGGGGAAGGTACTATGGGCCCGTACTACTGAAAGCACATGACCCATACGCGTAGCAAGGAAGTCACAACTCCTAGGGCTTTGTTGGGAATTGGTTCCCGGATTATTATATGAAATGTCTGATATCTTCCTGGTATATTTTCAACATGGTGGTTACTAGATGATTTATGACTGGAGGGACCAGCAGCGCCCGGGATCATTGGTCAGATGAGGTCGGATGAGTTGGACGCCATGATTCGAGAAATCCTGCATAATGAGGTTGCTACTCTGTTTCGGGCACAGTTGTCGGAGATGTTTAGGTCTATCAAGACCGTTATAGTGGAGTACTTTGATGAGTGTTGTGCAACTCTTGCTAAGACAGCTTCCATTGTAGCCTCCGTAACCGTAGCAGCCGTTAGTGGTGGGACTAGCCGGGCTTTTCAGTACCAAGACTTCGATAACACGAAGCCACCGACTTTGCTGAGGTCCAGAGCCAAGGACCGGTGGAGGTTGATGACAGGGTCATATATTGATGAGCAGAGAGTTGTGGTTACTTGAGACCGGTTCAGGGATATGTTCCACGCTCGCTACATTCCACGGCTTGAGCGCGAGCGGCTGACACAGGTGTTCTTGGATTTGAGGCGAGTTACGGAGTCGGTGATGGAGATCACTTGTATGTTCACTGAGAGGGCGATGTTTTGCCTAGAGTTTGCTTCCGAGCTAATCGCTCAGATGACACGTTATCTGAGCATGCTCAAGAATGACATCCGTCAGCTTGTTGCTACCCAGCGTTGTGATACACTGCTGGAGTTACAGGAGGCCGCTAGGCGGAGTGAGCTTGAGATTGAGTTACAGTTGTGGGAGTAGAGGCAGGCCCCGACACAACCACAGCCTGTGCTGAAATGGTCCAAGACCACTGATTCTAGGTCTGGGGGCTAGCGTGGTTGCACTTGTGGGAAGTACGGGAAGGGCCATCTGGGAGTTTGTAGATCGGGTAGTGCGTACCGCAAATGCGGCAAGGAGGGGAACTTCGCTCGAGATTGTCGCCAGCCAGCCCCGGTTCAGGATATGAGGATCTGCTATCACTGTGATCAGGTTGGTCACGTGAAGACCAACTGTCCACAGCTCGCTGCCAGGCCGACACAGGCTCCAGTGTCGACTACACTGAGGATTACTGACAGGAGTTAGGGTAGGACAGAGCCTCCGAAGGCTCGGGGATGCGCTTTTCAACTTACAGTCAAGGAGTCCAGGACAACACCAGATGTGGTTGCTGGTATGTTTCTATCCCTTATCTTGTTGATTATATTTGTTTTATGCTTATATGTGTGTTTTAACTATGATTAGGTATGTTTTTAGTGAACTACTTACTTGCTTTGTTATTATTCAACTCGAGGGTGAGTCGGTCGTTTGTCGTATGATCTTTCAGTTAGGAGTTCAGTTTGCCAGTAGGAGAGCTAAAATGTCCGTTTCGAGTCTCTATCGCCGACGAACACTCAATTTATGCTTCTTCAGTCTATCGGGGTTGCGTTCTGGAGATCTTCGGGGTATCCTTCCCGATAGACTTGATACCGATTCCTATGGGGGATGTATGTGTGATTGTGGGTATGGACTGACTTAGTCGCTTCGGTGCCATGATCGACAGCGAGGTTCAACAGGTGGCAGTTCGAACCCCAAGTGGGGGAGAACTGATTATCTATGGCGAGGACACCAGATTATGATCAAGGTTTTGCTCAGCGGCCAGGGCTTGGGAGTACATTCTGCACGAGTGTGCAGGATATTTAGCGTATGTGATTGATACGTGGGTCAGGGATCAGGTTTCAGTTTCGGATGTATCGTTTGTAAGAGAATTCACATATGTGTTTCAGGAGGAGTTACCCGGAGTGCCTCTAGAGTAGCAGGTCGAGTTCAAGATTGACCTAGTGCCAGGTGCGCCTTACCGACTAGCACCACCAGAGATGCAGGAGCTGTCATCACTAGGCCTGGCAATCGTGTCGTGTTCGGGTTGACGTGTCGCGGGTTGGCGGGTTAGCGGGTTAAAATATGTCAACCTAAACACGACCCATTTAAATATACAGGTCACAGGTTGGCATGTTTGGAACATAAACCTATATACGACCCACCAATCCATTTGTTTATACGGGTTCACAAGTTGGTGGGTTCGTGAGTCAGCTTTGGGTTCGTGGGTCCGAATTTTAGATATTTAAGTCTTAAACATCAAAATGAAAATTAAAAACATTCATAGAAACATGTTACAGACTTAACCTTATAGGTTATGACTTATGACTTTAGACCATCCACCACGAGTCATAATGTCAAAACAGTCAAATGGTCAACCCGTTTAATAGGTTACGACTTATGACCTTAGACCATCCACCACGAGTCATAGGTTACGACTTAGCCTGATAGGTTACGACTTATTAAGAATATAAACGGGTTGGCGGGTCAACCCGTTTATCTTTTGAGAAACCCATATATGACCCGTTTAATAAACGGGTTGGCGGGTTGAAAAACTCAACCCAAACCCATTTATTTCGTGTCGTGTCACGGGTCGTGTCGCGTGTCGTGTCGAGAATTTCCAGCCCTAGTCATCACAGTTGCAGGAGCTGCTAGGCAAGCAGTTCATCCGTCCGAGCAGTTCTCCATGGGGAGCGTCGATACTCTTCGTCAGGAAGAAGGATGGTTCACACCGGATGTGCATTGACTACCAGGAGTTGAAAAGTTGATGGTGAAAAACCGTTATCCACTCCCAAGGATTGATGATCTTTTCGATCTGTTGCAGGGAGCATCTTGGTTCTCCAAGATAGACCTGAGGTTCGGGTACCATCAGGTCAGGGTTAGGGAGGAGGACGTGGAGAAGACCGCGCTCCGGACTCGTTATGGACATTACGAGTTCGTGGTGATGACGTTTGGGCTCACCAACGTGCCAGCTATATTTATGGACCTGATGAATTGGGTCTACAGACCGATGCTCGATCGCTTGGTCATTGTGTTCATAGATGATATCTTGGTGTATTCCAAGACCAGAGAGCAACACGAGGAGCATCTCCGTGAGGTATTGGGAGTTCTGAGACGAGAGCTGCTGTATGCCAAGTTCTAGAAGTGCGAGTTTTTGTTACGAGAGGTTCAATTCCGAGGATATCTCGTTAACTAGGAGGCGATTTTGGTCGATCCGGCCAAGATCGAGACAATTATGCAGTTGGAGGTTCCGAAATCTCCCTCAGATATCAGGAGCTCTTTGGGATTGGTAGGGTACTACTAGAGATTTATACAAGTTTTCTCCAAGATTGTGGTACCTCTCACTCGTATGATGAGGAAGGGGGTGGTTTTCCAGTGGGGCCCTGAGTAGTAGACTGCATTCAAGATGCTAAGACAACGAATTTGTGAGGTGCCAGTGTTGACACTCCCTGAGGGAGTCAATGATTTTATGGTGTTTTGTGATGCATCAATCACCGGATTAGGAGCAGTCCTTATGCAGAGAGGGCGGGTGATAGCATATACATTGTGGTAGCTGAAGCTGCACGAGATGAGATATCCCACGCACGATCTTGATTTGGGAGCGATAGTGTTTGCTCTCAAGATCTGGAGACATTACCTCTATGGGATCCCATGTACCATATACACAGACCACATGAGTCTGAGACATATCATGGATCAGTCGAACCTGAACATGAGACAACACAGGTGGCTTGACGTAGTCAAAGATTATGACTGCGAGATCCTTTACCATTCGGGTAAAGCGAATGTGGTTGCGGAAGCCCTGAGTCTCAAGTCAGTTGGATCTTCTGTTCCAACTGCATGTATGAGGATGTCTATGGATTCCCCACTCGCGAGCTTGATTAGGGAAACTTAGACTGAGGGTATGCGACCGGAGAATTGGAAGCTTGAGAGGATTAGTGGCAAGAACACTCGATTTGTGCAAGATAGTCGAGGATTGTTGACCCGTTGCGGTCGGACCTGGGTTCCGATGTCTGGTGGTGTCAGACATATTGTTCCGGAGGAGGCTCATAAGTCTCACTTTTCTATTCAACCAGGGACACCAAGATGTACCGAGATTTGCGATTGAGATACTGGTGGCCATGCATGAAGAGGGTGATCACATCGTACGCTGAGAGGTGCTTAAACTGCCGGATGGTTAAGGCCGAGCATCAGAGACTGCATGGCCAACTGCCACTTCTGTATATTCCCATGTGGAAATGGGAGCAGGTCACAATGGATTTGATCACCAAGCTACCGAGGACGGCTAGGGACTTCGACACTATTTGGGTCATCGTGGACCGATTTACTAAGAGTGCCGACTTTCCAGCGATATGGGAGAGTTCCTCGGCCGAGAAGTTGGCCGACATATATATATGCGAGGTCATTGCTCGCCACGGGGTACCAGTCTCTATTGTCTCAGACCGTGATGTTTGATTCACCTCCTGTTCCTGGCAAAAGTTCCATGAGGAACTGGGCACGTATATGCACTTCAGTACAACCTATCATCCGCAGACAGACAACTAGAGTGAGTGGACCATATAGAGTCTCAAGGATATACTAAGAGCCTGCGTTATTGACTTCGGTGGGAGATGGGACTCCTACCTAGCCCTTGCAGAGTTCTTCTACAACAATAACTTTCATTCTAGTATTGGTGCCCCACCATATGAGCTGTTGTATGGACGGAGATGTCGCACCCCAGTCTATTGGGGTGAGATTGGTCACAGGGTGATGGGACGGACAGAGGTAGTTCTACATGCTACCAAGCGGATACATCAGATCAAACAGCGGTTGCAGACCGCTTAGAGTCGGAAGAAGAGTTACGCTGACAGATGCCGATCTGAATTGTAGTTCCGGGTGGGTGACATGGTACTACTAAAGGTTCCACCCTGGAAGGGTGTGATTCACTTCATGAAGAGGGTAAAGTTGGGTCCCCGATATATTGGCCATTCAGGTTTATTGTCAGGGTTGGCAAGGTGGTGTACAGATTGGATCTCCCAGAGGAGCTCAGTCAAATCCACAACACTTTTTCACGTTTTGCAATTATGGAAGTGCATATTAGATGAGGAGGAAATGGTGTCATTAGATGATATTAATGTCGATGAGCATCTGAATTACGTGGAGAGGCCAGTGGCCATTCTGGAGAGGAAAGTGAAGGTTCGACGGAACAAGGATGTGCCTTTGGTAAAGGTACAATGGGAGCATCGGAAGGGATCCGAGTGGACTTGGGAGCCGGAGGCAGAGATGCGGTAGCATTACCTGGGGTTGTTCACCGCAATAGACTTCAAGGACGAATTCTAGTTTAAGTGGGGGAGAATTGTAACACCCCGACTTCCAGGTATAAATTTTAAAGTTATGTATTTATGTTTTTAGGCCTACTCGATGAGTTAGATGCCCCAACTCGTCGTGTAGAGAAAGTTAAAGCCGCGTGAACTTTAGGACCTACTCGACGAGTTATGGCTATTATTAAAGCTCGCACTCTTTCTTTCCGTGAGTTCCGTGCTTGTGGAGCTCCCAAATTCTTTGGGGAGAAGGACCCCATTTCTAGTAGGAGATGGTTAGCAGATATGGCTAATGCGTTCAAAACGAGTTTATATCTTGACAGGGTCGAAGGTCAGATTTGCCTCCCGTCTTCTAAAGGACAGAGCCTAAGATTGGTGGGAGGAGGTAGACTTCGCTTTAGGAGGAGAAGCCCTAGAGACGATGACTTAGGATGAGTTTGTGACCTGATTTAGATCCGAGTTTGCACCAACTATTGAGGTGCAACAGTTGGCGAGGGAGTTTCAAGACCTTCGCCAGACGACTGAGACTGTGGCAAAGATCACTGCCAAGTTCCGAGAGATAGCTTTGTTGGTTCCGCAGTATGCTTCAGACAAAGAGATGAAGAAAGTGTGATATCATGACATGTTGAGAGATGACAACAGGGATTTTGTGATTTTATTAGGGTGTGATACTCTAAATGATATGATTGCTAGAGCCCAAGAGCGTGAGATTGATTTGGAGCATCTCGGGAAGAGGAAGCTAGAGCAGACTCAGATTTTAGTGGGCCAGGTGAAGAGGCCCAGGACTCAGGATTCTTGTTTGGGGGGCCATCAGGTTCGGGGCCGTTTTGCCCAGTGTGGGAGGACTCACGAGAGAGGATGTCGGGAGACAGGCCGTGGATGTGTCTGTTATGGTTAGATGGGTCATTTCAGTTGGGATTTCCTTCGTGGTTCGGATACGATGTGTTTTCACTACAATCAGGTGGGCCACAAGAAAGCCGAGTGTCCGATGTTGAGGGGCAGAGCAGTGTGTGCACCTGTTCCAATTACTTTGAGGATCACTAATGATCGTGAGGGTAGGAAAGGATCCCCAATAATGAGGATCCGAGCATTACAATGTCAGTTAGGGGAGTCTAGAGTTTCATCAGGTGCTATTGTGGGTATGTAATCTTTCATTTCTTCTTGATTATTATCAGTATCTATTTTGCTTTGGAATCTTGTATTGTTCTGGGTAAGCATGATCTTTGGTTTAGTTGTCTGTATTGCCTGGGTTATATCATCAAGAATTGTTATATGCTATTTTTGCATGCCAAGAGTCATTAGTGGGTCGTATCTAGCTGAGCGGGTCTCATCTTTTACGGTTGTTGTTTTGGTTCTTTGATGGGGTCAATTCAGGGGTATTGTTTGGAAGGTCTATGGTTGGATTAGCTGGTTAGTTCTCTAATGAAGTCAGAGTTCAGTCGTGTTAGGATTTTCTCTGGTAGGATCGAGAGTCGTCTATGGAAGAACCTTTGGGTTCCATCACCACCATTGCTAGGGAAGGAGCGGTAACAAGAACATGGTGGTGCCAATCACATGAGTTATTAGGTCACTGGAAGTGCCAGGGGACTTTTATAATTTCAAGGGTTGAATATGGCTAGAATCCATAGATCCTACTAAATATGGGAAGTTGGAGTGAAGATTCGCCAATTCAGAGCAAAGGTTAGGGTCCCTATCATCTGCATGAAGGACTTAAGGAGGTAAGATGGGTTGGGAATCCATCAAAATTTGTGGGTTAGGAGAGCTTCAACGTATCCAAGTGGGGGAGAATCATTCAGATCTCCAGAAGTTGGATCAGGTATGACACTAGGGTGAGTTTCACATCCCAGTTGGGAGGGAAGACGACTTGAGTGGTTGTCTGGATTTAAGATTTTGTGAGTTAGGAGTTCAGGAAACTTCCAACAGCTGGTTGGCGTCTTCTTTGTGATGGATAGCAGGCATATGGATAGATCCAGGTTGAGGTGGAGTTAGATCCTCACTGTCTGTTCTTGTTTGATGAAGGCTTTGTGGTTCGAAGCATGACTCGAACACCTGATTGGGATTCAGTAAGACGTAGGTTCGACTCAGGATGATTGTGGTTGTTATGGTTGAGGTGTAGTGAGACCATGGGTGATGGCTATAGTGGGATAGACATGTCGTAAGACTGCGGGGTGGTCGTAGCATTCACTGGATTGGCAGATAGTATGGGAGTGTTGTAAGTATGCAATGGGATCGTAGCGTTCACCAGATTAGAGTAGACCATCGGTGGGGTGGTTGTAAATATGAAGGAGGATGAGCTCGTGCCTTGAGCAAGGCAAACAGTAGGGTTAGAAAGCATCTCTCTTTCTCTCTCTCTCTCTCTCTGTCTTTCTCTCTCTCTTTCTCTGTGTTATGAGAAGATGCCCATTGGGGTCCGAGGTGAAGTTGGGCCTGTGTAGCTCTCAATGGGGTGAGACCCATGGGCGTGGACCGTTCATTGGTATAGACTGGGTGAGACCCGTGGGTGAAACCCGTATGATCATGACAATGTAGGTGAGATCTGGCAGAGACCGGTTGGTTCAAGGAATTGGATTATGGCTTTAGTAGGATGATTATATAGCCAGGGAGTGGCATAGTGTAACACATAGGCTAGGGTAGCCTCATCGGTTAGACTCTCAGGAACCTGGTGGCTGGACCAGGTGTGAGACTGGTAGTCTCAATGGTGGTTGGAGATTTTATATCCAGATTTAGTGAATGGATGCTGTGGTTCAGAAGATTTCACGTGAAATGCAAGTGTAAATCCTTGGATCTATGATTGTGAGTTAGGTACCGATTTGTTTTGGTCAAGACTCTTGTGGTTATGTTGCGGATTGGTTCCACCTGTGTGGAGGTTAGGCAAGTGATTGGATTTTAGAATTATAGAAAAAGTGAATCGGTTCTACAGCTAAGGAAGCAGTGACTTGTTCAACGGTAGGAGGTTTAACTCCCAAATTGTCTATCAATGTTATTTATATTCATGGAATCGTTTTCAGCAGGATGAGCCTTTTTCTTGAAGGAATATCTAATCCGTTTGGCCAAGTGAAAAGTTATCGGCAACAACGAATGGTCAGTGATTTTGTTTTTCCAGTGGGATCATAAGGTAATCAAAAGTTGGGTAGACAGTTTGGTATGGGTGGTCTGTTAGGGAGTCAGACCAATTCAAGAATTTAGCTTTTGGGTAGAGTAGAAGTGGTTGTTTTGCAGGGGATAAATTTAGGTTGAGAAAGTGTGACATCCCGATTCCTAGGTATGAGAATTTTTATTAAAAAGGCAAAATTTCCTTGGTACTCGTCGAGTTGATGGCCTCAACTCGACGTGTTGAAAGTGTTTGGGTCGCAGATCATTTTGGACCAACTCGATGATTTGGAGAGGAAAACTCGACGAGTTGGTGGCTGAATATGAAACCCTAATTTTTAAGGTGTTGCACCCTATTTAAAGGCCTTAAGTCCCATTGATGGCCTCCCTAATCGCCTCCTCTGTCCAGAAACCCTAGACTTTGTGGATCTTACCCCAAGTTGAGTGTGTGAGCTTATATGTTGCTTCTTTTGGTCTCGTTTTTGAAAGAACTTGAAGTTGGTGGCACCTAACATGAAGGGAAAGCTATAGATCCAGAATCTCCTTGAGTTTAGCTACTCTTTTGAGGTAAAAGTTGAAAACTTGCTCATCTATTTGCTTAGATCTTTTCCTTGGAAGTTTATTATCATATGTGACTCATTTTTGGATTGTTCATGGGGTTGAGCATTTCATGGAGTTATCATTTTAGATCTGGACGTTTGGTGGCCTCTTTTGGCTAAAAGTTGCAAACTTTATTGAGTTATAGACCTCTTTCAGGCCTAAGATCCCTTATTAAGCTTTCCTTAAGACTTAGAGCCTCTTTGGGGCATGCATGAACGTAAAGTTGGCAACTTTACATGACTTTACAGCTCTTGGGTGCTAGATCTGCATCTTGAAACGTTGGAATTGATGAAAAAGGATTGAATGAGTAAGAGGGTAAAACTCGACGAGTTTGCTAGGGGTTTTCCCAACTTTCTGAATGCTAAAGGAACTCGCTGAGTTGATAGGTGCACTCGGCGATTTGGATCAACATGGACTGTTTACTCTAACTTTAACCATGGTTGAACAAGTTTGAATTTTGAGGGCATTTTGGGTATTTCAGAGTTTTGATGGAAATGGTCACATGATGGTTGTAGGCATTTGAGTCAAGAGCTAAGATTTGAGAGTTGGATCTTATCAGTAAGTGCTGCTTGTGAGCTGAGTATTCTCACTGTACTTGAGGGTCGAAGGAACCAATGTCGGCCCTTGGATTGATATCATGTTGTGCACGTTATGCTATAATGTTCTAGTAGATCAGTATCATGATAATTAGGATGATTCTATGCTTTGTGATTTGTAAGATTTTTTATTTGGTTGCTAGCTAGTTAATAGTATTGTTATATGTATTATGTGCACATGATTGGTTGGTGGCTGAGGCTTCACTACTTTGTACGTAAGCCAACAAGCTGGGGATTTCTAACCCGATGGTTGAGGGCCTAGAGTATTCCAACCTGATGGTTGATTAGACCCGTAGTATATTGGCATTCCAACCCGATGGTTGATTGGGCCCATAGTATGTTGTTATTATATCTGTGCTACTTGTTATGAATTGGTATTTTGGGGGAAACTCACTAAGCATTGGGCTTACAAATTTGGATTATGTTTCAGGTACTTTAAAGGATCGCGGGAAGGTGAATGCGTGATTGTGCACATCCTCATGTTTTGTTTTACGATTTTGGGATTTTTCTGATATGGAATTAATTTTGAAAACAATTTGTAAATAATGATGTTTTGTGGTTTGTTTTAAAAAGTTTAAATTTTCAAGAAATTTATAAATGTTACATAAAGGAATTTGTTCAGTTTTCAGGATTTGGAAACCCTACTAAGGTTGGGTTCGGTTTCATCTTTGGAAGACTGTTGTATGCCCGGGTTGCTTATTAGGTCCGCATCAGGGTTGTGGAAGAATTGCTTAGGTTGTCTAGTGTGCCTGGGATAGTAAGGAATGATTTTGAGGACACAATCTAATTTAAGTGGGGGAGAGTTGTAACACTCGATTCAAGTACCTTTCAGTTTAGACCCTAAGTGTGTTGATGTTTTGTAGAATTGGTCAACTTCAGGAAAGTTGAAGTAGGCTAGGAATACTAGTCGATGGTGATCCTGGAGCTCATTCACGTATGTTGGGCATACGTGGAGTATGCTTAGCTTACATGAGCAAGTAGGAAATCCTAATTTTAGGGCTTGCACCCTATATAAGCCATATGATAGCCTCTCTTGGTCATTTCTTGACTAGCCTCCACATCCTAAAACCCTAAATTCGTTCCTTAGCCTTTGTGTGGTGCTTTTGAGCTCGTGTGAAACTTTTGTGGGGTATTTTATGCATATTGAAGGGAAGGAGAAGATTGAAGACTCATCCTTTGGAGAGGATCTTAGATATCCAACTTTAGCACCTCCATTTTGTGGCTTGTGAGGTATAAATCTTATATCTTGTCAACTCATTTCATATATCAACTCCTTGGCTTGTTCTTTTCTATTTTGGTCCCTTTTGGTTGGTGCTTGTGAGCCAAGGTCTTTTATGGAGCTTATCCTTGTAGATCTGGACATATTAAGGGTTTCTTAAGCATAAAGGTGCAAATTTTATGGTGGTTTTGGTCTCATGCATGTGTTAAGTCGCTTATTAAGATCTTTTGAGCTCTAGAGCCCCATTAAGCCATGCATGCATGTAAATTTGGAAACTTTATGTGATAAACCACTTTAAGGAAGCCATATCTGAGTTTGAGTTGAAGTCTTAATTGATTAAGAGCTGAATGTTAGAAGTTGACCAAGTTGGTGGAGTACATTGGGTGTACAAGCAGGTACATTGCATGCATAAGCCCTAAAGCGAGTACACTGAGCGTACGAGCTGAGTACGCCTCGCGTACTCAGCATATTAGGCTTTAGACTTTTGGGCTCTTGGTTTTGGGTCATGTTGGACTTCAGTTGTCTTGGGCTTGTTGGGCCATCAGAATTCTATTGTTAGGCTGTTGACATTTTTGGACTTTCTTGGTTGAAGTCCCATGAAGGGGTGTGGGCCCAGTTTGGAAAATTGGGCCATAATTGTGCCTTAGATGATTATTTTGGAATTTGGGCTTTTTGGACAATTGGATGGGGCTTTGTCCTTGGGCCAATTCAGGATTTTAGCCTAGATTGGACTTTGGCCTTGGGCCAAGTGGATGGGGCTTTGGCCTTGGTCCAATTCAGGTAAAAAGGTCTTCTACCCTAGATTGGACTCCTAGTGTGAGTCGGGATCCAATTATTAATTGGATGCTATTTTGTGACTGATAGCACGAGGATTTTAGCGGGCCAACAACCATAGATTTATCTATGAGATTCAGCAGTCAGAGGTGAGTTTTCTCACCATATCCATGGGTCGAATGCACCAATGCCGGGCCATTATTTGTTATGTGGAATGCTAGTTGTCTTTGTGATGCTTGCATGAAAGACCAGGATGTGGCCCCTAGATATTGTATGAAAGACCAGGGTGTGGCCCCTGGCGATCGTATGAAAGACTAGGATCAGGACCCTGACACTTGTATTAAAGACCGGGATTTGGCCCCCAACATTGCATGGGAAGACCATGATTTGGCCCATGGCTGTCACACCCCCAAACCAGAACGGCGAAAACGTCTGGGGGTGAATGACTTCATGTACAGTATCATATCGACTGAATATAAATGAATCATAGCAACCCAAAACATCATACATTGAGATTACAAGTTTACATTGTTTACAAACGTTGTTTGTTCAAAAGTTAAATACAAGTAACTGAAAAGTAGAATTCATAATGCAGCAACGCCTGCCCTCAAAATGGTTTGAATACCTATTTACTGGTTTCCTGAGAATACAAGTGATTTTGAAAAGTGTCAACAATTAAGTTGGTGAGTTCATAAGCATTTTGTGTGAGAAGGATTTGTAACGTTTTCATGTAAAATGATTTTGTATACTTCTAGATAATCGAATTTTTTCTTTAATATGAACTATAAATGTATGTATTTCCTTTGTATCGTTTCCTTGTAAAATGATAATGTATGTTTCCAGAAAATCCAATATTTTCTTAGATATCAACTATAGATGTATGTATTTCCTTTGTATCTTTTCCTTGTACCATGATTATGTATGTTTCCAGAAATCCAATATTTTCTTAAATATGAACTGTAGTCTTAAACCCTAAGACAAAAAATGTAAGAAATGTTGTACTGAGAAATAGTATGTAGTTATATCTTTTTATAAAACTAATGAAGTGTAAGTTACCCTATAAATCGAGTAGTTTCGTTAAACCCTATGTGAGTTATTATAACCATGCTAATATGACTGATATGCCTGAATGACGTTCTTCAGTCGTCGGAGCTGGTAGACATTTGTCACCCTAGACTTACCTGTCTAACTGTAGCTAACAGCTGAGGTGTGGGGTTGTTAATCCCGTATAGATCTATACACAAATATCTCGCTCTCCCTCAAGGAGACTTTGTTTATAATGCAGAACTTAAGGTGTACACTAGGTAGGTACGGTGAAGCGAATGTCTCACAAGAGCATCAACAGATTCACGTGAACTATGACTCATTGTTCTTGTAAAATGGAATAATTATACCTTTGAAATAATTATATGGTTCTTCTGAAATGAAAGTGTGGTTTTATGACTCCCAAACTATACTAATTATAGTTTATCTTGTATGTTTGTTGAGACTATTTATATACTCTTTTATATAAATATAAAGTTGTAATCTTGTGTAGTGTCAAAATACATAATCAAAACATGATATCTTTGGGCTGTAACCCACTAAAATAGAAAATAACTATAATGTAACCATTTTTGCCAGAAAAGCTATCTTTTAGTAAAAGTTTCCAAAACCTTGTAGTTTTACAAATCGTATTTTCCTGATGATATTTGTATCATATAATGAGTTATGTTTTTGTTAACTTTTCATACCAAAACTAATATATCACAAATATTGTATAAAAAGTAGTGATAATCATGACTTAAGCAAATAATGGTTATACTTCAACATCAAGAAGTAACAATAAGTATTTATGTAATGAATGAATTTTGACTTGTATTCCCCCTAAAAACATGAAAATCTCGAAAAAGTGGGGGTATGAACTCACCTTGAGTGGTTTTGTGGGCAATTTTAGAAGATGGTGTGATGGTTTCCAAGCCTAACACTTGAAGGTGGTGGTTGAACCTTCTTGGCAAGAATATTATCCTAAGAGTTTAACACATAATAATATGTGTGTAAATATAATGAAACTAACATAAAAGTGTATAAATACACTAGATTTGATGGAATACTTACCAAGAATCTAGAAATAATCTTGTAGAACTTGAACTTGGAGGATGTTTTGTTATGGTTCCTGAGAGAGTAGGACTAATAAGAGATATAATGGAAATGGTGGTGTTTGTGGAGATGATCTCGTCCAAAGATAACGTGGTAAATGATGGGATGTTTACTTGGAAATCTATTGGTTAATTATTTGGAATATTGTTGGGTAATATATAGCATGGGAAAAGAGTAAAAGCATCTAAATCACAAAGTCAAAACGTCTTATCTACTTCCCTAAACCGAAATCACCCTAGAAAGGGGTCACAGAGGGGTTTTCGACCATACATGACCGAAATCACCCTATTCCCTTTGTGATTTCGGTCTTAACCTCTCCAAAAAATGAGTTTTCGGCCTTAGTGGGCTTGTAGCTAGGGGTTTTCGGTCTTATTATTTCATGGGAGGGTGATTTCGGCCTTAGGTGGACCGAAATTCCATTCTTTGTAGGGTACTAGGCTTAAACTATAAAATAATGTTTTAGTTTCATTATTTGTGTTCCCACCATTTGAATTGTCTTGCCATGCTATCACTTGTTGAATCTTAAAGCTTTATTACGAACATGATCTTCAATGTATATATTCCTATATATAAACTTATCGAAACCATGTCCTGTTGGTTTTTAAAGTTTTATTGCAACAAACTACGTTGTGAATTCACTTGCACATGGTTACAATTTAGACCTTGCTTGATCCAAAATTTTCCAGTTGCCACATCATCCCCCTGTTAGAGGGAATTTCGTCCCGAAATTTGTATATTGAACGGGGTCTTGGTAGCCCTAGGGAAAAGTTGTGGGTATTTCCGTTTCATCTGATTCTTGTGTTCCCGAGTGAATTTGGGTCCTCGCTTGGCGCTCCAGCGGACCTTCACTATTGGTATTCGACTTTGTTTCATTCTTTTTATTTCCCTATCCATGATCCCTACATGTTCCTCTTTTGGGTGTAGGTTCTCATTTACCTCGATTTCTTCGAGTGGGACTACAAGGTTTTTGGTGGTCATACATTTCTTAAGGTTGGACACGTGGAATGTTGGATGTATGTTGTTGAGTTCTTGTGGTAATCGAAGTCTATAGGCTACTGGACCGTTCCCGACGAGGATATCGAATGGTTCAATGTACCTCAGATTTAATTTTCCGTGCTTCCCAAAGCGTGTCATCCCTTTCCAGGGCGAGACCTGTAACATCACGCGGTCGCTGACTTGGAATTCCAAGGGTTTTCATCGTTTATCCGCATAGCTCTTTTTTCGGTCCTTGGATGCTTTCAGTCGTTCCCGAATTTGGATGATCTTCTTGTGGTCTCTTTTAAGAATCTTGGGACAGGTGAGAGTGTTGTCCGGTACTTGCCCTCTTTCTAACTGTGTGTCATCCACTTCAGCCTAGCTCATGGGTGGACTGCATTTGTGTCCTATAGGGTTTTCAAGGCTTCGAGCTTGCACCTCTTCAATCTTCGGGGCGGATGTGAATGGATGGTCATGGCCAATGAATATTGTGTACTTGATGCCCTTAAGGTAATGTCTCTAGACCTTAACGCGAACACCATTGTCACCAAGGTTAAGGTTGCGTGTGGTGCAGTTGGTATTATAAATATTAGGTTGTCTCGGGAATTTCTTCCTACGGAATTTTGACCTAGTGGTATGTCGACTTTTGATCGTTCCTTGAAGTTGGTTGAGTAGGTCGTCGATTCGGAATAGGGAATATTGACCCTTGGTGATGGGTTTGTTGGGCTCTTACTCATATGGAACATCCACCCTTCTCCTTCACGAGCCATACTGGCGCTCTCTGAGGTGAGAGGCTTGGCCTGATAACTTCTTTACTCGTTAGATCGTTCCATTGACTGGGCAATTCGTGAATTTCTGTCGGTGCTAACCGGTATAGGGATTTGGTTTTGAGGAAGGCTCCAAGAGTCGAGTCGATTCTGAGCTCAACTTGGCACACGGGTGGTATTTCCGAAAGATCTTTTGGGAACACATCAGGAAGGTTATAAACCTATTGGATATCCTTGATGTATTTTGCTTCATGTTTCCTATCTCTATTGTGGGCTCAGAAAGAGTGTGGTACCCTTTGGATGGATACTTCTGAGTCGGGATACATAAGAGAAGTTGAAGGTTTGTGTCGGATTTGTCGTTATAGATAACATGAGTTTCATTATTTAGTAATTTAAGTCAAACGGTTTCTCGTAACTTATGAAATGGGTTTGGCAAGGGCTTATCTAAAACATGTAAATGGTCACGCTGGAGTTTCTTACTGTTACTGATATTAGGTTGGTTTTAGAAGAAAAGTTCGTTTAGAGTTAGAGTGCATCCTAGATATGTATTGTTGTAGTTTTTCCCCTAGTCATTTCTACCAGGAATATTTCCGTGAATGTTTGAGGGTTTTGATTTAGCATGCAATTATACCTTGTGACTTACAAGTTTCCTTTTCACATCTCTATCGTAAAGTATGGATGCGTACGAGTTAGTTGGGGAGAAGTGTACAGATAATCACAGTAGGGTTCTCCATTTCCTCCTCGTGTTCCATTTTTGAAATGCTTCTGATGCCTCTGATATCTTTGTTCTTAGTCCTTGGGCACTCCTTCTTGAAATGTCCCGTATCCCCACATTCGTAGCAAGCCTGACTCCTAGCATTAGCGGCTTGGGTGGCCTGTCGGGTTGGCACTGTACAAAAGCGAGTGGAATGCCCTTTTCTGTTGCAATTCTTGAAATGAATCTCACAACAAGATCCTTTGTGATGGAAGTTATATTTGTGGCATTTAGGTAGGTTTCCAACATATGATTTCTTCGGCACGGAGTCAGTAGGGGTAGTGGTGGCATGAGCTGCCATAATTTGTCGTCTTTTGGCAGGTACCTGAGTCGAACGACCCCCTTTTCTTGTTCCAAAACTTTTGTTTCTTGGGTAGTGCCCCTCCATTGTCACGGGAGTTCTTCGGTTTGTGATTTGGGGTTTCCGTGTAGGAACACACCCGCCGGTGCCCTTGGTTACCACCATGGTTGGTACTGTTGGCACTGCTCCCGTTTCCGTTTGTGTTGTTAGCGCTATGTTGTACCATGACGGCTGTCACGACGGCTGTTACAGTGGCTTGAAATGTAGTGAGGTCCATTTATAGAACTAGTGTCTTGTCGGTATGCTGGTTACTTCCTTGTTGCGGCATGATTATGTTGTATGGTATGAAGAGAGTCCGTAAGTAACTGTGGTCGTTGATAGTTGTATCTCATCTATATTTATACACACACACACACACACACACATATATATATATATATATATATATATATATATATATATGTGTGTGTGTGTATGTATATACATATATATCTATATATACACATATAAATTACATGTCTTGTTGTATGATTCCTAAATGTCTCGATCGCATCATCAAAATGTACTTATGGTGGTAAGTAGTAGGTATTGTACGAACGTTAATTCATCAAAATAGAACATAGCCGTCAATACATTAAATTGCTTCGGGTTACATGGGTCTTGGAGGGCGTACCTCTCTTGATTTACTACTACTAGTTGTGATGAAAGATGCAATAAGCCTAAGACATAGTGCGAGTATTGTAGTCACTAACTTACTTGGCTATACTAGTCTATCATATGCCAAAATGGTGCACAAGGTGCCCAACCATTTCATTCATTTAGCGAGTGGCCTCCTCCGCTCTTGTTTCTCTAAGGATGCTCTTGCTTCAGCTGCAAGGATTTGTTGTCTCGTGGTGGCCACTTCCTCCTCTAAGGAGTATAGACGGTCTGTAATCTTCTCCTGCTCTACTTGCTGGTTTGGTATGGCTCCTGAATGGTGTTCTTGTGCTTCGTGGATGAGTCGAATTCACATTGTCGCATTCCGGGCTTCGCTTCCGATCTCCATTACCTCATGATGGAGAGCCCGAACCTGGGTGTTTAAACGGGCCACTTGTGGTACAATCAGAGGTAGTGCTTGATTTGTGAAGGTGTTGGGGCCTGGAGTATGGTGCAGTGGGTGCATGCCTAATGCGGATCGTCAGCCGTCTCCTCTAGCCCAAGCATGCAGCTGGGTTGCCCCTTGTGGAGGTGCATCTTGGAAGGAAGGAGGTGAAAGGGTCTCTTGCATGCTCTCAATAAGGTAAGGTTTGCTAATGATCTCTCCATTGCCTTGCCCCTCGTCTGACTCCTCATCAGAATCCTCCTCCTTATAATCCACCTCTTGGTATTCTTCAGGACCTTCTTCTAGGTCCTCCTCAAGAACTTCTTCTAGTTCCACCTCGATCCATCCGTTGGCTGCCATGGCAGGGTAGTATGGGTCTTCGGGGTGAAATTCAGCCATGTCGTCTGTGTGAGAATAGAGGTATAAGAACTACATAGAGGGTTTAAGTGTATACTTCTATGGTATCATAAAATACTCCTATAATATTTTAAAGATTGCGTTTGGTTCTTGGTATCTTAGTGTTGGTAATTATAGACTCGTTGTTCACTACGACTATTTTCTAACATATGCTAGTTACACCTTAGATAAATATAGTTGAGCAGGTTTCATTTATTCAAGGTCTAATTACATATCCCGAGGCCTACCGGTAGTTTTCAACTCATCATACTACTTTTATTATGCTCTCGTTATGACACTGTCCTAACTTGTATGTACTTATACTTTACTTAAAATATTATTATATTTTAAAAAAATATATTTGTAGTCAGAGTGTTTTAGCCCCATTATATTTATAGTTGTACATCTTGTATGCTTTGATGTACTGATTCACTATAAACAATACTCTGATACCAATCTATCACACCCTAAACCAGAACAGCGGAAACGTTTGGGGGTGGATGACTTCATGTACAGTATCATATCGATTGAATATAAATTAATCATAGCAACCCAAAACATCATACATTGAGATTACAAGTTTACATTGTTTACAAACGTTGTTTGTTCAAAAGTTAAATACAAGTAACTGAAAAGTAGAATTCATAATGCAGCAACGCCTGCCCTCAAAATGGTTTGAATACCTATTTACTGGTTTCCTGAGAATACAAGTGATTTTGAAAAGTGTCAACAATTAAGTTGGTGAGTTCATAAGCATTTTGTGTAAGAAGGATTTGTAACGTTTTCATGTAAAATGATTTTGTATACTTCTAGATAATCCAATTTTTTCTTTAATATGAACTATAAATGTATGTATTTCCTTTGTATCGTTTCCTTGTAAAATGATAATGTATGTTTCCAGAAAATCCAATATTTTCTTAGATATCAACTATAGATGTATGTATTTCCTTTGTATCTTTTCCTTGTACCATGATTATGTATGTTTCCAGAAATCCAATATTTTCTTAAATATGAACTGTAATCTTAAACCCTAAGACAAAAAATGTAAGAAATGTTGTACTGAGAAATAGTATGTAGTTATATCTTTTTATAAAACTAATGAAGTGTAAGTTACCCTATAAATCGAGTAGTTTCGTTAAACCCTATGTGAGTTATTATAACCATGCTAATATGACTGATATGCCTGAATGACGTTCTTCAGTCGTCGGAGCTGGTAGACATTTGTCACCCTAGACTTACCTGTCTAACTGTAGCTAACAGCTGAGGTGTGGGGTTGTTAATCCCGTATAGATCTATACACAAATATCTCGCTCTCCCTCAAGGAGACTTTGTTTATAATGCAGAACTTAAGGTGTACACTAGGTAGGTACGGTGAAGCGAATGTCTCACAAGAGCATCAACAGATTCACGTGAACTATGACTCATTGTTCTTGTAAAATGGAATAATTATACCTTTGAAATAATTATATGGTTCTTCTGAAATGAAAGTGTGGTTTTATGACTCCCAAACTATACCAATTATAGTTTATCTTGTATGTTTGTTGAGACTATTTATATACTCTTTTATATAAATATAAAGTTGTAATCTTGTGTAGTGTCAAAATACATAATCAAAACATGATATCTTTGGGCTGTAACCCACTAAAATAGAAAATAACTATAATGTAACCATTTTTTCCAGAAAATCTGTCTTTTAGTAAAAGTTTCCAAAACCTTGTAGTTTTACAAATCGTATTTTCCTGATGATATTTGTATCATATAATGAGTTATGTTTTTGTTATCTTTTCATACCAAAACTAATATATCACAAATATTGTAAAAAGTAGTGATAATCATGACTTAAGCAAATAATGGTTATACTTCAACATCAAGAAGTAACAATAAGTATTTATGTAATGAATGAATTTTGACTTGTATTCCCCCTAAAAACATGAAAATCTCGAAAAAGTGGGGGTATGAACTCACCTTGAGTGGTTTTGTGGGCTATTTGAGAAGATGGTGTGATGGTTTCCAAGCCTAACACTTGAAGGTGGTGGTTGAACTTTCTTGGAAAGAATGTTATCCTAAGAGTTCAATACATAATAATATGTGTGTATATATAATGAAACTAACACAAAAGTGTATAAATACACTAGATTTGAAGGAATACTTACCAAGATACTAAGAATAATCTTGGAGAACTTGAACTTGGAGGATGTTTGGTTATGGTTCTTGAGAGAGTATGGAGTAATAAGAGATATAATGGAAATGGTGGTGTTTGTGGAGATGATCTCGTCCAAAGATAATGTGGTAAATGATGGGATGTTTACTTGGAAATCTGTTGGTTAATTACTTGGAATACTACTGGGTAATATATAGCATGGGAAAAGAGTATATCTTGTATGCTTTCATGGGTGGGTGATTTCGGCTTTAGGTGGACCGAAATCCCATTCTTTGTGGGGTACTAGGCTTAAATTATAAAATAATGTTTTAGTTTCATGATTTGTGTTCCCACCATTGACTTGTCTTGACATGCTATCACTTGTTGAATCTTAAAGGTTTATTACGAATATGATCTTCAAAGTATATATTCCTATATATACACTTATCCAAACCATGTCCTCTTGGTTTTCAATTTTTTATTGCAACAAACTACGTTGTGAATTCACTTGCACATGGTTACAATTTAGACCTTGCTTGATCCAAGTTTTCCGGGTTGTCATAATGGCAGTAAATGATTGTAAGACTATGATTTGGCCCATATCGTTCATTTTCTCATGTATGATATGTTGTAGTTTGGGGAAATCACTAATCTTTTTGCTTACGGTTTTTATGGTTACGGTTTTAGGTACTTCCGGTTCGAAAGGGAAGGGCCTGGCTTGATCGCAACGCATCCACCCATGTTTCCGCATCATGATGATTTTGGGATTGTATTATGATAACTGTTTTCTTAAGAAAGTATTTTGAATATTTGGATAAGAAGATATTGAATGTTGATTTAAAGATAATTAATGTTTTGGTTGAATTAAAAATGAAAATTTTACCTCATAATTTTGGATCGTTACAGACCACTTTACATGTATGAAAATGGTATACTTGACATATAAGAGGTGAAAAAAATCAGGATCCAATTAAATTAACTCACCGGTGAAATTTTCTTGTGTTTATATGTCAATATCCCTAATTTAAATAATAATAAAAATAAAAAAAGGAAAATGAGGAATTTTAGTTGGATTTTTGATTAAACGATATAAAAGAAACAGGGGGCGGTTCAGATCTTGTGCGGGAAAAGAGAAGGAAACAGGACAGAAGGAAAGAACAGGCAGTGTGCAATGTTACCTGCAACCGAGAGACATAAAAACAAAAAAATTGTTTTTTCGTTTGTGTGTGAGGTGCGATTTGACCAGAAAGAAAGGAAAACGTAATTAGTGGGACAAAGAGGAAGGCATCAGCGAAATCAGTGTTGCTATCCGTGTTGTTAGAGGCGGGGAGGAGGCGGTGCAAGGGCTTCAGTCAGCAAAAAGTGTACCAATTCTAGACTGATTCACAAAGCCACATGTGAAGCTGATAACCCATTTGATGTGTCTCTAACATAATCTTTTCAACTTATGGAACCCCAATTGTAACACCGTAAATATTCAAACAATTTTTTCATTTTAAAATCACATAATTCTCATAACACATTTACCAAAAATCTCATTGATTTAATTTACAAAACACAACTCCATAATTGTTTGATTAATAATCTAGGATCCTCAAAACATAACTCTTTCTCTGGTGTGTACAATCAACTCGGTGCCTTCCCGCGATCCTAAGAAAACTTGAAACACATATCACATAACACGATAAGCACGAAGTTTAGTGAGTTCCCCAAAATAACACACGCATCTCAATAGCCTCTCATGGCTATACTCATATAAGACCCTCCAGCCAATGTGTCTCAGTGGGACCCTCCGGTCCCAAAACTCGGGTGGACCCTCCGATCCTAACTCAATAAGCTCATAATAATAATACTCATCATAAATCAGAAAGACATAATGCTGAATATCACGATACACAGGTAAGCACATAAGACATCTCAGTCACACAAAGATACCACTCATGGTAAGTATAGTGAAGACTCACCTTGGATGATGAACAACCCCTAAAAATGCTGCTGCTGCGCACCAACCTCTATCTATGAGCCAAACCCACAATTAACCCAATTACGAACTAAGTCCAAACTCTCACTCATTAGGTCTAAAGGTAGTCCACAAACCAGCCCATCAATAACCTAAAATCCATTTGGCACACCAAGGCCCAATAATAAATGGGCTCTCCTGAGGCCCAACTCAAGGGCCCAAAGCACACACACACACATACACACACACACACACACATATATATATATATATATATATATATATATATATATATATATATATATATATATATATATATATATATATATATATTCCTCTGGTCCAAAACTCTAGTGCAACAAGCCCAAACTCCAGGCCCAACACTCAAGGCCCAAAATGAGACTTAGCCCAAAAGTCCACAGTGAGGTTACACGGGGCGTACCTCCCTTGGTCCACTTAGCGTACTCACGAATCCATATTGGCCATCGGGGACACTTGGTCAGTACGCGGGGCGAACTTGAATTACGCTCAGCGTACGACCATGATTGTTTTTCCTACTCCTTTGGTCTTAACCCGTTAAGACATTAACTTAAATCCCAGATCTGGACTCCCTAATGGATCTTACTCAATAAAGTCAGTGACTTTAAGCCTTTGCATGGCTGATAAGCTCACCAACACACAAAACTCTCACTCTCTTATCACAAAATGCTCATATCTCATGCATGAATTGATTGCAGCGTCCAAGTCTTGATTTTTATGACATTACACCACTAAATACACTCAAAGGGGTTGATCAAAGTTTGTGGAGCTCAATATCTCATAAAGTCTCCAAATTTTGGGACAAAACCCTAAAATACTCTACTAAGATGCACAAATCAAAAGAGTGAGAAAGCTTGAAGCTTTATACCTCTATATGAAGCTCTCAACATAGATACGCTCAGCTCCAAGGGCCTGGAATCTCACTCCTTCTTCTCCAAATTTTCTTCTTCACTCCAAGAACACACAAAAACACTCAAAGGCTCTTAAATGCATTCACAAGCTCCATGAACAAAGGTTTAGGGTTTAAGAGGGTTTGAAATATGAGGATGGTGGCCAGGAATGAGACCATATTATTCTTTATATAGGGACACACCCAAAATTAGGGTTTTCACTATGTGCCTAGTACGCCCAGCGTACCCTCTGGTACGCCCAACATACTAGGTGGCTCCACTTAGAAATCATGCACATGAGTACGCTAAGTGTACACAATCGTACGCCCAGCGTACTCAGCTGCCACCTTTCTCAAATAAGGGATTTATCCAGCCAAAACTTTAAACTTCCATTGCTTCCTCGTTATAACTCTGTTTCCAATGAACTTTATATCCACAGAAAGGTGACGAGATGCCCTACGCTTCTAGCAACTTGTAGCAACCCCGAGACTTTCTCATGCATGGGTTGTAGCCCACGAACCCTAATCACAGACGATCCAAAACAGGATGTTACACCAATTGAGGCCCCCATTTCCATTAATGATTCTTACACAAACTAAATACTCAAATCTCAACAGTGCTATTCTATATGGCATCCTATGTGAAGCCCATTTGGCAGAAGTTCATATTAAACACTTGCATGTCATCATAATTGATGGATACAGTTTGTTTACAACTTTACTTACCAGGTTAGTTGATGAATTATATTCAAAGCTTGTTAAGAATGTGAAAATTCAACTACTTGGGGTCACTTCAATAATGATCCGTGTATCGGCTATTGGAATAGATGGTTTGTTAGTGGCTTTGTTGAGGCAAACTCGTGGTGGTAATTTAGTAAAGCAAATTTGTGGTTGTGTTATGAATTGGTTACTCTTTTCTCCATTAAATGGGATTGTTTGCTGGAAGAAGAGCCATTGGTGTTATCAAGCGTTATGTATGTCTTTCTTAGGCTCTTGGCTGATCACCGTAGAGTTTCCCCAAACTCAAATTTAGACACTTTGAAGATGAAGGAAATTGAATATTGTATTAGGGTTTTCAGGAATAGTTCCTTTTATGTTTGAAAATCAGAAGAGATTTGATTAGGCTTCTTAAGACTTAGGTGTTGTTTGTTTATTCTGAGGCAAAATGTCTACAGTTTGCGGACCACATCTTCAGAGCTCTGCAGTAGAAAGGATGGGCAAAACGTCTGTAGTACGAAAGAAAAAGACTATTTGTTTTTTAACATCTGCAGACCGCTAAAATCTAAATAAACTAATTTTTTAAAACTTAAAAGATTTTTCAATACTTTTTATGATTTTATTATAGATGATTAACAAATCTAGATCATCTTTTATGTATTATTGTATAAAAAGTGAAAATAAAATTGTATGAATTAATGTATATATTTGTAAAAGCCAACAAGTTTTGGTTGCAAAGTTATACATAAACATTATAATTAGGGATAAAAGAATTTGACACATAAAGTTGATGGAAATAAACTTTGATTTTAAAATGAAAATTTTCATTTTACTTTTTCAATTAAATCAATTAAAAACTTACGATAAATATTTTCCCAAGAAATGGATGATATTGCATTAAATAATATTTTATAAAATTTGGCATAAAAATATAAGATAATATTAGTATTTTTTTATATCTATATATACAACTCCAACAACCATTATTGTAATTAAAATTTTATTTATAAATTTGTCAGAAAGGCCATGCTTGTGTCGTTAAACCTTTTTTCTCGAATTATTATAATTTTTTTTTTCAAATTCTTTATAATAGGTAAATTTGGAATAAATCGAAGTTAAAAAAAAAAAAAAAAAAAAAAAAAAACAAAGATACATGTGTTTTGTTAAGGCTAGAAGATGTCTGAAGAGGTTAGAAGACTTTGGTCCATATCTGCGCCAGAAAGAGGACGTACATACCTTTTTAGGTCTATAGTCTTAAAAAAATAAACAGTCTGCGAAAGCTAATGTCTGCGCATGGTCTGCATGACATAGACAGAAGAGGCTAAGAAAATCTACAGAAAAAAAATAAACAACGCCTTAGTTGATGTGCCTGAATTTCAAGAAATATGGAAAGATATCTTATTGTTCCCTGGTAATTTCAAAACATTAGGGGTTTCACATATTTCATAGCTTTATTAATCAAGAACTTCCAACAAGTACTTTTTACTTCGACTTACTACTGAAATGGAAACCCACTTGCAATTCTTGCTTAGACAAGTCAAACTCTTTACCAAATTTTGTTTGGGAAGAAGTTTCTTAATGTCTAAGAAAAGGAAAGTGTTGTAATTGATATTGTTCGGTTTATCGGTTGTGCACATCACCCTTCTAATAAAACAATCCTGTCAAAAGTGATTCCTAGATGGGCTGTAATTGGTTGGTTGTTGACATGTTGTAGTAAGAATCATGTGCAAGCTAATGTGATGTTGGCATTCTTGTATGCCTTTCTTTTTGTTCATGAAGAAGTTGATAATGTAATGAACATTGAGCCTATAATATTCTTGATGATAAACTCGATGCCAAAATATGTTGACATGACACAAAATCTTTTGGAGTTTTTATTCCTTTTGGTCGATCATTATGATGTTGAAAGGAAAATTTTGATTCTTAGGGGCGTGTTATCGATTCTTGATGTGCTTGAAAGAAAAGGTAAGGTGTAATAATTTGATGCTTTGACTAGTTGTGATTTGCTTTCTTCTTTAATTAAATAGAGACTTGTGAAGTTGTTGTCAAGTAAGAATGCGGGTATTGTCTGCAAAAAAGTTATTCTTCCAACAACCGTTGAGCTGACTGACATTGCTCCTTACAGAGCATCATGTGAGGTGTAAATCAGGTACAAAACAACGAGTTCTCACAAAGATCCTGATATACCTTTGAGTTAGGGCTTGTTTGATAAGCCTTCTCATCATGTAAGAAGCTTGGACTCGGTCCACAACCTTCAGCCCATGTGTTTGTTTTGGTGCATTTCTTTCGACTCGGTCTAAAGAAATTGATTCAGTCGGAGGTTTTCTCCTGATTATGTCATCAGGAAAAAAGGCCGGACTCAGTTAATTCTTTCATGTTCCTCAATTTCCCTCGTTTACACGGACTGATTCTTCTTCTCCATCATCGATCACACCTCCAATTTTGCTTCTTCTCCATTGATTAGGTATGATTATTATACCCTTCTTGGCCTTTCTCCATTACCAACAGAGACACAATTGATTCGAGTTCCAGTTTTGTTATGAAATCGAAGGTATGATCTTATGACTTTTGTTCTTGAGATTCCGAGTACTGAAGTGGACCTCGTTTGCACCTACATTGTTTTGATTTACAAAATTGATAAAACGCAGATGTCGTATTTTTAGGGAATTGGGTGCAGAATGTATTTATAAAGAGAGAGAGATGCATTGGTGTAAAGAATGGTGAAAACTGGGCAATGTATATGTCGATATCTGGATCTCCATATGATGAATATAACACTATCACTTTGCATCACACACATGAAGGTTTATTAACTATAGATAAGAACAGAGAAGGCCATGACGTCATGTTGCAGATTTTGGTGATGATATAGCAGTTGAACCTTGTAGTCTTTCTGTAAAGAACTTCATTTTTTTTATGTATTTATCAGGTTCTATGGTTGAAGGAACACTTATCCAAAAAGAATCCTACTTTTCATTTTTTTTAATGTTCAAACATTTTAATTTTCATTTATAATGTTTAATGTGAAATTTTCTAATGGATGGTGAACATGTTCATGATTATCATGCCTTAAAGGTGTATATTTCTTTTGTTAAATTTGGGTATTTAAATAAGAGGTACCCATTATATTGATCAATTGGTCGGTATTATGACATGAAACAACTAATTTTTTGGCAAAAATAAAAGAAGGGTAAAATGTCATTTCCAACATTCAACACAACCAGTCAATGACATAATCAAACAATATAGTTTCAGTTAGATAGTAGTCAGATAGTCAGATGCATGTTCAGTCAGAACTTCAGACCCAACCAATGTTTTAAAAACCGGTTTGAACCGGCCGGTCAAACCAGTTGGACCGGGAATCGGGGAAGGAATCAATTTAATTATCACCGGTTTGATGTTTATTTCTAAACCGGATCGAACCGGCCGACTTTTACAAAAATTTGGTTCAACCGGTTAATTTAAACCGGTTGAACCGGTTAAATTGAATAAAAACACATGGAATTGAAACTTTTTACATAATAAACTTTGGTAGTTTTTTTCATATTTATTAAAAATTTTCTGAATAAAAGCCCATGATAAATGTTATGAAGTTTTTTTTGATGCATTTATATTCATCTAGGACTTCATTTTCTTTTTAATGCACATGGATTGATGTAAAATTTATAGTTATGAGTTATTTTAATATATTTAGATTGATCTATAACTTATTTTCATGTGTATTTTAATGATTGAACTTGTGGACATCAAATTCTTGATTTGTGTATGTATGTATGTATAGGAAAATACGAAAAAGATGAAAATTATAGAAACCGATTTACTCAGCAGTCGAACCGGTTAAACCGGAAACCGATCACCATACTGGTTCAACAAAAAAAACCGGTTTTTAAAACATTGGACCCAGCCAGTATCTGACTTAGTCAGAAACTTAGACAAAAAGTATTAAACAACCCCAAAATGATAGGACAAACAAACAAAAGCTTTTGGGAAAATGATATTAATCCAAAATAAAATACAAAATCTTATTATTGATCCTATTTGCATCTTTAAAGAATGAAGAGATTCCGGTAAAACAATATACTACTCATAGATTCATCATTCTCATTCTGGTTCTTGTGATTGTGATGTCGTTTAGGTGTAAATGCAAATTGAATAAATAGTTTTCATGTTTTTTTTTCTTATTAGCACTACTACATTTTTATTTTTTATTGCAACATTTTACTTTTGAAATATGTCCTTTTTGCTATTGTGTCATACGTTGAAAAGTATACCCAATATAACAATTTTGTGTTAGAGCATTTTCGTGAAAACTTATATAATGAAAGGAACGTCCTTAATCTCCCACCAATAATAAATTAATAAAAGAACATATTATAAAATTTTGCAGCAACTTTTTTTAGATCATTGACTCGTTGAAAGTTTCAGAATATAATAATGAAGAACATTAATATGTATATGTATGCATCACATATCATGTTTTTTAATCTTAATCTAAAAATATCATGTATGGGATTGGGGGTGGTTGATTCGTTTTCTCCAATCAACCAATTGTTTCGAAAATTCACTTTGCATATTTAAATCGGATCGTGTATTTTCCAAAAAGGGGGATGCCCACAGTTTTCAAAACCATGTCCATTGGAACTTGGAAGTGTGGCTTCGTTTATTTTATTTTTTTTACAAGGGATTCCCATACCTCTTAAAAAATATTATTATTAATAATTATTCTTTTTGAATTTATTATAATAAATAAAAAATATTTTTGTCGAATACCATATTCTCATTCTATTTTGATATATGTTTTATTTTTGTAAGTTTTTTGATTTACTTTTTATCCGCTTTTAATTTTATGGTTTTCTCAATTTTATTAAATTCTGTTCAATATTTAAATGTATTAATTGTAATACGTGTAATAATAAATACATATCAATTTAATTAATGCATATTTCCTTTTAATTTTTAAGTTTTTTAAATTTATTCCAATTATTTTAATTGCTTGTTTATTTAAATTATTTGTTTAAATTTAAAAAGAAAAATTAAAAAATCAAAATAACAAATTGAACATTACATTTTAATAACTCGATATTTTTTTTCTTTATAAATTCAAACTTCCTAACTTTGTCGATCTTATTTTTTATAATAAACCCGTACAATATATGGGTATAACAACTAGTTTGATTATATATCTGAATGTTGCGTTTCTAGTTCTATTTTTTTTTGCCTCTTCTTAGTTTTGATCATATATTTTGTTGGTTTGAGAAATTTGATTGCGTGTATTTCGGTTTCTATTAGTTTCTTTTTCTCAAATTTGGTTATACATTTTCTTGGTATGTATGAAAAGTCAATTGTTTGTGTTTATGGTATGTTGTTTTTGTCACTATCAATGACCAATTCATTTTGAAGTGATATATTGCTTTTATGAAAAGGGGTGTGACAAAAGGGTTATGTTAATGTTTTAATATATATATATATATATATATATATATATATATATATATATATATATATATATATATATATATATATGGGCTTAGGGAATATGTGGTTGTCATGTACCTAAGCTTATAGAACCCTCCAAATAATGTAGTTTTGATGCATTTATATCCAAACAAATTATGATATCTTTTTACTATTATTCCTTTATCATGTGACTTACTAAATTAATCAAATTTATATTCTTTTTCTTCATTGTGTCTAAGAACTTAAAGCATTAAAATTTGTGACCATTTAATCAACCCTACTAAATTCTAAATGAAAACTAATAGAATAAAAGATAAAAGAACATTTCACAACTCAATCAAGCTTTTTACAAAATCATTAGAAATAGTTTTTCAATTGAAAGACAAATCGTTTGAGTTATATTCGTTAAAAAATATTGGTTTTTTATTTTCTCTATAAACTTCAATAATTATTTGCAATAAAAATATATATAATTGATCTTTTTCATTCCATAATTGAACTTAATTCAATGATATTCTATTAAAACAAAGCTAAGAGAAAATGAAATTGGATTTGCTTTGTTTAAAACTACATCATTTAAAAGGTTCTATACCTAAGCTTAGGTACATAACAGCCACATATTCACTTTTCCCTATATATATATATATATATATATATATATATATATATATATATATATATATATATATATATATATATATAGGGAAAAGTGAATATGTAGTTGTCATGTATGTAATATTGGGTATAGAACCATCAGAATTGACTTCATTTTGATTAAAAAACACATTTTTTTCATTTTTAGTTTCTTTCTATTGCTTTTGAGCTCATATTATTTCCAATTTCATAATTTATCCGCAACATATATGTATTTCGAATATGTTGTTTATAATAGACATCTAGTAGGCTTCATAACTTTTTTTGACAGCTACCATATATGATCCACGACTTGTGTTTTGTACATTAAACTGACAGTTCATACATGATTGATCATTACTAAGAGCATCCATAATGGTGAGTTTTATGGAAGAACTGAATGAGGTGACAAGTCTATTTGTCATTCAACGGATTAAACTTTACGATAGTGAGATGTCACATTGGCATTTAATGGATTTGAAGTTCAATAGCCATTGAACTCTTCAATGGGAACAATGAAAGTTTTTAATTCTTAAACATATATGATAAATTAGTTTTTGTAATTTTCTATTGAACTCTATAGAATTCAATGTATTGTAGAAAAATATTGTTAGAGTTATATGGAATATAAAAAATGATGTGACAATCCATTGAACTTTATGGATTTCAATGCATTGTGGGTGTCTTAAGAAGAGAGCACCGAAAATGAGTTGGGAGGGTTTAGGATGTCTACACGTACCGCCTGAGAAAGTTTTAACGAATTTTGCAGATCTATCATGTCTTTGTACGGTCCATGATATTTACATCATCCTAGTTTTAGTGACATACAAAAGTTGTATGCTCATCATGCGAATGTACATGGTTTTTTGGGAAAAAGGCCCAAGCCCCGAAAAAAATAATGTACATGGTTTTCCTAGGATGTTAGGAGGTTTAGACTGCATGCATTGGAAATGGAATATGTGTCCCAATGCACATCATCGACAATTCACACCTGACAATTATCATTATCTGACTGTCATCCTTGAAGATGTAGCCTCATAAGATTTGTGGTTCTGGCATGCCTACTTCGATAGTCCAGGTTCGATTAATATTCTCAATAATCCATCAATATTCAACAAAATGTATGAGGATACTGCTCTAGATTCGTTATTTGTACTCAGAGGAACGAAATACAAATTTGGGTATTATCTTGTCGATAGGATCTATCCCGACCTTTTGGTTATCGTTAAAACTTTGTTATATCCGGATGACCCTTAAAGGTCAAGATGTAAGAGAGTCCAAGAAAAAAATGAGAAAATATATCAAACTGGCGTTTAGAGCATTTAAAAAGCATTAGAAAATCTTGTCAAATCATCATTGTTTTGTGATGTTTCTACTATGATAAAGGTGATGTGCACGTGTATCGTATTACATAATATGATACTAGAAGATGAAGGAAACACGATATGTACGTACGACAAGAATGAATTCATCCCCAAGACACAACCACCAGAATATGGTGGGTAGGAATGGATATGAAGAATGATAATAATCAGCAATGCAGTAATCCATGCTGATCTTCGCCACCATTTGACCGATCATCTTTGGAAGATTGACAATCTTGATCTTAATGTATCACCGGAAGACGAATCAGAAGGCAAATTTTCGGATGAAGACCTGTTGCTTCAGTTATGAAGTGTGGTTTTTATGTATTAAGTCGTGTTTGTATGTAATAAGTAATGTTTTTAGGTATTAAGTCGTTTTTCTAGGTTTTTAGGTTTTAATTTATTGTACCTTTATTATTTAATATGAAATATTTGTGTTTAAAAAATATAATTTATTAAGTTTAAAAAAATTCAAAGAGTGCTAGGGGTGCTACCACTCCCTATGAAATGCTAAGGAATAGATGCCAACGATGTGGCAACAAAAAAATGACATGAAAGCAAAAAAATGATGTATCGGTGTGCTAGAAGTGATATCACTCTGTCCAGCCTTATAACCGACTCACAAAACCGAAACAACCCAATATGTAAAATCGAACCATAAACCAACCAAACATTAAGAAATTTATTTAAGACATTTAATATATTATTAATAATTACTGTATTACCAAGTTATGTATTATTAATAAATATTCTATATTAATTTATTGAGTTGAAATCGAAAAACCGAAATCCATCAACCTTGGGTTAAACCGAAAAACCATAGGGGTGTAGGGGGGGGAGCAAAGTAGGCAGTTGCACATGACATATATATATATATATATATATATATATATATATATATATATATATATATATATATATATATATATATATATATATATATATATATATATATATAATATAGCTGAGTTATTGTGAAAACTAAAAAAAGGGTGTTAACTTGCGAACTTATAATCAGCTTATCATTTTTCAACACAAAAAACAACAATCTTTTCTAAATGGTACGTCTAAGTCATATCTAGACTCAAAAAAAGATTTGACAATTTTTTTATTTTCGAAATTTGCATGTATACACAATCAACAGTCATATGGACTACTGATGAGCATAATCAACAGTCCATACAACTGCTGATTGTGCTCATCAACAGTCATACAAAAAAAATACAACAAAAAAATCATCAAATCTATTTTGTAGTCTAGATATGGTTTAGACGCACCATTTAGAGAAGATTGTGTTTTTTGTATTGAAAAATGATGAGCTGATTTTGAGTTCGTAAATTCTCACAGATCTTTTGGTTCTCAAAAGAACCTGGCTATATATATATATATATATATATATATATATATATATATATATATATATATATATATATATATATATATATATATATATATATATATATATGGTTCGGTGTCGGTGATAACTTTTTTTTAGGTGAGGACACCTTAAAAAAATTGAAAAAAAAAATACAAATCATAAAATCGAGCATAGTATTTTATTGGAGAGAAGAAAAATTGGAAATTTTTTTTGATAATTAAAGTTGAATCATAGATCATAAAAATTGAATCATGGATCATAAAAATGATCCATACTTCAATTTTAATGATCCAAAAGTTATTTTACAATTTTTTTTTCTCTCTAATATAGGACTATGCTCGATTTTATGATTTGTATTTTTTTTTTAAATTCAATTTTTTAAGGCGTCTTCATGAGTTTTCACCAAAAAAAGAGTCCTCATATGATCCTCTCTCTCTCTCTCTCTCTCTATATATATATATATATATATATATATATATATATATATATATATATATATATATATATATATATATATATATATATATTTATATATATAAGGACCTTTTTTCAACATTTAGGGATATTTAAATCATTAGGTTCAACCCAAGAAATCAAAACCCAAATCCAATTGAATTTTAAAAGCCAAAAACCAAACTTATCGGTTTGGATTCAGGATTACCCCATATCAACTCGTACTCAGCCCTACTTAAAGCCGATTACAAGATATAATACACTTTATTGACAATAAATGAGTTTACATATCGGTTTTTTGGACAGGAAGACCAAATCACATTAGGTCCTGTTTGTTTACCTCTTAATTGAAAATTTAAGAGGTAACATCTTAAAAATTCAGATAAGACTTGTTGTTTGTCTCTTATAAATTACATCTGAATTGGATAATAGCCTCTTAAAAAATCAGACTTCATATTATATCTAAAAAATAAAAAAGACCGAAGTGCCCTACCCTACAAATCACGCTATTCTTTTCTTCTCAGCACGCTTCCATTATGTTCTTTTTCATCGACACACACAAAAAATCCATTCCTGCCATCGATAATCTGCTGAAGCTCGTCACTGCAATCGCCGTCACCGATGGTTTCTCTACCTCCGGCGACAGTTGTGCCTCCGGCAACTTTACCTCCCACGACTTCTATAGTTAATTTCTTTGCCAATATGTTGTTTTCATCTCTTGCTATGTGCGATTTTTCTTGATAAATCTGATCAAATTGGTCTTCTCTCTTGCTATGTGCAGTTTTTCTTCTTTTGATATGTGCGGTTTTTCTTGAGAAATCTGATGAAATTGGTCTTCCCTCTTGGTATGTGCTGTTTTCTGCAAATGTTGATATGGGTTGAATTCTGAAATATAATTTGATGATCTTGTTGTTTTTGTTGATTTCTGAAATGTATGTGTGTATAGTTGAAATATGTTGTTGAAATTTGCTGAGTTTGTGTTTAGTTGTTGAACAATATTGCTGAAAATGTGTTCTTTGTTCTAATTTGTTCTTTGTTTTATATGTGTATGTATAGCTGAAATATATTGTCGGTCTTGCTGATTTGTGTTGAAATCTGATTCTTGATCTTGCTGAATTATGTGTTCATTTGTTGAAAATGTGTTCTTTGTTCTTTATTGTGTTGAATTTTCTTATGTGCTAAATTATTTTTGAATTCATTTGTTGAAATGGAATTATGAAATTGAAACATTTGTGTATGTATAGTTGAAATTGAGTTCATCTGCTGAATTCATTTGGTATGGCCTGTTTGTTCATTTGGGTCTTTTTTTTGAAAAAATTTGGGTTATGATAGTGATTAATGGGTAAGATGATGGTTTAAAATCATGTTTCCAATTTGACGGGTTTCATCACATATGTTTTTAAGGTAATGAGAATGAGTTGATGTTGGAATGGAATGAAATTCCACTTGTGAAGAGTTTTGTTTGTATGTAATTAGATGCATGACTAGATATAATTATGGATTTGTACAAAAGTTAATAATTAAATATTCATAAATTTATGTTTGATTTGGATTATATATATATATATATATATATATATATATATATATATATATATATATATATATATATATATATATATAATTATTCAAGAAGTTGATTTGGTTATTTTATAAACAAAAACATTGAATTCGGCAAAAATGATACAAAATGGTAAAATGGTCATTTTTATCCTTCAACAATGTAATTTAGAGGTTCAAACCAAACAACATTTCAAAATTCAGATCTTAAAAATTCAGACTCTTTTAGAAATTCAGACCTCTTAAAAATTCAGATCCTGCCAATAGGTCTGACAATCGTATTGTGTTTGGGTTTGTAGGTCGCAGGTTGGCGGGTTGACGTGTCAAAATATACCAACCCGAACACGACCCATTTAACTATACAAGTCACAGGTTGACAGGTTTGGAACATAAACTCATATATGACCAGGGACGGACGCAGGATTTTGTAGTAGGTGTTGCCGGTCCGTAATAGGTGTTGTCGATCCATAGTAGGTGTTGCCGGTGGCACATTTTATAGTAGAAAAAAAGGAACAAAAATCGAAAATTTTGCACTACGTCGAGAAAAACTAGGTGTTGCCGGTGCCACCGTTGGCACCATACTAGATCCGTCCTTGTATATGACCTGTCAACCCACTTATTTATACGGGTTTACAGGTTGTCGGGTTCGTGGGTTAGATTTGGGTTCTTGTGTTCGTAGGTTGGATCGTAGCAAATCAATTGCTTACTACGTTGTGCGTTCGTCGTTCATGTTCAGGCGTCGATGTCGTTAAATAATGATTTAATTATTCATGTCATCGTTCTTTGTGAGTCCATTCTGCCGTTCATCACAAAGGGGAGAGCAACAGAGGGCTTATTCGATTTTGTTTGTGAGATATTGAGATTATTTAGGGCAAACGCCAAATGTCAAATGGTTAATGGTATCGGGTATCCTATTTTAGTATAAAGTATAAACTGTATAGTGTATAATACTCGCTTAATACATATATATATATATATATATATATATATATATATATATATATATATATATATATATATATATATATATATATAATTGTAAAAGGGTTTGCGGGTCAACCCGTATATTTTTTGAGAAACTTATATATGACCCGTCAACCCACTTATTTATACGGGTTTACAGGTTGGCGGGTTCGTGAGTTAGATTTGGGTTCCTATGTTCGTAGGTTGGGTTCATGGGTTAGATTTGGGTTTGTGGGTCTGATTTGGTTTCCTGTGTTCATGGGTTATATGAATTTTTTTATTCAAAATTCTAAATGGGTTGACGGGTCAACCCATATTTTTTTTGAGAAACTCATATATGACCTGTTTAATAAACGGGTTGATGGGTTGGCGAGTTGACGGTGTGAAAAGCTCAACCCAAACCCGTTTATTTCATGTCGTGTCGTGGGTTGTATCGCGGGTCGTGTCGAGAATTGTCAGGGATACCTGCCATACATGTAACATCCCGACTCCCAGGTGTAATATTTAATTATTTTATATTCATAATGTCAGAGAAACTCGACGAGTTGGATTCCCCAACTCGCCGAGTAGAGGAGTTAATGACCGCGTGATTTCTAGAGTTTACTCGATGAGTTGGAGGACCCCAACTCGACGAGTAGGAGCTGAGTGAGAAAACCCTAATTTTCAGGGTTTGTGTCCTATCTAGTGCATCTTTGGAAGAGGATTGAAGAGCATCAAGTCTTGGAACGAGAAGATGCTTTTGGATCAAGTGTTTTTCTATGCTAGCTTCAGTTTGGAGGTAAAAAGCTACCACCTTGAGCATTTCTTTTAATATATCTTCTTCAAGGGAGTTTTAGGGATTTTTCCCTCTTATCTTGTGGATCGTGAGTTGGTGGAGCTTGTCATGGAGTTGTGACTCCAGATTTGGACAAAAGGAGGTCCCATAAGCCCAAAGATCCAAGCTTTATCTAGCTTTGGGCAAGTCTCCATGCATGAAACCCTTTATGGAGCTTGTTTTGGCATTTTGAGCCCTAAATGCCATGCATGAACGTAAAGCTTGCAGCTTTACGTGATAAGTGTGCCTTAGAAGGTTAGATCCAGAGTATGAGACATCATTTCCACCTAAAAACATCTGAATGAGAAAATGGACTGAAGGGGCTCGACGATTCGGTGAGTTGACTCGACGAGTCGGTTAGGGTTTTCCCCGATGGGTCTGGACACGTTGTAACTCGCCAAGTTGATGAGACAACTCGACGAGTTGAGTTGGATTTTCTCGATACTTCTAAGAAAAACGGAGGAACTCAACGAGTCGTGTGGATGCACTGGATGAGTTTAGTCAACATGGACCATTGACTTGAGCATTGACTTTCGTTGACTTTTAGGGTTTGGTCAACTGTGGACTTTAGAGATCATGGAGAGGTAAAATGGTATTTTCATCCTTTTTGAGATTTAGTGGAGGAGTTAGCTTAGCATCTCAGAGTAGTTATTACAAATTGCTTATTAGAGATAATTACATTATGTAGGCGGAGTCTAGATTGTTCGTGGGGTGCTAGATCTACTTGCTTACTTCCGAGGTGAGTCTTCTCACTATACTTACATAAGTGGTAACACTAAGTGACTAGAGGGTCTTATTTAAGTTATTGACTGGAGGGTCATATGTGCTTATATTGAGTTATGTGACATTATACATTTTGTCTTTGTGATATATACTATATTATTCTGTGCTTTACTGAGTTAGGACCGGAGGGTCCAAACCAAGTTGTGAGACCGGAGGGTCTTCACTGAGATATAGGAATGAAGGGTCCAACCCAAACTGTGAGACCAGAGAGTCTTTAATGAGACACATGACCAGATGGTCCACACCGAGACGCATGAGACCGGAGGATCCATGCCGAGTTATAGCAATGAGAAGCTTATGATTTATGTTTGTGGTATTTTGGGGAACATGCCGAGTTATAGCAATGAGAAGTTTATTATTTGTGTATGTGGTATTTTGGGGAACTCATTAAACTTTGTGCTTACCGTGTTGTGTGATATTTGTTTCATGTACTTCTCAGGATCGCGGGAAGGCGTCGCTTTGTTTGTACACACCTATTCGAGACTATGTTTGAGGATTCTGGGATACTATCAGTTATTTTGTGGATTTTTGTTTGACATTTGAGACAATTGTGGTTTTTGGAAAAATATGACATGAGTTTTTATGTGTTTTAAAAATGAAAGTTTTCATTGAAAGTTTACGATGTTACGATACAACCCTTTAATTGATAAGTCTCAAACTTATAACCATATTTTATATATTTTTATTATTCGTAAATTCATGAAAGCGTGTACTTTTGCACCACACTTTTAATTTATAAGTATAAAAGATATAAATATTAAAATATGGTTATAAATTTGAGACTTATACTATAAAACTATAAAGATAGATATATTAAAATATGGTTATAAGTTTGAGACTTATACTATAAAGAAATAGATAATATGATTTTACCACACTTTTTAAGTGTGTAATTTATTTCACACATATTTAATTATCTAATTGTACCACTTAAAAGTATGGCGATTTAGATTCAAGTACTATAGTCAAACCATATTTTCCATATAAAAGCAAATCATGTATACAGAATTCTATACACTTAAAAAAAAAAAAAAAAAAAAAAAAAAAAAAAAAAAAAAACTAAAGCTTTGAAAACAACTTTTAAACACTTGTAATCGCGAAAATGCAGTAAACGAGGAAGAAAGAGAGGCACAACTTTGTAACGTCTTATCTAGCTTTTGTTATAAAAAATTAATTTACTACAATGTTTATTTTTATACAAATAAATGAAGTATTTGGTAGGTGAGAGACTGAGAGCAGTAAAGGTTAATTTAATAAATAGTTATATTTGTTTTTATAAATACAATAATTGTTATACGAGGAATTAAACATACGTAATAATTAATATTTTGGACTATATATATACATCCCAAAAGATCTTTAGGCCATCAATACTAACTTGCTAATTCCTCTGCAATGATTTAACCACACATTGTCACATCCAAAGACTCCCATGTTAAACAAGACACGTTCATTTTTCATAAACCATACAAAACTCACACTCTGTGTCCTCATGCATTACCACATATATGACACACCACCCACCACCACCCTCCATATTGACCCCTTCCCATATATATCTAACCCTCTTCTCTTCTCTTCTTCTCCATATAACAAGTCACGAAAGATCGTACACTCAGATTCATCTGCATTTTCTCCATGAGAAACCACCAAGAACACCAACAGGATCAAGAAGTACTCATGGTTTCAATGGAATATTCCCAGGAAAACCCTAATCTTGAAACCACCCACAACCACCGCCACCACCATGTTATCGCTCCAGTAGATTCCCAAAAAAAGTCTCATCTTGAAACCACCCACAACCACCACCATGTCAGGGACGTTCCAATGGATTCCCAGAAAAACCCTAATCTGGAAAGCACCCGCCACCATAGCCCACCATCACCATCGTCTTCTTCACAAGATTTCAAGAGAACCCATCATCAGCTTATTATGAGTCATGTTGTAAAGAAGACTGATCATGTAGATCAAGGGTGCATGGTCAGCAAGAATGCTCCTCAAGGCATCACAAAACCTTATGTTTCTTGTTCTTCGTTGGCGGCCGGAGGAGACATGACTACACCTGCACCACCACCACCACCACAACCACAAGAGAGGTTGGCCGTGGTGGAGGAGAGTGGAAGAGAGAAGCTAAAGAGGCACCGGCTTGAGATGGCGGGTCGGGTTTGGATCCCAGACATATGGGGACACGAAGATCTGCTCAAAGACTGGATAGATTGCACTGTGTTTGATTCTTCTTTGGGGAACAACAACATAATGTCGGCACGAGCAGCTTTGGTTAAGGAGAGAAGATCAACCTTAAGAATAGATAACCGATGCTGATCGATTAATTACCAAATTATTTTTTTCAAGTATTTTTCCTGATTTTATATATACAAGATTAATCTAGGTTTTTAATTTAGTTATATATATATAAGTTGGGTTTATTTACATGGTCGAACCAGCTTCTTCGGTATGATCTTGTGATTCCCGAGTTTCATTCCTCCATATCCTTGTGTATTAATTCTTTAATCTTTAGTGAATTATGGAAGGTACGTACGTCATTGGATGAATGATAAGACATTCGACCCTTCACTTCAATTGTAATTTTTTGAGTTCTTTTTTATGAAATAATTACACAGTATTTATGTATTTCTTGATCCATTTAGGGTTTGATGATTTTATATGTCGTTTTGCGTGTCTTTCCAGGAAAAGTAATTGAAGCATATATACAATGTAGAATTGGATTTACGCTAATTTACGTGCTTTGTTATTCCAAAGTCATAAATTAAACTGTTTTAAAACCGAATGTTATAATTTCAGAATTCAGATATATCAATTATGTCAAAACAATCATTCGATCCAACATCTTTTTTCTTTAGGTTCGGTTTCGGGGATGCTTCAAACATCAAATCATGCACGTTTAATCGAAGGTTTTCACTTGGATCAAGCAACATGAATGGTCATAATTAATACATCTTCCATACATTAATATTGTTTCTTGTGGGATTTTTGAAACATGCGTATAATATATATATCGATGTAACTTTTTGGACCATTTTAGTACGAAGGATCTACTGGTCAGTATCCCGTTTGCCTAATATACCATGAAGCTGCCAAATATATAGATCGATGTCAATAATAAATTAATATCCAAGATTTCATCATTAAATCATGTGATTTTCCGAGTCTTTTCCTAAGACGCTTTGTAACTCTTTTACTGGTCATGACCGTTGATTAGCTATAGACACGATGACCAAAAGCTGCCAAATTCATCGTTTTATTCTTATCGTAACTTAATAATTAAATATCTTGCTCTGTAACAATTTTTATTTTGTGTATTTTATATTTTATTTCTCTATAGTGTGTAGGGGTTGTGATTTCTCATCAGCCAATTGATAACTAATGTACTTTCGTTTGTCATGTAACAATTTTAAGAAGGGTTATAAGGCTTGAGGGAATAGCTATAGTTTGAACCATGGCTTGCCACATTGGCCATGGTGCACACCGACTCTTGTGTGTAGCTTGTTCCGAGCTTGGCTACCACATGCCACTATTAGTGTATATATTTTGTTATATATTTAGCTTGTATACTTAGCCTATTGTATTTGTATATATTCTGATTAATGAAATCATAATCATTCATGGGAAAATAATATCAAACATGGTATCAGAGCTTTGATATTCTTTCATTATTTCTTTCATTTATCTTCACCTTCATTCCCTCTCTAAAACCGACGGTTCCTAACCCTAGAACATCGGCCTCCACCTTCCTCCATCATTTCTATTATTCTCATCTTCCTAATTGTTCAAAATAGCAATCAAAAACCCTACGATACCACCAACATCAATGCCTACGTTCTTCTTATCCTTGATTTTAATGAACTAACCTACGATTCTTGGCATGAGTTATTTCAAACTCATTATCGTGGTTCTGGAGCATTAGGAAATCTCACTGACATTTCCAAACCAAAAGATGGCGATGATGAAGAATGGCACAATCTTGACACCATTGTCAGGATGTGGATTTATGAAACTATGTCTCAACCTCTCATGATGAATATGATTCTCAAACCTGATGTCACCGCTCATTCCGTTTGGGTTAGTTTCGAAGATCTTTTTCTTAACAACAAGAATGCACACACCATTGAACTTAATAGTGAACTCTAAAGTATGTCTATTGGTGATCTCATAATCTCTCAATATTGTCAACTGATGAGACATAGACCTCCGGCGAGTCTTCGGGTCTTCTGCTACTGCAGAGATCTGCTAGTCACAATCAGAGAGATGCGTTAGAGTCGCCCCAAGAACTGTGCCCCGGGAGCGGACTCCGACGATCAAGTTAGATCAACTGATAGATCTGAGATGGTCCTCCATAGCTGGAGAGAACCATCTTGGTGCTGGTGGTGGTGTATGGTGGCTGACGGTGATGGGTGGCGGCCGAGCCACCCGACCGGAGTATAGTGGTGGCTGGGCCATAGGGGAAGATCCCTCTCCATGGAAGAGGTACTGTTCATTATATAGGGGACAATTAGGTCAAGGGGAATTAGGTTAGGCCTTGGGCCAGCCCAATTCAGGCCCAACTAGCAAGGAGTTGGGTGAGGCCGCTCGGAGGCGTCGGGCAGGACTGGTGGGCGCGCACCAGGAAAGACTGGCAAGGGGTGTTAGGCAAGGGAGCGCCAGGTCGGGCCGGCAGGAGAGTCCCCAACATGGCTAGTAAGGGAGCACCAGGCAAGGTTGGTAGGAGCGTGCCAGGCCAGGCTGGCGCTCTAGAGTGGTCTAGGCCATGCTAATGGACCATATATCATCAAGTCCCCCCTAGTCTGGTGTTATTGGTACACGACCAATGACATCGGACTGGAACTAGTCATATAAACTGTGCGTCGTCAAGTCCCCCTAGTCTGATGCGATTGGGTTGCCGACAATCGGATCGGACTAGATAAAGCACCAATACATTAAACAATAGAGAGAATGATCGAACCTCGCCCACGAGGGTCGTGGGTTGTGCGATGAGCCAAACATTGCTTATGCAGCTTGAGCTGACTTGGTACTCCTTCACTGAGAGGAGTGTGATCCGTTGGTGCGATGCAACGTAATTGTTGTTGGCAGTGTTATGTGGAGCAAAGATGCTAATAATGTTATTGCAGAGCGGGGCTAGTGTACGACATCTCTGTCGTGGCGTTTCTATCATCTTGGGGGAATGTCATCGACAATTATCTTCATGAGCATTTATAACCATTCTGAAGGTGTTTCTTGCTCGTGCTATTCCTAGCTGGGTTCCCCTCAGTCTGATGTGGGTAGCGTAGGTAGCCGTATCAGACTATGGTGCATAGGCAAGGGTTTATGAGAATACCCAGTGAGGTTGTTTGCTATCATAATAGACAACCAGATTAGGAAACACCTTATTGATCGTCCGAGCATAGGAAAACCATGTTGATTATAAGAGAAGAGACACCAAATGTGGTGCTAAGCATGACATAAACTTACGATGTGCGACTTACGATGCGCGACGATACGCGACTTATGTTGCGCGACTTAAAAGAATTGCCTGGGCTTAGCAGCCATCGGTCATGGAGACGTCACGCGGGAAAGCATCGCATGGAACAGATCAGGCTTCGCTGCCCACGATTGTAGATAAATCATGCGGGAAAGCATCGCGTGGATTCATAGAGGCAAAGGTTGCGATCCTTTGAGCCTCGATGGCGGAGCATGCCGTTAATGGAGTCGAGCTGAGAAGTCAGGCGACTCAAGGCAAGGGTGTTGAACCTCGCATGCGGAGCTTGCCGCTATAGTGGAGCCGGGCTGGGAAGCCAGGTGACTCGAGGCGAGGGTACTGAACCTCGCATGTGGAGCTTGCCGCTATAATGGAGTCGGGATGGGAAGCCAGGCGACTCGAGGCGAGGGTACTGAACCTCGCATGCGGAGCTTGCCGCTATAATGGATTTGGGTTGAGAAGACATGCGACTCGAGGCGAGGGTACTGAACCTCGCATGCGGAGCTTGCCGCTATAATGGAGTCGGGCTGAGAAGCCAGGTGACTCGAGGCGAGGGTACTAAACCTCGCATGCGGAGCTTGCCGCTATAATGGAGTCAAGCTGAGATGCCAGGCGACTCGAGGCGAGGGTACTAAACCTTACATGCGAAGCTTGCCACTATAATGGAGTCAGGCTGAGAAACCAGGCGACTCTAGGCGAGGGTACTAAACCTCGCACGACTGGGCGTCACCCTACAATCTATGTGTCTAGCTCGTGTGACCAGTCTGGGTTAAAGCGGAATGGTACCTAATGCTTTGCTGCCTCGCTAGTCGTACTAATAATTGAGGCCTCGGTGTCTTGACTGTTTGCGGAGAGCTATGTGGTAGTGCTACTTAGAGCTTGATAGTGTAGCTATTGTTAAGAGGTGCGTAATGAGGCTGCTATCAGGAACTGTCAGCAGGGCCGTTGAGGCCCGGGCAGCGAGCTGCTAGCGATAGGTGAGCAACACGACTATTGAGAGTTGAGCAACAAGACTACCGAGAGTTGGACCACGGTGCTGCTCTTTCAACTCGGAATACTAATGTCGTCTCGAGAATGCACTACCGTGCATAGTATCAATTCTTCATGTACTTTAACTCTACCCCTTCGGAATAAAAAGCACTTCTGCATGGTGTCACTAATCCTCCCCCCCCCACCCATTTTCTTTTTATTATAGGAGGCAGAGAGAGAGAGAGAGAGAGAGAGAGAGAGAGAGAGAGAGAGAGAACGTTGGATGCATAGCAGGCCGACAAGAGCTGGGTAGCGCTACCGCTGAGAGTTAGGCAAGGCAACTGCTGGGAGGCAGACAATGTAGCTGCTAGTGTCCAGGCCTTGCAGCCGTTGGGTTGGTTCGTATGGTTGCTTGTGGTCGGGCTGCATAACTGCTGAGGGCTGAGCCGTAAGACTAGCGAGGGCCGGTCAACATGAATGGTGAGGGGTGAGTAGCGATACTGCCTACAGTTGGTCACCACGAATGCTGATAGCCAAGCAACATGGCCGTAGGTTCGAGTCCCACGGATGGCGCCAAATGATGAGACATGGACCTTCGGCGAGTCTTCAGGTCTTCTACTATTGCAGAGATGTGCTAGTCACAATCAGAGAGATGCGTTAGAGCCGCCCTAGGGATTGTGCCCCGGGAACGGACTCCGACGATCAAGTTAGATCAACTGATAGATCTGAGATGGTCCTCCATAGCTGGAGAGAACCATCTTGGTGTTGGTGGTGGTGTATGGTGGCTGACGGCGGCAGGTGGCGGCCGAGCCACCCGGCCGGAGTATAGTGGCGGCTGAGCCATGGGGGAAGATCCCTCTCCATGGAGGAGGTATTGTTCTTTATATTGGGGACAATTAGGTCAAGGGGAATTAGGTCAGGCCTTGGGCCAGCCCAATTCAGGCCCAACTAGCAAGGAGTTGGGTGAGGCCGCCTGGAGGCGCCGGGCGGGACTGGCGGGCACGCCCCAGGCAAGGCTGGTGGGCGCGCACCAGGAAAGACTGGCAAGGGGCACTAGGCAAGGGAGCGCCAGGTCGGGCCGACAGGAGAGTCCCCAGCATGGCTGGCAAGGGAGCACCAGGCAAGGCTGGCAGGAGCGCGCCAGGTCAGGCTGGCGCTTTAGAGTGGTCTAGGCCATGCTAATGGACCATATATCATCATCAACACATCAAGACTATCTCGAATCTCTTGGGCAATCTTGACTCACTCGTACCGGAGAAGACTCCCATTGCTTATCTCATTTATGGCCTTTCACCAAAATATGACAACATTGCCATTATCCTACGTCATAGATATCCTCTACCTACATTTCTTAAAGTTGGACCTATGTTAACTGTCGGAGAGTTTCATCTCAACCTGAATCAATCATATCAACCCACTCATTCAGACAGTTCTTTGGTTCCCAACAATCCTTCAAAACACCACCGCCAATCAGCCACCCCAACGTCACCAGTCAAACAACAAATGAGGTGGTTGCCGCCCGTACCAGAAGCATAGTGACTACCGCCAACCGGTTGCTCCATCTTCTGACGGTACCCCTCCTGCAATGCTACCTTGGTAGCTCTACTTGTTGCCTTACCAGCCCTTTAGTTGGCCTATACCACCCCTTGGTATGTTCCATGTCAACCCAATACAACCCAACAACGACAACAATAATACCAGCGACCCACCGCTCCTCAACACGACTACAACATTCCGGGCCCACCTCCCTAGCTGGTCCAGTAACCTCCTTCAGTCAACTCGATAGCAGCCTAGTCTACCACATCAAGTTGACGCCTCCTTCTTAATGGTTTCATCATCTTTAATCTGATCACGCCACTGATCTTGCTCAAGCGTATAGCTCCATGTCTCTAAATGATGCAAATTAGTACATGGACACCGGGGCCACCTCTCACCTTGTCTCCGATACTGGCAAACTCACTTTTTTAGCAATAAGAATTATTTTAATTCAGTTCTTGTTAGAAATCTTCAATAAATACATGTCTCTCACATTGGACATACTTACTTTCACACCCTTCATTGGTCTTTACATCTCTATAATATCCTTTTCACATCCAATAAAATTAAATATCTCACATTTGTGCCTAAATTTACCACCGACAACCAAGTTACTATTGAATTTGATCCTTTTGGTTTTTCTGTGAAGGATATCCCCACTCATCAGATTCTACTTAGATGTGATAGCTTCAGTGACCTCTATCCCGCCATTCCTACATCTAGCCCTCCTGTTGCTCTTCTTTCGAGTAGCTCATGTCTATGACATCAACACCTTGATCACTTGTGATCAAATATTCTCAAGTTTTTAATTTTTAAAAATTTTATTATATGTAATAAAGAAACTAGCCCTCCTACGTGTCATGCTTGTCAACTAAGAAATACAATACATTTACCTTTTTCTAGTTATTTATCTATTGTTTCTAGTGTGTTTGACATTGTTCATTCTGATTTGTGGCAATCTCTAATTCCTAGTACCAGTGGCATACATTATATATATATATATATATATATATATATATATATATATATATATATATATATATATATATATATATATATATATGATTATTTTCCACTTTCTTTGGGTTTATCCTTTAAGCAACAAATCTAATGTTTTTTTTTTCAAATTCCTTTACTTTTGTGCATTTGTTCAAAACCAATTCAAAACGAATACTAAAATGGTATAAAATTATGTTTTCTTGTCCCTATACTTCCCACCTTCTCAATTAAACTCCACCTACCTCCATTAAACTGAAATACCATTCACAGACTCTACAAAAAAAACCCATTTTTAGCTATTTACGCATTTTTGGATGCTTAGGCTACCTTCTTTTACCTATGTACTCAACATAAACTCGCTCATCGATCTACCCCATGTGTCTTTCTCGGTTACCCTTCAAACCATCGAGGCTTCCGATGCTTCGACCTTGCTACTCGTAAAATTATCATCTCCCGCCACGTACATTTTGATGAAACCTCCTTTCCCTTCCACTCCATTACACCTAATAAACCTCTATCCTACAAATTCTTTGAAAACCCCATCACTAATTCTCATATCTCTCAACAACTCATTAAAACTCCCATTACCACTAACTCTACACCTCATGCATACATTCCTCCATTGCTTTCTCTTCAAACTGAGAACACTCCAACTGGGAACACTCAAACCAACACCCCTCATATTGAAACCACCCAAATCGAGAGCACCTCTGACCCTATCAGTCCATTTCTCACACCCCTACCTCATCTGTAATACCCCTTGCAGGGGCCTATTTGAACTAGCCTTTAATAAAATCTTTCAAAATAATTTCATAGTGTTAGTTTGCGGAAAAACGGTTTCTGAATTTTAATTCAAATACTTTACAAAGTTCAAATGCGAATAACAGTCCCAATTAAAAATTTACAAACAAATATTTAGTGGTTTAATACAACAAATCATGCAAGAGTGCTATACTGACGGTGATGTAGATGCTGACGCTAACAGATAGCGTGTAGAGTGTTTGACTCATCAGATCATCAGGTGTGACCTTACACTCACAATATTCCATACCACAACACATATACATTGCATACACATAATGACCTTCAACTTATAGCTGGTCCGCACCTTGGCCTTCAATATATAGTTGGTCCGCCCAATATAACCTTCAGCATGTGACTAGTCTGCTCTCTTTTGGCCTTTATCATAGAGCCAGTCTGCCCGAGTCTATTAGCATTCAACACAGGGCTGGTCTATCCTCAACTCCTCACACAAATACACAGACACACACACACACACACACACACATATATATATATATATATATATATACATATAGAAAAAATTCACATAACAGGCAACTAACTATCCTAGTATAATTGCCTAAGTGTAGACTACAGGGTAACTATATCCTAACATATAGAGGATACATACTGGAGTATACAATATAGTGAGAAGAACTTACCTTGACAGATTATCATAGAATTAACAGTTAACCGGATAATTCAGCTGACGACCAACACTCCAAAGAGGATTAACCTACATTACTATAGTTTATTACTTCCTATGGTAATCTGGTAATGTAAGGTAGACCTATCACCAATCCCAATGGATACTGATGGTTCGATCAAATAAGGATCATCCAGGCAGGAAAGTTTGGAGGCATGACCATTTCGGTTGATAGCCTTTCTGAAATCCAATAATCAAGCCAACGTGACCATTCTAGTCACCTCTCCCATAAGTAGATCAATCAGTATGACGACTTGGAATTCCTGAGAAATCTTAATTATAGGTTCCTAGTAACGACTTATAACTATAATTATAAATTACACAGAGGAAGAGTAAATGTATCCCACTTACATAGTACTATTGAAGAGAACCGGGATCACTGACTTGGGAACTCCTACTCAAAGGCTACAACTAGCTGAGCACTTAGGGTGTCGCAGAGTTTCACCGCAGGACGAAAACTCAAGGAAAAGGGATACATGAGGGAGAATTGAGAGAGAGAGAGAGAGAGAAAGGCACTAGGGGTTGGATGTGAGGAGCTTATACGACATGGACTATTTATAGGCGATTTTTCCAGCGTGCGCCACGTGCATCTAGGGTTTGCGTCGTGCGCTTCTATGACGTTGCTCCCCTCGGCTCGTGTCACGTGTCGTGATATCGGTGGTCCACATACGCTTCTTCTAGAAGGTGTCACATGTCACCTTCTAATATGGTGCCACATGTCACAACCTTGAAGAGCCATGTCACCTTGTCTCGGGAGAAAGGGGTTGCCCCGACATGGCCACGTGGCGCTTTCTTGTGCTGCCATTCCTTCATGTGCATCGCGCACTTTGTGAGCCCGATTTTTAAAATGACATAACTTCTTCATACAATCTCCATTTTTGACGTTTTTTAAATCCCCATAAAGATCTCGACGACATCTACAACTTTTCTTTAGACTCTGTCGGCTAATTTTGACTTTATTCTTTTCACACAGGCTCAGATTGTTAAAGCCCATATAAAATGCATAACTTTCTTGTTCAGAATCCGTTTTCTACCATCCTTATATCGTTGGGTTCCTATTAACGAGATATTAAATTCTCGTTTAGATTGTTTTGGATAAAAATCAACCGATCTAAAATTCGATTTCTGAGTTGTATACTACTATGTTGAATCTTAGAAAAATCATAACTTCCTCTAATAAAGTCAGACTTAGACGTCTCTATATGCTTGCTCTTGGTTTAAAGACTACTACGACTTTCATTTAGATCACTTAGGCTAAAAAGTAACTTATCAAAAATTTATTTTTTAACGATACGTAGAGTCCTACCGGTTTGATCGTGAAACTTCGAAGAAGTATAAGTTCTTCATATGAAGTCAGATTTACACGTTCTATATATCTACGAAAATCATATCGAGGTTTCCTACGTGTTTATGATGATTATTCTATCTTAAGACTAATATATATGTATTTCGTATTTTATAATGAGGTGTTACATCTAAACTTTAAAAGTTTTCATTCGACGTCCAACCACTATCAAAATTTATTTATGAGTTATCTATAACGTTTATTATGGTTATTAATCAAAATCATTTACCTTTATTTATTTATTTATTTAAATTTATTTTATTTTAAATTACATATATTTTTTTATTTTTACGAAAATGCCTAAAAGTTCTAGCCTCAAAAATAAGATTTTACAATTATCCACCATTTAAAAGGATTCCTTCATCAGAATCAGAAAGGGAAGCAAAAGCCACACTTCTCAGCCACACTTCTCCAATAAGAATTACAGTGTTGCAGAAATCGGCATTGGCGGCCGATTAATCGTTTGACGGCCTTAAACCGATTACGATTAGGGTGCTTGGCGAAAATTGGTCAAAATCGGTCAAAGTCGGCCTTGCTAGTCTCGGCGGTCATAGGCGGGAATTTTTTAAAAATTTCAAAAAAAAAATAATTTTCAAATATTACACCAAAATTTTAAATTTTCAAAATTTTAAACTTTCAAATTTTAAAAAATTAAACTAAAATTTTTAAAATTTTAAATTTTCAAATACTTAGTTTTTTAGAGAATATTAATTTTTTAAATAATTTTATTAACAATTAAGGGTCCCCGATTAATCCCTGCCTAGTCCGTTTAATCGCTTATCGTCAGTCGACCGCCGAGCTACTGCTGAACGATTTTTACAACCTTGAAGAATTATCAGAACATTTGATTGTGATCAACGTAATGAAATTCATAGATGCATAATGCGTGTGGATCCACCAATGTAGGGTCGACTCTTCAACTCACAGCTAGATGTAGTTTTTATTTTGCTTCAAATCCTTGACACAAAGGATCAAGTCAACCTTTAAACAAAGAGATCGTCAATATTGGGTAATGATGTCGGTTCATAGGCATGTAAACAAACCGAACGTTCATCGAACCGTTCGTGAACTGTTTGGCGGCAAGTCCGTTTATGTTAATTTATTTAATAAATAAACGAACATGAACATAAATTCGCATTCGTTTAGTTAAACGAACGAACACGAACAATGGCCTCATTCATCCATTTATGTTTGTGGACGTTTGTTTATGTTGTTCATTTGTGTTAGTTTATGTTTGTTCTTTTAAGTTTATTTATGTTCAATTCTTTTTTATTACATTACTATATTATATGTACGTTTATGTTCATATATGTTCAATTGTGTTTGTTTATCTTTGTTCATTTATGTTCGTTTAGCATGTTCATGAACATAAACAAACGAACACGAACAAGGTAATTTGTTAAACGAACGGACGTGAACAAGAAAACTCGTCGTCTATCCGTTCATGTTCATTCGTTTGTTCGACTAAACTAAACAAACGAACATGAAAAAGCCTTTGTTCGTATTCGTTATGTTCGTTTACAACCCTATGTTCATGATGGTATCTTCTTATTCTGATCGTCGATGTTCGTCTTAATCTGAGTCACAATATTCTTAAGCATACGCAATTACTCCCTTGAATATAACTTTATTTCTTTGAAGCTCTCGATTCCAAGGGTGGTCATCCACCCCTTAAGACTCTTCTTACAAAGCTCGATTCACAGAAAACTATCTAACTCCGCCAAGTGATGGTGTGTACTATGTGTTAGCAATGTTACACACACCATAACATCGCATTCACACTAAGTCTTGACTTCGCCATCTAGTTTCCTGATTCACAAGTTGTTGCACTGGGTCCTACAACTGTAGCCATTCCCAAAACAATGTCGAAGTCACTTTGCAATGATCTCCTTGAATCTCCCAGGTTTGTCTCGTCGAGTCCTCAAGCACTCTCACATCTTGACAACCTCTTCCTTCGTGTTGTTTCATCGCTCCTCTAGCATGGGTCAAAGCTCTTCTAATGAAGCTGACATTTCCTGCTCCTAAGTAATGTCCTCATCAAACTCATTTCCGACATGTCAGCTGTGACTTTGAATTGTTGCCATCTTTAGAAAATCGATTTATTTATTTATTTAAAAACTTTATTTTTCAATCAATATCTTAGATTAACCTCCTAAGCCTAAGGCATGACAACTAAGAATTCTAAGTTTAATATTTTAATATAAGATTTCATACTCAACGTTAACCTAATCAAAAATAGGTCACTTGGGTAAAGAAAGCATAAGGGATGGTAAGACTGAGGTCTATAAGAAAAAAATATTATTTCAATCACTATTAAAGTCTCTGTTTTAAGTCCAAAATATTAATTTAAGCACCTAGTTTACTTAAACCAAAGCTTTGATACCAAACTGTAACATCCATCGCATGGGCCTATTTGAATTAGTCTTTAATAAAAACTTTCTAAATAATTTTAGAGTTTTAGTTTGCATAAAAAGGATTTCAAAGTTTAATTCAAATACTTTACAGATTTCAAACATAGATAACAGTCCCAATTAAAATTTTCCAAAAAAAAAAAATATTTAGTGGATTATTACAACAATCATGCGAGAGTGCTACAACTGATGTCAAAACAAAGGTTTAACAAGATTTTACAAACCCGAGGTCTTCTAAATATCCAAATCTTATTAGTGTCTTAAGCTTCTGACAATATCTATTAACCTGCAACAATATATCAACAAATGGGTTAGGCTATGGGGAGCCTAGTGAGTATGATTCCAGGGTTAGACATTATGGGTGGTGCATGAATGACATACACCAATATACAAACTCATATCATCTTAAATCAACAAAATCAACATCAATAGTCAAGTTGAGGAGTAAATATTATATTAGTAAAAGTACATTGTCATTTATGACAAATCCTATAAAAACTTCATCTATGAATAAAAAATAAGAGGTAGATGTACCTCAAGTAAAATATAACCAATAATCAAAATCCAAACAAGATCATATAGATCCAAATAATACTCATACAAGTTACAAAACACACGGATATGATCATCCGATCAATAAACAAGTGTACACTTTTTTTCTCTTTCAAAAAAATGTGTACAAAACTTAACACTTTTCTAAATATATATATATATTTTCAGGAAGAACAATCAAAATGGATAATGCAATGCGTGAAACTATCCCAATACATGTCAATTTCAAAGTCCACCTCCCAACAATCATCGGATACAAAGAACTCATGACAAAAAACCAACTTTTGTACTCACGTCCAACATCAGAATAATGATGGTTGGGTGTGAAGAATGAATGGCAGACGAGATAGTCGAGTCGCCCTTACACCCACAAACAAGGAAATAGGGCCATCCAACCTAAGCCACACGAGGGGTAGCGAGCCTCTACTCTTGCACGTGATGATTATCTAGAAATCTACTCACAAACAAACAACAAGCAACAACTGTCCATTTGGGTACCCGGGACCACAAAGTCACACTCATGCTAACATGATATACATGTATGCAACAAGTACGATGCCAAAAATTTATTTTCTCAAAATAAGTATTTTAGCTCCATATCAATCAAAATCATTTCTGAAAAATATAATTTCATAAATTCATAAATAATCCTCATACGAGCAACTAGTAATCAAGTATATGTTAAGTAGTTTCAAAACATAAAAACCAATAATATGGGATGTATGCTCCAGATAACTTAAAATATAACCAAAAAGGGCAATTGTACCCATAATACTAAAGAGTAAGCTTAAACCTCCCACAATTAAATCAATTTCTTAAAACATGTCCTTAATTCAAAAGGATGTATTTTCACTTGGAAACGAGAAGACCAGATGAAACAAGAGTACCCACATCTTTTCCCTAGTTCATGAGTAACAACTATAGAAATAATTTCAGGACGAAATTCCCTCTAACGGGGGAATGATGTGACAACTGGCAAAGTTGGAATCGAACAAAGTCTAAGAGTGTATTATGTATAGGTGAAACCACATCTTAACCTTGTTGCAATGGATCATCTACACCCAAAAGGCTTCATTGGTATAAATAGATATATACTTTGGAAACCATATTCATAATAAACCTTTCAAAGTCAGCAAGGCTAACTAATGGTAGTTATAAGTCATCAAAAATCAAATAAATAAGACATTAAGCATGGACTTTACACCCTACCTTGGAGTTTTCGATTTTGGGAATCTAAGGTCATGTTATGCTCGAAAACTCATCCTAGAATCAAAAGCACATGCTAAGGACCGAAATTACCCCACATGGCATCACAACAAGACCGAAAACACCTACTTTAAGGCCCATTAGGACCGAAATCAACATTTGTGAGTATGTACAAGGTGATTTCGGCCATGCCTTGGCCGAAATCATCCTTAGTTAGGCCGAAATCTCCTTAAATAGCTAGATATTTATGCCACTTGATTGGTGGATACTCTTTTCAAGATGAGAAGTTACACTAACCCCAGTAAACTTCACTTCATCTTATCTTTTCCTTTCCTATATAAATCACGATTTTAAGACTCTCAACACTTCCCAGTTAAACATTTTCATCACATTTCTCTTAAAGATTAAAACCCTACATTCATACATTTCCAAAATCATCTTCAAACATTTCCCCAGGAGAAAAACTTTTCCCTTAATCCTATGGAATCAATGTAAGTATTCCATGTGTATATATCTATATATATATATATATATATATATATATATATATATATATATATATATATATATATATATATATATATATATATATATATATATATTCTAGTATTATTTAACACTTTATTTGTTAGTATCTAATTTGCACATATATTATGTGTTTAAAACAAATTAGGACACGACCATATTCACGTATTATAACTCGAAGATCATCGCTTCACTTCATTATCCCACCAAGAACACATTCGAGGTAAGTTCATACCCCCACATTTTCCAAAAAATTTCTATTTTTTAGGCCGGGGGTGGGGGGGATACAAGTAAAACACAAGAATACTTGTGTAAATATATAAATCGTTTCTTATGTTTTCTTATATTTTATTACGTAAAAATGCTAAATAACGTTACTACCAAACTTATAAACTCTTACATGCGAAGTTGTTAAAATACAAAGGTTTTTCATTTCAATAGAACATACATTATAAACTATAATAAGTATAGTTCATCGGTCATTTTTACAATATTTATACACTTAGAAATTTCTATGGAAAAGTTACATTTTCATTTACTAAAGGGTATTACATTTTCATTTACTAAAAGGTATTACATTTTCATTTACTAAAGAGTATAACATTTTCATTTACTAAAGGTTTTTTTCATTTCATTACTCGTAAACTCGTTGAAGCAATAAATTTGTAAGACATGTCTTCAAGTACTTACCTAAGTACCAACAAAAGTCCTGACTTCTAACAAGAGTCTCTTGTAGAGAGAACGAGATATTTGTTTATAGATCTATATGGGGCTGACAATCCCACACCCTGATTGTTAGCTACAATTGGACCGGCTGGTCTGGGGTGAAAAATATGTCGTTAACATTTCGACGCCTGAAGAACGTCGTATCAGGCCGACTGGGTTACAGTATGGTTATAGGAACTCACATGGAGAAAACAACGACACATTTTACGGAGTAATATATTTTCAAACAGTCTTATTGGGATATAAATCTTACATTTGGTTTATGGGGCAAACATACATTCGACTAGTTTTACTTAATAATAAAACTACATTACATGATTTTCCAGTACAACACAGTTTACATTTCTAGAAACATACATTTTAAAAGACTTCCATACAAATACAACTATAGTGCACTATTTTTCTAGCACAGTACAACGGACATTTCCGGAAACATATATTTAAACGATTCGATATTTATTAAACTAGTAAGTCTTTAAGGGCCCTTATCGCTAAATCTATGATTACTTAGTGTATACGTTATGGTTTTATATAATTAAGACCCTGTACACTTAGAATGTACGATTCTGCCTTAATTCTTGTTCCTTGTTTGGTTGTGGGCTTAGGCAGAATCCCTTATTCGACTGTCTATTCGACCTTGATTATATAACTTGTACACACTAAGTGATCATAGGAGGAACTGGTATGGGTCACACCACTTATAAGAAATAAAACTACATATTACAAATTCTAATCATAGAAAACATATACATTTTGGTCTTAAGGTTCTAAGACTATAACACATATACAAAGAAAATATTGGATTTTCTGGAAGAACATACTAGCGTTTTCAAAAGAACAAAGAATATACCTTTACATACAAAATGCTTATGAACTCACCAACTTAAATGTTGACACTCTTTCAACACCACTTGTATTCTCAGCAAACTAGTAGACAGGTACCCACACAGGTTTCAAGAAGACAGGGCATAGTAGCGTCACGTCTTATTTTTTCCTATAGTTTTGGTGTCAAACAAACAAAGATTCGAACACAATGTAAATTATATATTTTCAATATGATGGTCATGTTTGCTTTGATTACTATTATTCGATTCTTATGATACTATACATGAAGTCATCCACCCTGGACATTTCCGTCGTTCCGGTTTGGAGGTGTGACAGTAATCAACAAAGTTAAAATCCCTAAGTTAATGTAAAGTTTTATTCAAAATTTCATAATCTCACCATGAGATAAGCATGGCTAATGGATCATAAATTAGAATGGAATACATATCCTAAACATAACATCAAACTCATATCATTGTTCAGAACTATGGAACTTGATCTAAAACACTTAGAGCTTGAAAATACCCAAATCATAATATGGAAGTTAAACTTGAATCAAACTCTAGAATTCTCACCATTAATTATGAATTAACAAATGGATCATGGATTTGAAGGAACATAAACAATCTGATCACAAATCCAATCTCTATCATTTCTTGGAATCAATAGTTTGAATCAATGATTCCTAGAAAGGAAAATACTCAAATTACCACCATTGGAACTATAACTTGATTCAAACATCATGGAATATCACCATAAGCCAAAGGGTTGACAAATATATCATTGATTGAAGAGAATGTAATGTCTAACCATAAACTCAAGCTCATATCATTGATTGAAACTTCAAATTCGGATTTGAAGATCTAGGGATTTAGAAACCCACCAAATCAAACCCAAACTCACATATCTCCCAACTATTTGTTAGTTGGAGTTTGTAGATATATTAAGAAGTTAAACCACATCAACAATTTCACAATAATCACCCAGTTATAAGCATAAATTTGGATTTCACCATTGATGGTTAAGAAAACTCATCAAAATAACTCAAATCTCAAAAATCTCATAAACATTTTTTGGTTGGAGCTTGGAGATGGATTAAGGAAAGAAACTACAACATTAATGTTATATAAACATCACCAATAGGCATGAAATTCAGGCTTATCATCTCATCAAAACCCTAATTTGAATTTAGGGAAAAAAGTAAGGAAGCGAACTTTTTTGTGCAAAATGTTGAAGAGTTTTGAGAAATGATTCATTTAGAAGTCTCAAGGATTCAAAACCCCATGATATCGGTGAAGAAATTTCGTTCAAAGATGAGTTGGAAGCAAAAAATCGCGAGAGGGAGAAAGATAGGTGAAAATGGGAAGAGAATAGCAAAAAAATGCTGAAAATGGGAAGAGTACAACGTCAAAAGTGTCACGCACTTCCAAGGGACACGACGCGCTCCCCCTAAAATTGGCTAATTCACATTTTTGGTCCTTCTTCTAAAAATCCTTTCAAAAATGGCCTCAAAGCTCACCTAAAACTCACATTAGCTAAAAAAAATAGTCCTTCCATATCTTAACTTATACAAAAAAGATCTGAGATATTCATTTGGTCAAACCCTCGGGTCAAAGACAAGTTTCCCCAACTTGTTACTTTTGGTCCCTAGACTTTAAAAGTTTTTGTTCGACATCCAAATACTATCGGAATTTATTTATGATTTATCAATAATGTTTATTATGGTTATTAATCAAAATCATTAACTTTATTTATTTATTTATTTATTTTCTATATATTTTATTTTAAATTAAAGAAACTTTTCTTTTGTTTTTACCAAAATACCTAAAACTTCTAGTCCCAAAAATAGGAAGTTACATCCTCAGCCTTTCTCCTCCCCTCATTCTATGCTTACTCGTGCCAAACATGGCGTTAGCAAACCAATCCAACACCTAAACCTTTCATACTACTACTGAATCTGCCTTACCTTGCTCTCATATTCATTCCTCTTAGGACCCCAATTGGACTAATTTCATTCAAGATGAATATAATGATCTTATTTCTAAAAGAACTTGGGTGCTTGTTCCTAAGCCTCTTGGAGTTAATATTGCCAGGTCATTGTTGTTATTCAAAAAGAAATGCAAGGAAGATGGCTCGTTGGATCAATACAAAGCTCGTTTGGTATCTAATGGAAAACTTCAACGACCGGGCATTAACTATGACGAAACCTTTATCCCTATTGTGAAACCAGCTACCATATGCATGGCTCTCAATCTTGCGATATCTACAAATGCACCATTCACTAGCTTGATATTAAGAATGCTTTCTTGCATGGTCAACTCAATGAGACAATATATATGCACCAACCTCCTAGTTTACGAGATTCCCAACATCTGGACTATGTGTGTCATCTTTAAAAATCTCTATATGGTCTTAAGCAAGCCCACAGGCTTGGTTCCATCACTTTGCCACATACATCATCTCTATTGGCTTTGTTCACAGTCTCTCTAATTCTTCACTTTTTATTTTTCGTCAGGGGAAGGAAGTAGCATACTTATTATTATATGTTGATTACAGCATCTTGACAGCCTCTTCTACTCATTTTCTCAGATGCATCATTTCTTTGTTGGATTTAGAGTTTTTCATGAATGATCTTGGGGTCTTATCTTATTTTATAGGAATTGCAGAAAGTAGAGATAACAATGGTCTTTTTATCTCCCATTGATGATATGCAATGGAACTCTTAGAGTGTACAAATATGTAAAATTGTAATCCCTTCCGAACGCCTGTAGACACTCAATCTAAACTTGATCCCTCGGGTCCGAACATTGTCGACCCCACTATATACAAGGATCTTGCTAAAGACTTTAATATCTCACATTCACACGAACTGATCTTTCGTATGTTGTTCAGAAAAGATGTCTCTTCATTCATGATCACAGAGAACCTCATTTTAAATGCCCTTAAACGAATCCTTCGATACGTCAAGGGCATAGTGGTCATGGTCTTTACTTACATCGCTCCATGACATCAGGCCCCATTACTTATTCAGGCATAGAATTGGGTGGATTCCCGGCCACACGACTATCTATGAGTGCTTACTATGTTTTTATGGGTTATAGACTGTTGTCATGGTCGTCAAAGCATCAACCTACTAGCCCCATATCAAGTACCGAAGTTGAATATCGTGATGTTGCAAATGTTACAGCATAAACATGTTGGCTTCGAAACTAGTTAGAAAATTCATTATCCTTTTAACACAACTACTATTGTGTATTATGACAATGTTAGTGTGGTTACTTATCCACTAATCTGGTGCAACTCTAACGCACCAAACATATTGAGATTGATATTCACTTAATCCTAGATAAGGTTACAATTGGTCAGATAAGAGTTCTCCACGTTCCCTCTTCTCTTTAGTATGAAGATATCTTCATGAAAGTGCTACCAACTTATTTATTCTTTGATTTTCAATCCAATTTTAGTGTTTGCTCTAGATCTCCTGCTCAAACTACGGGGGAGTATTAGTGTATATATTGTGTTATATATTTAGCATGTATACTTATACCCAATGTGTAGCCCATTTTATTTGCATATATTCGGGTTAATGAAACCATAATCATTCATGGGAAAATAATATCAAACACCACCCTCTCACTCTCTCTCCCTCCCTCTTTTATTTTACTCCAATTTTTACCTTTTTTTTTCAAAATTCAATTTTTTACATTATAAATAAAGCATTCAATCATCCAATTTTACTAGATCTAAAAATATTAGAATACTTATTTCACCTCTTCAGAAAGCTACAACCATGTTCTTTTCTTCAAACATACAAAACAACCAAAAACACCTACATAAAACACCTGATCAAACCCTTCATCACTCAATCAACATCAATTTGATCGACTAATCTATTTACCACCCGTCTACCATTATATCAGTATGCTACCGTATTATGGTCAATATCACATGCAACAAAAACGCACTCCACCACAAAATTAACCCCATCTATTACTCCATTTCCAAACCGAATTCAATTCCTTCATTTTTGTGTCACAAAGTCATCCTGAATTTGTTCCCAACAAAATTTGAATCTGAATCTAAACTTGAATTCATTCTGAAAATCAATCCAATGAATTACCTAAAAGAAAAGAGAAGGCCTAGAATAAATCTTGGAAATTGATAGAATTCATGACATTGGCACATGATGGGCCAACCTTCTTACCTAATAGGAATGGACAAAACCAAACGTGAGGTCAAAGGTAAATGCAAAAAATTGAATGACTTAAAAGTGATGGGATCAGAAATCACGAGCCTCAACGCAAGATTAGACAATTTTTTGGATTTCTCTCAAAAAATAACTTAGGAAAAAAATGGTATGAGACACTAATTTCAATGCAAGACACAAGTCATTACATCGGGGAGGAGCGGAAAGTGGCTTTGGCGCTAAAAGTCGAAAGTAGGAAAAAAATATAAGATTAGTTTTTTTGTTTTTAGTTGTAACGCCACAATTTCACAACCAAAATTTTTTCATTTTAATAAGGTAAAACTCCACATTATAAAAACCCATGTTAAGAAAAACAATTGTTCCAAATTACATTTATTGAATCAGAGTAATATAATAATGTGGAATCTTCATTGCTGTTGATGAATGTGTATAGTTACGCCTTTGCCTTCCCACGATAACCAATGATACCTGAAAACAATAATAGTTGGGTAAGCATAAAGCTTAGTGAGTTTCCCTAAAATACCATACTCAACATAAAACATACAAGCATGCACACTAGGTCCTCAGTCATCGGATTGTAATACCCCCGACCCAATCAATCATTGGACTAGAATACCCATCTTTTTTGGCTTGCCACCTCGACCCAACCACTATTCCCGAGCCTCCATGCCAACGACTTGCAGCCGGACCGCAACAGATATCTTGGCCTACAGCACACAGCAGGATCGCCTCAAGCTCAACTGCCACCATATGTCGACATATCCACCATCAAGGATCAAGTAGGCACATAATACAGGCAATTATTAATCATACAGCTCACTACTGCTTACTAGACATCTCATAGTACACTTCTAGGCTACCATCTAACCTCCATGAAATGTGTAACCATAACTCCATAAGTAACCAGAGGTGAGATAGCCACCCAAACAGATGAGCCTACTCTAGAGCCACAACCAAACAAGGAACGGGCAAGAAATCCTAGATCAAGAGTTCTCAGGCTATCCTATATGACTACATATAGCCCCTAGGGCACTCCACTAGACGATAACCAGCTTACTAGTACTCTAACCAGCATACCACTACTGCTGCATCCTACCACACCAAGATATATATATATATATATATATATATATATATATATATATATATATATATATGTATATATATATATATAGCAGATCACTACAACATACCAACATCCTATACACAAGGATACATAACCAACTCTGCAAGGAATTTGTACCCATATATACCCAGAGGTGAGATAGACACCCAGACAGATAATCCTACTCTAGATCCACAACCAAACAAGGAAAATCCAAGAAAGACTATATCAAGAGTCCTTAGTATATCCTATGTGGCTATATATAACCCTTAGGGCATCCTACTAATAGATGATAACCAAAACTAGTGGGTCGACCTTGGTGCCTTCAACCTACAAGTACAGTGAGGAGAAACTCATATGAAATGAAGAACCCCGAAACACTGAGACGCGCTTTCCTTTCTGCACTGCTCACTCCCATGAATCCACTAATCACCAAACAAGGTAAAATCTTAAATCAACAGTCTAAAAACCCTCAATTTTTACCAAAGGTCAAACTTAGTCGAAAACTCAACAGTCAACAGACGTCAACGGTTAACAGCCCCTCACGACGTGACCATCTATGGCTTATGTCGTGAGCCATTTCAGGACAAAATAATCGAGACTTATGATCCTCACAACGTGAAAGGCATATCCTCACATCGTGAGATCAGTCTGAATGACATTTTTGATGCATAAACTTCTTAATGCATTAAGCCACTAATCCATCTTTTCTAGAAGGCTTCGTGACACCCCAAGGATCATAAAAATCGATGCTTTAAGGTCTTTTATATCCAATAAAAGACTTGATCTAGAACTAGGGTATTCATGAAGAAAAAGGAGATCAAATCTCAAACATGAACTCAACTATCATCCAAACTTCAGATCCATTATATATAATCACCAAGGGACCCTAAGGACCCATGAAGTTGCTAACTTTATGGGGTCCCAACACTCTAACTCTTATAGCCATGGATAAACATGCATAAAACCTTAGATCTAGCAACAAGGAAACAAAAATATTGAATCTTGGTTACCCACAATGGTCTAGATGTGTTGCTAGAGGTTGCAAATGGAACTTACAAGCTGAATCTATGCTTCAATGGTGATCTCTTCTTCTTCAAGCCTTCAAAAATCCACCAAAAGCTCAAGAATCATAAGGAGAGGCTAGGGTTAGGGTTTTTCTATGCTTAGGGACGAAGTAGGATGCTTAGGAACCTTAAAATGAAGTTTATGGGGTTTAAATACAAAGGAAACCTTAAAAGATTATGGGCTTGGGCTGCAGCACATCTCACGTCGTGAGCTCAATATAATACAACACTTTCATTTAATCACTCCTCATGTCATAACCCCCCTATGGTCACATCGTGAGCCTTGGTTTTACCTAAAATCTATGTCTTTGACTCCTTGAAGCCCTAAATCGATCTGATCTGGAAACCAGGTGTTACATTAGTCTAATGTTATGTAGTTTTTTTTAGTTTTTAGGTTTTTGATTTCATGTTATGTATTTTTAATTTGAATTAATTAAATTTAAAGTTTTTTTTAAATGAAATTGGTTAAATAAATTAAAATAAATAAATAATGCATGTTATGGCACCATTCTTAATGTGTTGCAAAAAGAATGAAATGTGGTAAAGCTTAGGTGGGTGCATAATAGAAGGAAAAAAATAAGCTTTTGATTAGAATTTGATAATTTTTCTTTTGGAATATCAAATCTTTCTTGCTTTAATTGCTCAAGGAACTTCACAACTTCTATAGCCGCCTTGTCTAACTTGAACTTTTAAGAAAGTTTGTATGTAGTATCTTCATCCAAATTCATGTTTAAAAATAAAGCTAGAAAATCGGGGTTAGATATATCAAAACATTCATAAGTTAGAGTGTAACACCCAAGTTTTCATACCATGTACACCCAAAAAAAATATTTCACATTTAAAATTTTTACAATTAACTTGGTGTATATTGGTACTCTGGAATACAAGAAGTCATCACAAGGATCGTACTGGCCTGAAGTACAGGATCGAGCCAGACATCACAATAATCTACTTGCAAAATAATCATCACGGAAACGTAGGCCTCATGGCTTAGTGAATAACAACTATAATAACATGATCACATAAATCACAATCAAATGACCATCACTAATATGTAACAAATAAATTACAACAATTAGTGGTATTCTTATACTCTCTTATTGGCTTAAAATTAATTAGTTTCTCAATGATGATCTATTACTCAGTAATAATCTCTCTCTCTCTTCTCTCTCTCTCTCTCTCGCTCTCTCTCTCTCTCTCTCTCTCTCTTAGTGTGATATATCTCTCAATTATGATCTCTCTCTTTCTCTATCATAATCAAATTCTCACTCTTGATCAATCTATCCATCATGATCTATTTCTTAAACATCATATATCTCTTATTCAAAGTCTCTATCTCTCTAATTCTCTCTCTATCATGATCTATCTCTCTCAAAGTTAATCACTCACTTTATCAATGTTTATCTCTCTCAATGAAATTCAATCTCTCTATCAAGGTCTATCTCTCAATCATAATCAATATCTTAATAATGGTCTATCTATTTTTAATCATAATCCATCTCTAAATCGATCTATCTATCAATCATAATCAATCTATCAATTATAATTTATCTATCAATATGATTAATTCCTCACTCGTGATCTCGATAAAAATATAACTCTCAATAATATCTGTTTCTCAGTAATAATCAAACTCTCAATCAGTATCAGTTTCTCAATTATAATCTATTTTTTGAGAATGATCTAATTCGTAGTAATGTATAGTTTCTCCATAATAATAAATATCTCAACAATAATCAATTATTTAGATCTCTATATAATTCACATATTGTATATCATAAATAATATATGTATATATATATATATATATATATATGTATATATATATATATATCACAAATCTAATACAAATAATTACTTAGAAATGACCTAGATCTACATCTCAGATCTAATCTATCTCAATAAGAATATGTCACATCAAGGATCTATCTCATCAATGGTCTATATCATTTATAAATTATCTTTCAATTAATAATCCATCTCTCAATCAGGTTCAATCTTTAAATCATATATTACTCTCCCTGAATAATCAATCTTTCAAATATCAATCAGTTACTCAATAATAATTAATCATATAAATCATGTAATGTATATTACAGATAACACATCAATGGATGTTAGAGTAGTGTTACTCACCTGGTTAGTTAGCAGACTAATTCTAGTTTCGATTTCGATCCTTCGATGTCTATCAGCTCGTCACATGGTAACACCTCACTAAATCTCATACTCGAACCTGTATCTCCCTTAAAACGTTACATCTCATCTGTCATAATCTCCCGAGAAGGATTCCTGATCAACATCCTCGAACGAACGTGCCAAAAATCTTTCAAATGATACGAGAGGTTTGTATTTATACTCTGGGAATCGCCACATCGTGGCCATATATGTGTCACATCGTGGTGATCAATTGAGCCCCAGTTTCACCACGTGTCTCACTTTCTTGCCACATGTTTCAGTGACTTTCCCCATGCCACGTCATGGTGTATTGTCTACCACATCGTGTTGATCATATTGTCACATGTTGCTCTCCAGTTTACATGTGTCCCAGTGAGTCATTCGTCTCCACACCTTGGTAAACATAGAACCACTTCGTGGAAATCATAGAGTTAACCGTTGACATTGACTTTTGTTGACTTTCTCAAAATAGCAACATACTTTCATTTTAACTTCTAACGACCATACCTTTCTCACATGAACTCCGTTTTCGATGATCTTTATATCCATGCGTTCGTCTTTAAAAGGATCATTTTCTCAACTCCATTTTTCTAAACAACAAATATCCAATTTAAAGCAATTATATGCTTTATCTTGCTTACTCATCTCACATCAATTTACATCTTTCAAAGTAATACATGTTACGAAAAAAACAAGTGTTACATAGAGGTTCAATAATATCAAGAAATTTAAGGATGAGATAGAAATCAGGTAACATATGACATCATAAAATATTAAAATTATTTACTTCTCACCAAATTCCATAGAAAGCATTCTATTATAAGCATATATTTTAGTTTTAGTTGTTTTCAAGAATGGTCTACCTAAAATAATGGAAGTAGAGTTCTAGGAATCATTGTCTCCTATATCAAATACATAAAAATCAACCAAATATACTAGTTCATTCACTTGAACCAATACATCATCTAATACACTTTTTGGGCGTACCAAAGAATGATTGGCCAATTGGATGATTATCTTGGTTTTCTTTAATGGTCGCACATTTAGTGTTTTAAAAAATAGAAAAAGGTAGGAAATTGATAGAAGTGTCGAGATCTAGCATGGATCTTGGGATTTTAAGGTTTCCCAATTTATAAGGGACACTAGAAATATACGGATCCTTGCACTTTGGATGCATCCTTTTTCGCAACATTGCAACAATATTTTAGCCAAGTTTTTTGTTCCATTAACTTTTAGTTTTTTCTTCGATGTGCAAAGTTCCTTAACAAACTTTGCATACCGATGAACTTGTTTAATTTCATCTAATAAAGGATTGTTTATATTAACCTTACGAAACATGTCAAAAACTTATTGATCTTACCTCTCCTTTTTGTGATTTTCAACCTTGAAGGAAAAGGAGGGGGTGTAAATCTTACCTTAACTCCGATTAGATTTTTGATGTGTTGGATTATCTGTTACTCACTCGGTTTTTTTTAACCATGATTTCTTCTTCTTTGTCGGGCATGTTTGGGCCTTCATATTCTTTCTAGTTTCTCAAAGTAATGACACATGCCTTGTGTTTCGGGTTCTGTCTGATATCCCTTTTGGTTCTTTTTTTCTGTAAAGCCCACTTTTTGTATCACATGTTCGCTTGTTTGTAAACATATATGGTATATGGATTTTTGAACATTAGTTAAGGTCTGTTAACTTTTTTGTATAATTGAATATGTAGTCCATCGAAGTTTATTGCCTCTGACCTAATAGTTAAAGTACATTACCATTTCCATCATTACTTTATTTGTCTTTACATTTTTTATTACCTCTTATTTAATAGCTTAAAGACATTACCATTATATTATATTTCCAATATCATATGAGTACATACCTCACCATTAACTTAGCATTTGTTTCCAATTCACAATAAAACACAAGTAAATGAACCATAAGAGTATACTGTCATTACTTTCCAATTTATTGTAAGAAAATTTTCATTGCCACATCTAAGGACATTTCCATTACTTTATAGTTCATATAATTACATTGACATTATTTCCCAATTCCTAGCAAATCAAGATACAATTCATTGCAAAACAAAAGTATATTGTCATTACTTTCCAATTCAAAAGCACATTATATTATATTACCAAGTGCATTGTTATGATTACCATTGTCAAGTACATTATAAGAACTAGTACTCGAAACACTAGATAAAAAATTCATATGCAAAACTACAAAGTATATTACCTAAGACCACTTAATTATCACTATAATCAGGACTACTACAACATCTAAGAGAAAAAAAAACTTATGGTCTTAGATAAAGCCACCATTTTTTTTCCTTATGTGAATCAATTTTCTCTTTAAACTTAGTGTTGTTCTTCAAGTACATATGTGATTTCAACTTGTGCTCTTAAGTTTCTTCATTTTGCATAGATGAGTCAACCCACATGAAAAATTCGCAATTTCTTCAAGGATCATGTAATACACCAAAATAATTATGTAGCACCCGGTTCCTGGTACGTAAATCTTATTTGAGTATTTCCCTTCTTTTAGCCTTGGACTCGGCGAGTCATAGGTCCGACTCGCCGAGTGGATGCGGGACCCAGGACACGTTAAGTTGACGACTCGGCGAGTCACAGCTGTTGGATGAAACCCTAAGTTTCAGGGGTTTGCACCCTATTTAAACGACTTAACTGCCCCAAGCCAGCCCCCATTCACCCTCAGAGCCCTGTATCTCTCTCTAGTCTTGCTTTCTTGTGAGTTTGAAGTGTTTTGTGGTGTATTGAAGTTTCTTTGAAGGAAAAGAAGAGGGAATCAAGAAGAGGAGAAGGAGGCCAAGCATCTCTGTTTCATTCCAACGTTTCCCCTAAGGTATAGCTCGTTTCCCCTCCATTTTTAAGCTTATAGCTCCATAAAAGTCCTTTTTGAGCCATTTCCAAGATTTTGTATGCTTGAGGGTTAGTAATAAATCGATTGGCCTCTGGATCTAGGCAAGATTGAGCTCCAGGAGATCAGATCTGTTAGCTTTATGGCCCCATGTTGCTTGTTCACCCTAGATCTACCCTTTTGAGGCATTTTGAGCCCTAAAATCCATATTGGTGAATATCCACACGTAAAGTTGGAAACTTTACGTATGATTCGTGTCCTAGAAGTCCAGATCTGTGAATGGCATGGACTGGAATCGAGCAAATCTGTGTATTTAGTGGGTGCATGGCAACGACTCGGCGAGTCGTTCATGTGACTCGGCGAGTCTGTTCGCGAGTCTCCGAGTTTGTCCCCTTTTCGTAGTGTCGAGTGAGCAGTGAGTCACGGGGTGTGACTCAGTGAGTCGGAAGCTGAACTCATCTATGGAGGTACTCGGCGAATCAATGCCCTGACTCGGCGAGTTCAAGGCAATCTCCTTAGATCAAGAACAGACTCGGCGAGTTGTTCATACAACTCGGCAAGTCTCAGCATAAGTGTTCTTCGGATGAAGATGGACTCGGCAAGTTGTTCATACAACTCGGCGAGTCTTAGCATAAGTGTTCATCGGATGAAGATGAACTCGACGAGTTGTTCATACAACTCGGCGAGTAGGATGAAGGACTTGAATATCAGTTTAGAAGGAGAACTCGTCGAGTCGTCGCCTAACTCGACGAGTAGGAATGGGATCCAGGACAATCGTTTGGGTGGTGACTCGGCGAGTTGGAAAGCCAACTCGGCGAGTCGGGTCAACTGAAAGTTGACTCTGACTTTGACTTGGGGCATGGTCAGGGGTAAAATGGTCATTTTACCCAAAGGTCAGTGAGCAGTGTTTGATTGAGTATGTTGTGGGAATTGCAGCCGGAGGATTTCCGGAGCAGCAGCAACAGCAGTAGGCAGTCAGTTCCCGGTCAGATCAGCAGCTACTTCGAGGTGAGTTACCTTCCAGTAGTGGTGGGTCTACGGCCACAATGCCGGCCCACCAGTAGGAGTTGTATGTTAGATGATTGTCTTTGTGATATCATCTAGATTTGCTACTACCAGATATGTTGTATGCTGGCATGATATGTATATGTGATAGTTGTAGAGTTCGGTTGTTAGGACCGAAGGGTAGGTCGGACACCCCAGATATGTCTGACAGTACGTGATGATATGATTGCATGCTGGTTTGTTATGTTATATGATATAAAGGTAGTAAGAGGGGACTAGTCCACGAGGATAGGTTATTAGGACCGATGGCTAGTCAGCACCCCAGAATGGCTTGACATGGGTAGTCAGCACCCCAGAATGGCTTGACACGGGTAGTCAGCACCCCAGAATGGCTTGACACGGGTAGGACGGCACCCCAGAACGGCCGTACCGGGTAGTCAGGCACCCCAGAATAGCCTGACAGTATGTATGTTATGTGTTTGTATGGTATGTGGTACGATGGGGGAACTCACTAAGCTTTGTGCTTACGGTTTTCAGTTTTGGTTTCAGGTACCTCCTCAGCTAGGGGAAAGGAGTCGGCGCGGTAGCAGCATGTCACACACACACTCTCCGGTTTCCGCATTTACGAGCTTCACTGGGATTTGTACTCTGATATTTTGGATTGGGTGTATGAATTGGCTTTTAGACATGGTTCACTTTGTGTTATGGTTTGATCAAACAATGTTTTTAGTTATTAATATTTTCTAAAGTAATGTTTTAAAACAAAATTTTTGGTCGTGAAAATTGGGTCGTTACAAGTTGGTATCAGAGCCCTGATTTGAGGGATTCGGACACACCTTCTGGAGTGTCTGAACTCAAATCGAGGGATTAAAAGATTTTCTAAAAGAAAATGTTTTCTAAAATTGAGAAAAGAGTTTTGAGAAAGAACGAAGTGTGTGATGTGCGCGACCGGCCGAGCTCAAGTAAGTATTCCCCAAAGTACCCATACAAGTTTATGTTATGTTTATCAGCTTTTGTAGAACAGCATGCTAGAATAGGACTAAGGATCTAGGAGTGATGCCTTATGTGCCTGCTTTATGTGTTTCAGTTGTATGAGAATTGCATGCTAGATATTGAGTAGACAATAAGTAGGATAGCCTGATTAGGTTATGCCTGGTAGTATGAGCTTAGCACTAAATGCTAGCTCAGTTCCTGAAAGTAGATAGAGTTAATTGAGATTGTTACCCTTATCTGAATGCTGCTTGCTTCGTGCTACGTGGGACTCTGAATAATGGGTGTTAGCCATTAGGCGAATGCGTCACGTCACATGTGATCAGGGTTGAATAATCTTAGAGTGCCGGATTCGATCCTACTGCGCAGCTCTTGTTTGAGTCCAACCGTTGTAGGGACGAGTCGGGTACTCGAAGGATTATCTGAGCCTCGTCACATGTGATGGTATTCGGGTAATGGCTAATTGGCATTACAAGGAGGCCTGCAGCAGCTGAGGACTGGTTAGAGTAGGGATTTCCCTAGGGCAAGCCTAGGATGAGTATAGCAGTGATCAGCAGTAGGGAAAGGGATCTGGTGGAGTCGAGGCATTCCTTGAAGAAGGTACGGATAGATGTGGAAGGTAGTATGGGCCCGTACTACTGAAAGCAGAGGATCCGTACCCGAACCAAGGAAGGCCAAGATAAGACCAGGGAACATGTAAGTAGTTGTGATCCCTCAGGAAGTATCAGTATCACTAATGATTGTTGTGATGTATTGCAAAATGGTGGTACTTCGATCGAGGCCGGTAGATGGCGGTTCAGGAGAGGAGTCAGGTTCGGGATCAGGTTCCGAGCCGGTTGATGAGGGACTACACGAGTTCATCGCGTCAGAGATCACCAGAGGCATCCTTGAGTCGACCCCCATTATCTTTGGGTCGATCAAGGAAGGGATCATGGAGTTGATGGAGGATCGCCTTCGGGCATTCAGGAGTGATATGGCAGCTAGCCAGTCAAGATCTCGCACACTATCCTTCAAGGACTTCAAGGGCAGTGGTGCGCCGGATTTCCATGGGGTGAAAGACCCCATTGCTGCCAGGCGATGGATTGCAGACATCGAGTCTACCCAGTTGACTAGCTTCTTCCCTGAGGGGTCAAAGGTGAGGTATGCGGCAGGGTGTTTACGGGACCGAGCCCGGGATTGGTGGGAGTCAGTGGGTGACTCGTTGGGAGCCTCAGCTATCGAGGCTATGACCTGGTCGGACTTTGTGACCAGGTTCAGGGCAGAGTTTGTGCCAACTGTCGAGCTTCAGCAGCTGGCCAGGGAGTTTCTAGACATGAGGCAAACGACGGAGACTGTGGCGGAGATCACCGCCAAGTTCCGGGAGAGGGCTTTGTTGGTGCCCCAGTATGCTAGCGACGAGGACATGAGGAGGACTCGTTATCATGATATGCTATGAGCTGACATCCGGGAGCATGTTAGCTTTTCGGCTTGCCCTACCTTGGACTCTATGATTGCCAGGCCAAGGGAGAGGGAGATAGATTTGGAGCACATCCGGAAACGGAAATTATTGGAGGGTCAGGCAGGAGGGGCTTCGGGGAAGAAACCCAAGGGATCAGATGGTAGGCCAAAAGGCCAGTCAGGACCGAGCCGCTGCAGGAAATGCGGCAGGCCGCACGAGGGGGCGTGCAGGATGGGATCATCAGGCTGCTACAAGTGCGGCAAGACTGGGCACATCAGCAGGGATTGCACTGCTCCGGCAGCAGTCATTCAGACATCAGAGTTGCTGTGTTTCCACTGCAACCAGAGGGGCCACAAGAAGGCCAATTGCCCCCAGTTGACAATCTCAGCGCCGGTGAAGGCGCCAGCTCCAGCGACCCTGCGGATCACGGATGGCCGACAGGGCAAGGCAAAGGCTCCAGTGGTGAGGAGCCGAGCATTTCAGCTGACTACCGAGGAGGCACGCGCCGCACCCGATGTGGTGACGGGTATGGTTCTTTCCCTCTATCTTATTTTTATGATGTTATGTTATTGATATGTGCTCTGTATGTATATGTATGCATTAGGATCGTTCCATGTGAACGGCCTCCCAGTTCAGGTGTTATTTGATTCGGGTGCATCCCGATCATTCGTTTCCCTTGCGCTTAGCAAGAAGTTTCATGAGTCATCAGGCGAGTTAGATTGCCCTTTGGAAGTGGAGATTGATGATGATCGATCGGTGCGAGCATCGATGGTAGTTCGAGATTGCGTGCTGCGTTTGTTCGAGGAGCGCTATTTGGTAGATTTGGTTCCCATTCCATTGCGTGGGAACAAGGTGATTATAGGCATGGATTGGCTGAGCCCTAATGGGCGGTGATAGATTGCGCGCAGCAGCTAGTGCGGGTCAGGACCCCAAGCGGGGGAGAGTTAGTGATTCATGGTGAGAGGCCTCAGTATGGACCCGCTGTATGTTCAGCAGCGCGGGCTAGGCGCTACCTTCAGCAGGGATGCGCAGGATATGTCGCGTATGTGATGGATACCTGGGAGGCGGGTAAGGCGACAGTGAGCAAGGTTCCTGTGGTCCGAGACTTTGCAGATGTTTTTCCAGAGGAGCTTCCTGGGATACCTCCGGAGCGACAAGTTGAGTTTAGGATTGACCTTGTTCCTGGTGCGGCTCCGATAGCCAAGGCACCGTATCGGTTGGCTCCTCCCGAGATGCAGGAGTTGTCTACGCAGCTGCAGGAGCTGCTAGACAAGGGATTTATTCGTCCGAGCAGTTCGCCATGGGGAGCCCCGATTCTGTTTGTGAAGAAGAAGGACAGGTCGCATCGGATGTGTATAGATTATCGGGAGCTGAACAAGGTAACGGTGAAGAACCGTTACCCGCTTCCGAGGATTGATGACCTCTTTGACCAGCTTCAAGGAGCATCTTGGTTCTCCAAGATTGATTTGCGTTCGGGTTATCATCAGATGAGGGTCAGGGAGGAGGATATGTAGAAGACCGCGTTTCGGACGCGCTATGGCCATTATGAGTTCGTGGTGATGCCGTTTGGGCTCACCAATGCTCCTGCCGCGTTCATGGACCTCATGAACCGCGTGTGCAGACCGATGCTGGATCGGTCCGTGATAGTCTTTATCGATGACATCTTGGTTTATTCCAAGACTCGGGAGGAACATGAGGAGCATCTGAGGGAGGTGTTGGAGACCCTGAGGAGGGAGAGCTTGTATGCCAAGTTCTCCAAGTGTGAGTTTTGGTTGCGCGAGGTGCAATTTCTTGGACACCTCGTCAACCAGAACGGGATTCTGGTCGATCCGGCCAAGGTCGAGGCCGTGATGAGATGGGAGGTTCCGAAATCTCCATCTGAGATTCGGAGTTTCCTAGGATTGGCAGGCTACTATCGGAGATTTATCCAGGATTTCTCCAAGATAGTCGTTCCCCTGACGCGGCTGACGAAGAAAGTCGTGGTCTTTCGGTGGGGACCCGAGCAGCAGGCTGCATTTGAGACGCTGAGACAGAAATTATGCGAGGCGCCGATCTTAGCCCTGCCAGAGGGCGTAGAGGATTTTGTGGTTTACTGTGATGCGTCCATTTCTGGGTTGGGCGCGGTACTGATGCAGAGGGGGCATGTCATTGCCTACGCTTCGAGGCAGCTCAAGCCTCACGAGGCGAACTACCCGAAGCACGATTTGGAGTTGGGGGCGGTGGTTTTTGCCCTCAAGATTTGGCGGCATTACCTCTACGGGGTTCGATGTACCATCTACACGGACCACAAGAGTTTGAGGTACCTCATGGATTAGCCGAATCTGAACATGAGGCAGCGTCGATGGTTGGACGTGGTGAAGGATTATGATTGTGAGATCCTTTACCACCCGGGGAAGGCCAATGTGGTGGCCGATGCGCTTAGCCGCAGGGCAGCGCCGGTCAGGGACGTTTGCATGAGGATGACCGTGGTGACTCCCCTGTTGGAGCAGATTCGGGAGGCTCAACAGGAGGCTATCAAGGAGGAGCATCGGAAGAGCGAGCGTGTGGTGGGTCAGGTTTCCTCCTTTGATTATGATAGCCGAGGACTATTGACACTACACCGTAGGGTGTGGCTGCCGTATCACGGAGGCGTGCGCCAGATTTTGATGGAGGAGTCGCACAAGTCCCGATTCTCTATTCATCCCGGGGCGACGAAGATGTATAGGGATCTTCGTCTAGACTATTGGTGGCCCTGCATGAAGCGGGATGCGGCATGGTACGTCGAGCGATGTTTGACCTGCAGGAAGGTCAAGGCCGAACATCAAAGACCGCATGGCAAGATGCAGCCGTTGGATATTCCACTGTGGAAATGGGAAGATATCACGATGGATTTTATCACGAAGCTTCCTAGGACCGCACGTGGAGTGGATTCGATTTGGGTCATCGTGGATAGATTGACCAAGAGTGCTCACTTTATTCCGATTCAGGAGAGCATATCGGCCGAGAAATTGGCCGACATCTATATCAGGGAGATTGTGGCACGGCATGGGGTGCCAGTATCGGTGATCTCGGACAGGGATGTGTGTTTTACTTCCAGATTTTGGAAGAGATTCCATGACGAGTTGGGCACTCGTCTGCATTTTAGCACTGCCTTTCACCCGCAGACGGATGGTCAGAGCGAGCGGACCATCCAGACTCTGGAGGATATGCTGCGGGCGTGCGTGCTAGACTTCGGTGGTAGCTGGGATACCTATCTTCCCCTGACCGAGTTCTCCTACAACAACAGCTATCACGCGAGTATCGACCTCCCTCCCTTCGAGATGTTGTAAGGACGGAGGTGCAGGACCCCGATATGCTGGGGTGAAGTTGGCCAGAGGGTCATGGGGAGCACCGAAGTAGTGCTCAAGACGACCGAGAGGATCCAGCAAGTCCAGAGCAGGCTTCAGACTGCTCAGAGTCGGCAGAGAAGTTATGCCGACAAGCGTCGGTCCGACTTGGAGTTCCAAGTCGGGGATACGGTTCTCCTGAAGGTGTCGCCTTGGAAAGGCATCATTCGATTCAGGAAGCGGGGCAAGTTGGGCCCGCGATTCATCGGACCGTTCGGGGTCGTAGCCCGGGTGGGCAAGGTAGCGTATAGGTTGGATCTGCCAGCCGAGCTCAGCCAGATCCACAGCACTTTCCATGTTTCTCAGTTGTGGAAGTGCTTAGTGGACGATTCAGCAGTAGTGCCTTTGGAGGATATTCAGGTTGATGACAGTCTGAATTACATTGAGCGCCCAGTTGCAATCCTCGACAGGAAGTCGAAGGATTTGAGGAACAAGAGAGTGGAGCTAGTGAAGGTGCAATGGCAGCACCGCAAGGGTTCGGAATGGACTTGGGAGCCGATGGACGAGATGATGGAGCATTATCCCGAGCTGTTTTAGGATCGAGCAGCAGACTTCGAGGACGAAGTCTAAAATAAGTGGGGGAGATTTGTAGCACCCGGTTCCTGGTACGTAAATCTTATTTGAGTATTTCCCTTCTTTTAGCCTTGGACTCGGCGAGTCATAGGTCCGACTCGCCGAGTGGATGCGGGACCCAGGACACGTTAAGTTGGCGACTCGGCGAGTCCATATCCTGGACTCGGCGATTCACAGCTGTTGGATGAAACCCTAAGTTTCAGGGGTTTGCACCCTATTTAAACGACTTAACTGCCCCAAGCCAGCCCCCATTCACCCTCAGAGCTCTGTATCTCTCTCTAGTCTTGCTTTCTTGTGAGTTTGAAGTGTTTTGTGGTGTATTGAAGTTTCTTTGAAGGAAAAGAAGAGGGAATCAAGAAGAGGAGAAGGAGGCCAAGCATCTCTGTGTCATTCCAACGTTTCCCCTAAGGTATAGCTCGTTTCCCCTCCGTTTTTAAGCTTATAGCTCCATAAATGTCCTTTTTGAGCCATTTCCAAGATTTTGTATGCTTGAGGGTTAGTAATAAATCGATTGGCCTCTGGATCTAGGCAAGATTGAGCTCCAGGAGATCAGATCTGTTAGCTTTATGGCCCCATGTTGCTTGTTCACCCTAGATCTACCCTTTTGAGGCATTTTGAGCCCTAAAATCCATATTGGTGAATATCCACACGTAAAGTTGGAAACTTTACGTATGATTCGTGTCCTAGAAGTCCAGATCTGTGAATGGCATGGACTGGAATCGAGCAAATCTGTGTATTTAGTGGGTGCATGGCAACGACTCGGCGAGTCGTTCATGTGACTCGGCGAGTCTGTTCGCGAGTCTCCGAGTTTGTCCCCTTTTCGTAGTGTCGAGTGAGCAGTGAGTCACGGGGTGTGACTCAGTGAGTCGGAAGTTGAACTCATCTATGGAGGTACTCGGCGAGTCAATGCCCTGACTCGGCGAGTTCAAGGCAATCTCCTTAGATCAAGAATAGACTCGGCGAGTTGTTCATACAACTCGGCAAGTCTCAGCATAAGTGTTCTTCGGATGAAGATGGACTCGGCGAGTTGTTCATACAACTCGGCGAGTCTTAGCATAAGTGTTCATCGGATGAAGATGAACTCGACGAGTTGTTCATACAACTCGGCGAGTAGGATGAAGGACTTGAATATCAGTTTAGAAGGAGAACTCGTCGAGTCGTTGCCTAACTCGATGAGTAGGAATGGGATCCAGGACAATCGTTTGGGTGGTGACTCGGTGAGTTGGAAAGCCAACTCGGCGAGTCGGGTCAACTGAAAGTTGACTCTGACTTTGACTTGGGGCATGGTCAGGGGTAAAATGGTCATTTTACCCAAAGGTCAGTGAGTAGTGTTTGATTGAGTATGTTGTGGGAATTGCAGCCGGAGGATTTCCGAAGCAGCAGCAGTAGGCAGTCAGTTCCCGATCAGATCAGCATCTACTTCGAGGTGAGTTACCTTCCAGTAGCGGTGGGTCTACGGCCACAATGCCGGCCCACCAGTAGGAGTTGTATGTTAGATGATTGTCTTTGTGATATCATCTAGGTTTGCTACTACCTGATATGTTGTATGCTGGCATGATATGTATATGTGATAGTTGTAGAGTTCGGTTATTAGGAACGAAGGGTAGGTCGGACACCCCAGATATGTCTGATAGTACGTGATGATATGATTGCATGCTGGCTTGTTATGTTATATGAGATAAAGGTAGTAAGAGGGGACTAGTCCCCGAGGATCGGTTATTAGGACCGATGGGTAGTCAGCACTCCAGAATGGCTTGACATGGGTAGTCAGCACCCCATAATGGCTTGACATGGGTAGTCAGCACCCCATAATGGCTTGACACGGGTAGTCAGCACCCCAAAATGGCTTGACACGGGTAGGACGGCACCCCAGAACGGCCGTACCGGGTAGTCAGGCACCCCAGAATAGCCTGGCAGTATGTATGTTATGTGTTTGTATGGTATGTGGTACGATGGGGGAACTCACTAAGCTTTGTGCTTACGGTTTTCAGTTTTGGTTTCAGGTACCTCCTCAGCTAGGGGAAAGGAGCCGGCGCGGTAGCAGCATGTCACACACACACTCTCCGGTTTCCGCATTTACGAGCTTCACTGGGATTTGTACTCTGATATTTTGGATTGGGTGTATGAATTGGCTTTTAGACATGGTTCACTTTGTGTTATGGTTTGATCAAACAATGTTTTTAGTTATTAATATTTTCTAAAGTAATGTTTTAAAACAAAATTTTTGATCGTGAAAATTGGGTCGTTACAAATTAAACAAAAACCTTATTTAAATTTACAAACTTAGATGGTTCACCTAAATATTAGAACAACCTTATATATATATATATATATATATATATATATATATATATATATATATATATATATATATATAGAGAGAGAGAGAGAGAGAGAGAGAGAGAGTTAAGTTCAAATGTGGATGAAAAAATATTGTGTGGATGTAGGGTTTAATATGGACCAATCATTTTAATTATTAAGAATTAATAATTGATTAAACATATCAGGGTAGTTTGATAAACTAAGACATAAATCAATTATTTTATTTTAAATCATATCCTATTATTTTGGTAACTACTTTATTGATTAAGCCTATAATTATGATGTATTCCAACTTTTCTTTTATGTTGTATTAGCATCATTTCCGGCCATACACATCACTTTATGCCATCATTTCATCATCTTCACAAACCACCGTCACCATATCATCACGATGAGGAATTAATAAACGCATGCACCATCGATGTTGTTCTCCTCTGCTAAACAATCAGCACCCTCCTCTGCTCTGAAGATACTTCGAAATATTACACTCAATTTCCTTGTCAGTTTTTTTTCAAACAATCCATATTCATAATCAGTACATCTGTGTTCGATTTTTGATGCTAACTAGCAATCCAATGTTTATGGAATTTGTGACCCAGGTAACTTGTCTTCTTGCTTCGTTGTTCTTAGTCTTGGAGGATACCAACCTACAACTCGATCAAACAAAAAGAAAGAAGGTAGTATTGGTTCTTTGTTTATACCAGAAAACACATGCTACCCATACTGACACTGTAACAAAAAAGGCTTCATGACTTCCTGGTGGTGTAAAAAAGGGTCATGCTTAAATAATTCAATGAGAAAACATCTTGATGGCAATATTGACGAATAAGAGAGAAATAAACGATCCATTCTGTAAGAATGGATTTCCGTACATTGGTCATGACTCATGAGTAAAGTAATGTTCTTGTATGATTATTCTGTTAGAATATGAATTCTTATTGTATGTTGATTCTTTTATTTTCGTTATTTAATGTTACTTCTCATCATCTCACCACGGTCCAACAACAATCAACACCTTATCATTCTTAATATAGAGAAGAAGAAGTAAAGAAGCCCATGTGCTATTTTTTGGAAATGGTGAATTTATACAAGTATTCTTTAAGAATTGTGATTTTTCAAGTTTTTCGTTTCATATCGTTTTGTAGAACCAGTTTCAAGTTTCTTCTAAATCTTATAGGATTTTGATCGTACATGTTTATATTTAATTTTTGTAGAATGAAGAATTTTAAGTTTATATTCTTTAAGAATATATCGTCATTTAAGAATGGTTGAGTTTTTTTCTTTATCAATGTTCCATATTCATATTGTTTCAGGAATATGATTATTCTTATAGAAATGCAATTGAAATGTGTGCGTGTTTTTTTTGTTTTTGCTTTTATAACTTGCTTCCTTAATGACGTTCTTCATAATTTATGTTAAGAATATATACTAGTATTCTTTTAGGAATTAAATTTCATCTACTTAAAATTTTGAACAAACTAGATTCTAAAAGAATAAGTAACCATAAATAACCCGTATCACGAAATCCCAAATTCTCGTTGATGATCTAATGTAGAATAACTGTTTTTATATGAAATACCTTCACTAAATCTTCCGTTTTGAATGTTGATTCTACCAGATTGTCAGTAATTTTTAATCCACTAGGAATGTTGATCGATTTAGGCATGTGAGAGAATTAGGGGATTATGCAATCTGTTATAAAAATATATCAAAGTTTCCTATTATAATGGAATGACTAATGTACAAAATTTCCCTTTCACATTAGTTCCATTAATGAAATGCTTTTAATTGATTTTTTTATTTAATTATATTGGATAAGTTTTTTTTAAATTAATAAAAATGATTGACCATAAAGGATCTCTACATCCACACAATAGTTACAATCCATATTATAACCTAACCCTATATATATATATATATATATATATATATATATATATATATATATATATATATATATATATATATATATATATATATATATATATATATATATATATATATATATATATATATATATAGAGAGAGAGAGAGAGAGAGAGAGGTAAAGGTTCAAATGAGAACCAAAATATATTAAGAACTTAAGAACCAACTAATTAAATTTAACCCACTTTTTACATAATACTCGTTATATTCAAAACTAGATCTAGACTTGGATTTGGTCTCTCTCTCTCTCTCTCTTCAAGTTTCAATAACTCAACTAATGTCTCCATTTGATTTCCACCACCGGTTACTCCTCAACCGCCGCCATAACCACCCGGACGACAATGCGACCTCCGACGATCACGACTGTCGATGATCCAGTGATTGTTGTTGCTGATAACGTCAAACCACCATCAGATCTATAACATCGATGTCAGCTAATGCCATTACAGTCGGACGGAATCCTTCGGTGTTTGCGACGAGCATCTAACCTCCGACGACCTGCATTGTTGTTGCTTCGCTTAACCGTCTTCATAACCATCGACGTCATCCTTGTACCATCAGACCTGTGAGCTATGCTTCATTTCTAACCACCTTCCGACCCCTGACCTCTCCAAATCACCAGAAAACATTGTGTCGCCTCTCTCAACCTTTCAGATCTGAAGCCAAAGACGTTAGAAAAGTCATCAACTACCATTGATCTTTCAGATCTGAAGCAAAAACACACCGCTTTCTCGGATTTGGTTAGATCTGCTCAGATCTGATGTGTTTGGTGTAATTTCAAGCATAGATCTTGTTAGATCTGAAGTCAAAGACACAAGTATTTCTCAGATCAGGTTAGATCTGTTCAGATCTATAATAACCGAAGACTCTAAGAAACATGACAATCTCAGATCTATAAATTACATCAGATCGAAAACAATATGCACACAAGGTGTTTGATGAAATGCTTCAACGAGATCTGTAAGTTTTTAATTTATGAACAAGTGTTCAAAATTTTGTATTAAGCTGTGAATTGTTGTCTGAAGTGTGTATTATACTATGAATTCTAATTTTTTAAAGCATTAAGTTGTGAATTTTAGTGCTTGAAAAATTGAATTAAGTTTTGAATTAATATCTAAAATGTTTTATTAAACTATGAATTATGAAACTTTTGTTATCTAGATTTGAATTTTATACACGTAAATGAGTTGTGAATGTAGTGTATTAAAGTATGAATTTTGTATATTAAGCTGTGAATTTTATTCATACTTTAATATAATAAATTCATATTTTAATACATATAAATGCCTCTAAATAAAAATGTCTAAATATAAGTTTTAAGTTGAGAATATGGATCTAAATATATAATTTTGTGTATTCAATTGTGAATATTTTGTACTTAAGTGTGAATACGCATTATTAAACTGTGAATATTTTATCTGAAGTTTTAAATATTAGTTTTAAGTTAATAATATATAACTTTCATATTATTAAATTATGAATTTGTTATATCAAGTTGTGAATTTTGTGTATTAAACTGTGAATTTTTTTTATTAAACTGTGAATTGACTATATTAAATTGTGAATGTTTATCTGAATTGTATTAAATTATGAATTGGTTATATTAAATAGTGAATTTTATATATTAAACTGTAATTTACTGTATTAAGTTATGAATTGACTGTATTAAGTTGTGAATATTTTATATAAATTTGTGTTAAAATAATAATGATTTGTGAATGAATTTTCTATTAACTTTATTGTGAATGTATTTTTTTTGTTTTGTATTTATGTATTAGTTTTTAGATAATTATTTTGCATTAAATTCAAATTGAGGGAATTAATATGTTTATTAAACTGTGAATATAGTATTTAAGCTGTAAATACATGACTTTATATATAGATATGATTTTCAATGAATGATGCCTGCACCAGTGGCACAAGATGGTTGATGACAACATATGTTGGTGGTGATAGAATTTTAGTTTAACTTATCTGAATATGTCAATTAGTGTAATATAGATTGAATTAAGTTGTGAATTTTGTATATTAAACTGTAAATGGACTGTATTAAATTTTATTTTAATAAATTGTGTGTTAAAATAAGAATGTATGTATAAATGAAAATATTATACTATAAAAATTACGAATTTCCCTTTTCACATACCAAAATGACAAATATAATGATTTTTAACATATTTAATAAGTATTCACAATACATGTTACTTATGATAAGGGGGTTCTTAATCTTTTATGGTTCTCATTTGAACCACTCCATATATATATATATATATATATATATATATATATATATATATATATATATATATATATATATATATATATATATATAATAAAACAATTTAAAAAAGATAAATTAAATTAAAGTGGTACAAAAATCAATTTACAAGCAATATTGGCCCAAAGGACCGAGTCGACTTAGTTTTTGAAACTAGGGATGAGAAAGAGTCCAAAACCGGACTGGTATATAGGAACAGGTTCTGGGTAAAGTAGCGGGTAAAGTGGGTCTAGAATCAGAAAACCCGGTAAAAACAGGAATTTTTTGGAATTACTTAGTGATTGAACTTTGAAATTTTTTAATTTTTATATCCCAACTTCAGGGGACTGTAAGTTATTGAATATTAAACCAAAAATGATAAATTATAGTCTAAAATCATATACAAATTCTAAACTACACGTTGCAAAAACCTCATGATAATTCGACTTCAAATGAATTAGATATGCATGTTTTAAAATTTCACAGAATACAAAATTAAAGTTGAAAAACAGAAAATTCACAGCTTTGATATCCCGACTTTTGAAGACTATAAGTCAATGAATATGAAACCAAAAATGACAAAATTATAGTCTAAAATCATAAAATCTATACTACACTTTGGAAAAAACCGTATGCTATTCTGACTTCAAACGAATTAGATATGCATGTTTTAACACTATCACATCATACAAAAAAATATGAAAAATATAAAACTTCCAGCTTTGATATCCCGATTTTGAGGGACTGTAAGTCAATGAATATGAACCAAAAAATGACAAAATTATAGTCTAAAATCATGTACAAACTATAAACTACACTCTGGAAAAAAAATCATGTCAATCCGACTTCAAATGAATGAGATATGTATGTTTTAAACTTTTCACATAAATCTGTTTCGGCCCCTAAAATCGGTTCCGGTTCTTCTCAAACCCGGTTTATCCGGACCCGAAACCCGGATAAAGTCATTCTTTAAACCTTGGACCCGGACCGGTTTTGCATATTCCGGTTCTGATTCCGGTCCGGTTTTCCGGTTCTAAATCTCATATCTATTTGAAACCACGACGACCAAATACATAGAAGTTTTAATAATTATTTTGTTTGTTTCAGCAAACTATAGAGACCAATCACATGATCATTAAGAAAGAGTGATTATTACTTATTACTATTTTGACTATTAATATATCAGTTAACTAATATTAATATCTCTATAAAATAATACAACAATAATAATTTATAAAGGTTTTATTGTGTAAATATTTAAAGAAGGAACATAAAATTATAAATAAAATGTTTTTCTTTCAAAAAAGTTGTAACTAATCTTTAAATTCTTATACCCTTAACAGATTTTTTGGTTCCATCGTAATATGTAATGTTGTTTATCGTAATCGTTAATCAGAATGATGGTTCTAAGTTTCATTTTATAAAAAGTATGATGAGATCGAAAAAGGGTAGCATTCGTTTTGGGAAATCAAGCATTCATTTGAAGTATAATTCACAAAGCTGGTGAAAACGTAGAAAGTTTTGGGATTCATCTTTACAATAAATAAATGTTAGTGTGTCGAATATGCATTCCATAGAGTTGGAATGGATCATATATAATTAGTGTGAATTGGTTTTAAAATTATTGTACTTTTGGCATGCGTATTAAAGCAATACAATCATTGTACTTGAAAAACATAATATAACACACGCAATTGCAAAAACAAAATATGAACATTTTTATCAAATTTTCACAAATATGATTGATGATTGATGCTTCGTTTTATAATATTGGGCTTTTGTAATTTAGTTCTATCTTATCTTCTTGTAAATTACTTTAATTTTAAGAGAGTTTTATCCTACTATCTAAATTGACTAACGTTATGAACTAGTGGGGTGGTCCATACGTTGCATCGGGTTTATTATATATATATATATATATATATATATATATATATATATATATATATATATATATATATATATATATATATATATATATATATATATATATATATATATATATATATATATATATATATATATATATATATAGGAGAGAGTTATATGGAAAATGAATGATTAAGACAACACATATTTGAACCAATGAAAACATGACAACACATCACTTCCACAATAACTTCCACAATACATTACTTGTGAAGAAAGAAATGGACACGTGTCATTTGATTATTGGTTCCGGTAGATGTTGCCCTAGTTATTTGTTTTCCATAGAACTCATTCATATATATATATATATATATATATATATATATATATATATATATATATATATATATATATATATATATATATATATATATATATATATATATATATATATATATATATATATATCCAAAGGAGCTTAGAAATAGTATTTTTTTAGGCTTTAGGTTTTTGCCACAAAAGTTTGTTGAATTTGACACTTTTAGTCCCTAAAGTCAATTTTTTTATCATTTTTGCCTTTTTGATTAAGTTTTTGTGCCTTAAGGTTTTTGCCCCAAATCTTTAACGACTTTGACACTTTTAGTCCTTACAGTCAAAGGTTTTACATTTTGGTGTTTTTCCCACAAATCTTTAATGAATTTGACACTTTTCGTCCTTGTAGTCAAAACTTTTACATTTTGAATTAAAAAACACAAAAAACCTCCTTTAAAATTTTGCCATCATATTTTCCCAAGTTTGACACCTTTAACATTATTGCCACAATATTTTTGGATTTTCTCCACCAGTATCCCTTCTTTTCGTTGTACACTTTTGACATCTAATTTTACGGGTTGTCGACTTTCTCCCCTATTTATAGTAATTTACAATTTAAGCACATATCTTTTAAAGTTAGCCGATTTTTTCCATATTACCTCAAAAGCGGCGTAGCCGCTGGTTTTTTACTAGTTAATATTATATTTTCCACGTTATTTTTCTAACATTCTCTTTTTGTAATTTTGTGAAAAACAAGGAACATTTCTATAATTTAGTGAAACACATGGACCATTTATGTAAATTTTCTAATAGACAGGGACCATATCTATAATTATATGAAACATAAGAGCCATTTTTGTAGGAAAGGACCATTTATGTAATTTTTTAAACATATGGACCATACCTGTAAAAATAATTATGTACAGAGACCTATTCTGTAAATTATAGGGACCATTTTATAATTTGTTTTACATGTAGAGTCCATTTTGTAAGTTAGAGAGACCATTTTTGCAGAGAATTTTTTTGGCAGGAACTATTTGGATGAATCGAATCCCTTGGGAATTGCAAGCTTATGGCTTTTCGGTAAAATAGTTTACTTGTATAATTTAATTTTATAATGAAAAAGAAATTCTAGTATTTAGAATGAACTTCAAATTTGAATTAGTTATTTAGACCTCATTCCTTCTAACGTGTAACAAAACACACCATAATTATATATATTTTTTTAAAATATATTCATACAAATGATCATCAATTTGCAAGCAAAACGCAAATGAAAATTAGCTTACAAAGTTAATGTATTGAATCCAACTTCCATATCTTGATTGTGCCATCATCACTTGCAGAAGCAAGAACCCTGTTTTCCTGCAAATTAAGATTTTTAAAACAATTTACATATTTTGTTACCCATTTACATCGTTATTTTATTTTATTAAAAAAATAATAAAAACTTACCACAGGGCTCCATCTAACCGAATTTATGTCCATGTCATGAGCCTTTTCTTTCTTGTAAAGCAATTTATATGAAGGTCCATCAACCTACATAATAACCATATTGTCACGTAACAAAAGTTTTTAGAAAAAATCTTTTTAAAAAATTAGAATCACATTCGTGATTTTTTTAATATGTGAAAACAGTAAGATTTGGCTACCGAATGATCTTCAGACTCAACAAATAAACAAATAGCATCATCGGCTGCTCCAGTTGCTATTATACCTTCCCTATAAACATTTTTATATATTATTAAATGTGTATCAAGATTATTATAAATTCCTACATTTATTAAACTTACATAATAAAAATATAACTTATGCTAACCTTGACCAATGGACTGAAAATATTGTTCGTTCATGATAACCAGATAAAGTGCAAAGATGTCTCCTACAAAAACAAATAGAAACACTTGTATAGTTGTATTCTAGTATTCTTTTGTATTTATTATTATTAATTTTAAGTAATATACTCACCAAGATGCATTGTCATCACCCGATTGTAATCTTGAAATGTCCACACCCCATACTTTAATGGTAAGATCATCGCTGCAAATTTAACACAAATGAATCGAGTTATTCCCAAATTTATTAATTTTTAAAAACCAAAAAGTGTTGTTTCTCTTTTACTTAATGGAGTTAATGAGAAAATGTCATTCCTTTTGACTTAATACAGAAAGAACAACTTAATACCTGCATGTAACCATTTTGTCTCCAGTGTTGTTAAAAGCTAAAGCCCAAACTGTAGATGAGTGTCCACTGTAGTCATTACAATAAAAATTTATTGAGTGATTGAGTTGCAATAAAAGCAGATAATAACTTTAAGAAAAAAAAACAAAAATGGTTAAAAAAAAAGATGTTCATCTATCATCTTACCTGTTAGATTCACCTAAAGTTTGAACACATCGCCAATCATCACTATCACCATCCTCCGCCCAAATCTTTATTTGTTACATATTGATATTATCAGTAAAGGAAAGGAAATAAATTGATATGGAAAGATGTGAATTACCTTTATGGTGTTATCGTAGCTACAAGAGAATAAAACATCCACAGTTGGATGCCATTGGACCATTTTAACATCTTGTGTATGTCCTTGAAGAACAGAGACACAATCAAACTCATCCCCTGGTAAAACTTCCCATATCCAAACACATTTATCTCTGCTACAAGTTGCAAGAAGTGAACCAGATGCATTCCATGAAACACTTTTAACTTCATTTTCATGACCCTGTAGTACATGGAGAACTTACTTCAAATGGCAAAAAAAGTGCTTAAATGATGTAAAAGATTGTATCAAGAATCAGGAAATAGATAAGATACCTCTAAGGTGGATACACAATCAAAATCGTCCCCATTCTGTTCCAGAATCGCAGTGGTCGCATCAAAACTTGCAGTTGCTAGCTTTTTACCAGATGGTGACCAGGCACATGATCTAACTGTTCGAGTATGAGTCTCTTCTAACACTGCCTGAACAAGGTGAAAATTTTTCAAGCTAAAAAGGTGGATAATGGTGCATCTTGCATTTAAAAACAAGGTTTTGCATACAGAACAGTAGGTGTTTAGTATAAAAGAATCCAAATCAATCTTGTATTTACAAAATCATGTTCCAATTTCATGTCAATAGCGAAGCTGAGAGCTGAAAAGTAAGACCTATTTCTCCTAAACCTGAAAAAAGAAATGAGCAATACAAAAACTAACCTTGCAATCGAATGACGTGGAGGATGCGGTTCGTTGTTGCCAGATTCGAACAGTCTTATCGCCGCCGCATGAAGCGAGCATGGCAGCGGCGGTGCCAGTGGCCGGATTCCAAGCGAGACCCCATACCCTATCGGTGTGACCTTCTAGTCTTTGAACTTCTCTAAGTTGTAATCCTTCTTCTTCGAGTAAAGTCATAGTCGAATGCTGGAAAAACGGTGATTGCAGTTGACGATAGATGATTGGAGGCGTTATGTGGAAGCGGAAGAAACGGCGATCGGTGGTTTTGGTGAGCGCCGGAGACAGCAGGAGTGTGGTCAACCCGTGACTTTCTGTCGCTAAACTTTGATTTTGTAAAACCAAACAAACTATAGTTTTATAAAAATAAGTTTCGTTTAATAATTTCTATAAATTTCGTTTAGATAGTTAAAACAATTATTGATTTTTTCAATAGTTAAAATCATTATGATCATTTTATATTAAAAGTTGATTAAAAGAGACAGGCTCTTAAATTTAAAGATTAAACATGAAAAATTTAACGATCAATTTAGTAACATAATACAGTATTGTTCTTTGTTTTATGATGTTACTCTAAAAAAAATAAAATAAGCATTAATATACTACTAATAAAATTGTAAAACATCAACAATTTAGAAAATAATGGCAATGTTTGATATCATAAATCGCAATAAATACAATGTAACCCAATTACTTCAAATAAAATGGATTATGAATATCGGGCTCTTCTTTGTCAAAGGGGGCTTTTATTTGATTATACCCTTAAATGGTTATTGTAAAAATAAACTTTCGTAATTATAAACGAATTGTAAACAATGAATAATAGATGAGTGTGCGTAGGACAATTTATAATTGGGTTTATTAATGATGAAAGTAGGCTGTGTTTTTCTGTATATATAAAAATTCCCGACAAAAGTTAATGAAACAAAGGCACCGGTAAAGTTTCAACTTAAGAAGATTCTTTGTATGGGATTTGCTGTGGGAAATTGCAGCATGGAAGAGAAACAGATCTTCAAGAATGTTCAAATGAGTGTCAATTTGTTATGAACTCACTTAATTTAATGAGTAACCACAATGTAAAGAACAGAATGCAATTCCTTAACTATTACTCAACAGAATCAAGAACAAAATGATAGGTTCGCTGATTCGAGATAGCCACTCTCCTAAAAGGAAATAATTTCAGGTTAACAGAAAAGATCGATGTCTCACTTCCTAACCCACTACCCTCTTATCCTATCAGTCATAACAACTAAATAATATAAAATACCCATAATGCCCCTGCACCAACAAGATGCTCTTTATTTGATGATTACCCCAAACTACCCCTTCTCTAAAATAAGGTGACGAGAGTGGGTGCATAACACAATTACATATCTTTTATATTTAATATCTAAAAGTTGTTATTCTTATAATATACCTTGTACAGATTTTGGAAAACACATGATAAGACAGATAGCTAAAACTCATTTAGTTTATGGGTTTAATATCTAAATTTATAAATAAATATTTTAAGAGAAAGGGACAAATCAGATTAATTCTATTTATCGTCTTTCAACATGTAATCAAAAATTAGCAATTTGACCAAAATAATCATGGTTTTCGCAGAGGACATCTGCAAAAAAGTCAAAATGGTCCGTTTTCACAAATGATTTACTAAAATCTTTGCCATCTAGAAAAAAAAAAATCAATTTTGTTTTCACCGATGACAATCTGCAAAAATCTAAGTTTATCAACTCTTTTGAAAAAAATCACCTTTTCTAATGCAAATGAAAGTTTAATATTATAGTTTTGATATGTAAAAATAACAAAAAAAAAAAATGAAATTCTCAACTCTTCAAAATCCTTTTGAAAAATTGTGAGAAGTCCATGTTTTGTTATTTTATAGATTAAAACTACAATATTAAACTTAATTTTGTTGTATAAATAGTTTTTTAAGGACTTCTAACACACAAACTTTTAAAATATGCCTTTTTTATTTTAATTTTTGCATATAAACTTAGATTCCCACATATGCCATTTGTAAAAATCACGACTCTTTTGGTCAAAAAAAGAGTCAAATTGCTAATTTTCGATTAACTCATGTAAAATAGTAAATGAGATTAGCCAAATTTGCCTCTTTCTTTTATTATAAATCATGCATCAAATAGAAACTAGGACAACTAAACATACATCTAATTGTGCAAACATGAAAGAAAAAAAAATCCCTAAATATGATTATACTTATACCGAATAGCTAACAAATTAGTGTGTTCAGGATTTTGATTAAGATTCCTACAAGCAAAAAAACAATTATGATCATTTTCGTATCAAGATCGTAGGATCAGATGTCATAAATTGATCCCATCCATTTTCCTTTGTGTTTAAAATGTATTACGATAATGTTTTTCATAACACTAGAAAATTAATGTCACATACAAGTTCATACATCCAACTCATATCCTTAATAATCTGTCCTTTAACTCGAAATCAAGCCTAAAAAGTTTGTCCATTGAGCTCAAAACCGAGCATTGGTGATCACATGAAGCCATATATAGAGCTTCATCAACAATGAGAAGCTAAAGTTATAATTTATAGTTTTAATCGCCACCAAAACAATGAACATCCAACATTATACACCATAACAAAAACAAAAGCTAAACGATCTTCACAATATAAACGTTCTTTTCTTCATCTATTAAATTTAATCAGACTTATCAATCTCTTTAAATCTCCTATCCCATTCCTGAGTGTCATAGTCTTGCTCAAATATGTCTCTTTCTGTCGTGTACACAATCCGATCCTTCCCAATCACCGTCCTCTCAGACATGTCCCGAGCACTCAGAATCTGTATCATATACAATTAATTAATTAATTAATTAATTAATTAACTAATTAATTAATTAATTAATTATTACCTTTCGTCTGAGGGAGACATCTGGCAATTCAAGTGCTCGAGCACGCAGCTCCCTGGCTCGGTTTCTTTTCTCTATTTCAGCATTTGTTTTTTGAGTGATAAACCATCGCACCAATGGAATAGCAAAAATGGAGGCAGCATAAATCTGTCAAATCAATATATTATATTAAATATAAATATAAATATGTGATCAATTTTTATATTAATAAAATAATTTTTAGGAGGGTTACAGTTACACACACCTGGAGAAGAGGAAATATTTCAGAGACAAATGAAATGAATCCGCTTGGTGTAACCGTCATATTCCTTCAAATATATTTTCACAAAACAAATTATAAAATTAAAAAAAGGAGAAATTACGGATTTAGAGAATACATAATAATATACATTTATTAAAAAATTACTTACTTCAACATTGTGCCAAGAACAATCACTCCAAACAGATTAAACGCTCCCAAACCAGCAACCATTGCCCTCTCTGCATTGCTTATTTTACTGCATCATCACCACCATGTAACACATATGTCAAAACATTAATTCCATTTTGCAAACAAATATATATAATTAATTTTTTTTTTTTTTTAAAAAAAAGACCTGAAATCCCATTTCTTTTCCTTAAAGAACTTATCAACCCCTCCCACAAATTCATTCCATTTTCTCCCCACGTATTCCTTCCTACCACCTGTTCTTTGAAGCGATGGAAACCGATACAAGATGTTCCCCTACACGGTTATATAATTTTTATTATTATTATTATTTATTTTTTTCAAAAACACCTTAAAATCTTGAAATTTTGTGCATACCTGTTCATCGACTTCTGGTTGACCATCGAAACGCAGAAGAACAGGTAAAATGTATGAGTCATCATCCTGTAGTAAATGTAAAAGTAAAACACAATTCAAGTCTTTTATTATATATATAATTGTGTCCTACATTTATAATTTTGTTTTTATTTAAAAAAAATGTAATATATGTCGAAAGGAATGTCTTACAGTTTTATCTGCATTTTCCACATCAAGATATGGAGCAAGTTCCTCTGCTGTAACAACACCACCATTTGATGCAATGTACTGACCAATCTGCATTAGTGGGAAATATATAATATTATCAGACTACCCACATATAAAGAAAGAAAAAAAAAAGAATATAAATTTAAAATGCAGAAGAGAAATATGAACCTTATAGTGCATATGATCATTAAAACATTAGATATTCCTTTAGAATTATCATTTCTAAATATCTGTCATTGTCATTGCACTAAATATCATAGAATCTCACATAACAATAAGGTGGTTTTTCTTTTTTATTTAATGCAGAAAAAACAACTTAATTAAGAAAGTCATGCAAAAGAGGCATTCCCCATTAAGTCCTAACTCTTTTTTCTCATATACTTTTTAAACATCATTTATCAGGATTAGCATAAGCTATCTATTAACTATTAAGACAGATGATGAGAAGCAACAAGGAAAGATGATTTTTAATTTTCATAAAGGGCATATGATATACAGACATATCAAGACAAAACATTGAAAGTAACTACGGACCACTGAACTAGTGCTCAATTATTACCAACTTCCACCTCTCTTCTTCAATACCTTCATTTGGATCACCATCACCAAACACAAATGAAAACACCTACAAAACATATATATTATATATATAAAATCATTCTCCATATCACAAAACAATAAAATTATCAAATGACAAAAATTACTAATATTCAGCTTACAGATTCAATGAAATTCATTCCATTATCTTCTTTGCGTACCCTTCGCCTCCTATAGTAATATGGATCCCAATACCTACACAACAAGTTCAACAGGTAAAGAAAAAGTGTCATGTTATGAAAAAAGAAATTGGGAACAAAAGATTACCAAAACAAATCCGCTGGATTAAGATAGAAAGAGAATCCTGAATCAAAAGATCTTCCTCTGCGTCTTCCTCCTCGATTATCTTCTTCACTGTAATTATCAGTAAGATATCAAAACTGTTTCAGTTATGATCAAACATTTGATCTAACTCATCAAGGACAAAAAAGAAGGAAGAACAAAGTACCTACTACTTGTTAGAATAGCAATGATTGTTGTATAAACAATAACAATGGAAGCAATTAGAGCTGTTCCAAAAGTAACCCTGATCAAGTATTCAGCACCAGACTGTAAAAAACACATTTGGATTGAAATTGTAAGTTTTGGGCATCATGTAAATCCCTAAATAACATTTTAGGAGTTTGGGACTATACCTTTGTCTTTTCAATTAAAGGTTCAAATTTTATTCGAAGTGACTTGGCTGCAAGGTTTGAACGATAATCTTTTGGAAACACATAAAGAACATCACCTTCGTCTGAAACCTGTTGAAATCATCTTTATGAAACACATATAATGCAATTAAATTATACAAAATCGCATAACATCAACATATCAAAAGTGACCAAAAAACTCTACCTCCAAGAAGCCATTAGTATCAGAAGCTAGGGCTTGTAAAGCCCTTTGAGCTTCAGTCAACTTAATCCCAGCCTTACTTGCCACATCACCAACTGTTACCCTTCTTCCACACTTATCCACAGCTTCCATCGTCCGCTTCCTCACATCCGCCGGCAACTTGTCGCTCTCAATTATCCTCCCGGGCCTAATCCTCGCCGTTGGTTCCACCGAAGGAACATTAAAACTGGACCTTATTTCCGACACAAAACTTCTTCTGTTACTACTCTGCTGTCTCTCAAATCTCAATAATTCCCTATGAAAAACATTATTATGTGTCCTAAAGGAGTAGTGGAATTGACAGGAGGGTCTAAGGGAAAAAACTGATGAGGGTTTTGAGTGGGATTTAGGTGTTATCGTGAAGCAAGTGGATATCGACGCCATTTATTGATTTATTGGATGATTATGGTAACGATTATTAGGTTTTCCCCATGGAAAACAGATGTGAATTTGAAGGTGCGAATCTTTGTTCTTGGTTAGTTTGAATGTGTGTTGTTTGGACGAAGAGGGCTGAAGGTTCAACGAGTTTGCAGATAGGATTCTGGAGGAAGGCAGGAAGCAGCCGAGGCCTTGTGTTAATGATGTTCCAATTTTACCCCTTGAGGAATTTATATTTTCAGATATACGTGTATATATATTTATATAAAATGTTGTTAATATCACATATAGTTTTTTAATTTCGCAAGACTATGATCGGAAAATTGGATCATAATGAACTATTTTTCAGGGAATATAACTTATTAAGGTAATTAATTTTTCTCTGGGTAACTAATTTTTTTTTTTTACATATCTAAACGAACTTTTTGAAAGTATTCATATACAATCATTATGACTTTGCGAATACTTTCAATAAGATCGTGTGTACAAAAAAAAAAAAATAGTTACCCAAATATAAAAAGTAAGAGTAATTATATTAATGGTCTCTGTGGTTTGGGGGAATTTATGCGTTTGGTCCCCAACTTAATTTTTTTTAACTCGGATGATCATTATTGTTTATTTTTGTTGTGGTCTTCTGTCTTACCTAAAAAGATTATTATGCTCTTATTAATTTATTTTTTAATTAATTTTCTTATTTTTATATTTATATTTTATATATTTAAAAAAAAAATTAACAAAGCCTACATTACTGTATCTCCTCTAATAAACCTAAAACCACATTTGAGAAATTTAATATGGGTCCCACCGGTCACCGTCCCATCTCCTATCATCCCCAACATCTATTTCGTTTCCATCTTTAGTGGTATTGACATCTTCACCATCCCTTCTTTTTCGATCATTCAACTCCGGCGAACCACCACTACAAAAGATGGAAAGGAAATAGAAGTTGTGATGCATTGGGTTGTGGTGGTGAAAAAATTGATGAAGAGACAGTGGGTTGTGGTATTGTTTCGCCGGAGTTGAACGACCGGAAAAAGAAGGGATAGTGATGATGCCGATGTCACTAAAGATGGAAAAGAAATAGAAGTTGAGGAAGATGAGAGATGAGATGGTGACCGGTGGGACAAAGATTAAATTTTTCGAATGTGGTTTCAGGTTTAGGATGAAGAGATACAGATATGTGGGGTCTATTAATTTTTTAAAATATATAAAACATAAATACATAAATAAGAAAATTAATAAGGGCACAATAGTCTTTTTAGGTAAGACATAGACCAAGCATGCAACAAAAATAAACAGTACAGACCATCCGAGTTAAAAAAATAAGTTAGAAACCAAACACATAAATTTTCCCAAACCACATCGACCATTCGTGTAATTTACTCTTACTTTTTGTTTTGTTCGTATTTGGGTAACTATTTTTTGTACAAATCTAGATAACGAACTTGTTGAAAGTGTTCACATATGACCATTATGACCGGATCTAACCAGCTACAACAGGTCATAATAGTCATATGTGAACACTTCCAAAAAAATCGTTACCTAGATATGTACAAAAAAAATTAGTTACCCAGATGTTAACAAACCGAAAAGTTAATTACCTTAATAAGTCATATTCCTATCTTACTAAACTAAAATAATTATAAGTTTGAAATAGTTATAAGTTTGAAACTGAAATATATAGGCATATTCACTAAAACTAGTCATTGGACGTCTTATTTGTTTATGAATATTCGGCAAAAGTAGCTCTAAAACATGTTATTGGTTTTAAAAATATGTAATTAAGTCAATTTATATTTTTTTTGTAAACATTACTTAAAGTAGCTTTTGAATTAGAAACTTTTTGTTTTAGCCAAAATTTAAAAGCTCAAATTGTCAAACATTTTATTTTTTGAGTTTTTTTTTTTAATCAAAAAGATGGAAGCTTTTAAAAGTACACACCCTTAGTTATATAAAGTTTGAAAGATAGCGATGTTCTAAAACATAAAATATAAACTTTAAATTTAACTACCTAATATAGTCTTACATGACAAATACATATCGAAAAATGATGTATTGGTATCATTTTCCAATCTATAAATACACATATTCTTTTCTTATAAAACTCATTTAGTGTGTTCGGGGAAAGTAAAACACGATATATATATATATATATATATATATATATATATATATATATATATATATATATATATATATATATATATATATATATATATATATATAAGTTCAAATGTGGATTGACATCTATTGTGTGGACAATGTTATTCTATGAGAATGACAAAGAAAATATGTTGTTTGAGAATGCGAATGTGTTCAAATCGTCTATGAAGTTATTATAGATTTTTTTATTATACTCATTTTGTCATAATGTTTATTTAGTCGTATTCTGTAAGAATGAAAAATAAGTGAAAAACAATGGGTGAGAACAAAAATGAATAAGAATTAGTGAGAATGCATGAAAATGACGATAATTGTATAAGGTTGAACGTATTCACATTACTAAACAACATATTCTCTTAGTAATTCTCATAAAATAGCATTGATTACACGTCCACACAATAGTTGTCCACCCATATATATATATATATATATATATATATATATATATATATATATATATATATATATATATATATATATATATATATGTATATATATATATATAATCTTAAAAATGGAGTAAAAAAGTTAAAAAATTATGAAGTTGTGAGGCTATATGTCGTTTCATGTTATATGTAATGTTCGGTTTTCGAACTCATTGGATAATTTTGAGGCTAGATTTTGAGTAGAAAGGAAAAAAAAATTATGATTTTGCAAAGCATTGTTGAAATAATATATATGAAATTCATTTTTTTAGTGTTTGGAAAGAACTTAAAATTATATTTTAGATACTAAAGACAAAACTAAAAAAGGTGGGATTGGGTCGTTATTCGATTGTGAGTTCTTAGATCTAATCTTGCTACAAAATTGATCATGTTGCGACCCATATCGTTTTTGACTTGCAGCAAAAGATTCCAATCCTAACAGCATTTTATGTATAACAATTTATTTCTAATTTCTTAATTATCATATCATTTTATTTTATTTTGTGTAATAATGATATCACATGACATTTACTTATTGTAAAATGTAAATACAACACTTACTCTGAATAACTTTTACTTTTACTTAGAGGGTAACGGTGAACATGGTACGGTTTAGTACAATTTTTGGTCAAAACCGAGCTGCAAACTGCAAATACGGTTTCCAATCCCAAAACTAAATGGCGTGGTTTATTTGTGGTGTGGTATTTCGATTGTTTGATGCAGTGTGGTTTCATGCCCTTGCAGTTCAGTTTTTAACCACATGACTTCTATGCAGTTTAGATTCAAACGGCTAAAGCCTTGGATGCTATCCAAAAGATAGTTGAGAAATCATTAATATAGATGATGAAATTGATTGGTGTTTTTTGCAACAGGCGATGTGGGACTATTTATAGATTAGAGTTAATCTTGTCTTTGGTTTTTGCTCACCCTGTTGAATTTGAGTTTGAACAAAAGAGACCAAAATATGTTTATTAATTGATCAGGTAGCAAGACATAGTTTTTAAGTACGGATTCCCTTATGCGAAGCAAAACACTATAAACTGATAAATACTTTTTGGAGTGTTTGAAAAAAAAAACTATTATATATGTAAAATGACAGCAAAGGCATACTTATATATTTTAACTTTTTTTTTACATATAACAATTTATCTTTAATCATTTATAAATGATCTTTTTGACAAATATTTACATAATCATGTATAAATGATCTTTTTGACAATTTATCTTTAGTAACATACTTTTGAACCCAACTTTTTAATATTCAAACTTCAAGTGTTTTATGAATAAAAATCTGATCTTTTATCCAAAACCAAGCCCTTTCATCAACCTGTTATAAGTAGCAATATCAGGTATAAACCCCTTATCCAACATCTCATCCACTATAACCTTCCCCTCTTCCTTTTTTCCTTCCTTTGAATATCCAGATACTAATATGCTATAACTTACCTCATCTACACATACACCTTTCTCATAAGCCAAAACCCTCAAATTATTAGCCTCCCCACTTCTTCCTGAACTACACATATCACCAAGAAGACAGTTAAAAGTCACACTATCAGGAACAATAGTGTCTTTATAATTAAGCATTTTATCCATCAATTTAAATGCTGCTTCTGTGTTCTTAACCCTTCTTAAACCTTCAATTAAAATAGTACAAGTGATGGAGCTTGGAGCATTTCCTTTCTCCCATATCTCATCTACTATTAATCTTGCTTTATTAACCTCATTCCTTTGATCACAAAGACTCTCGATTAACCCAAAATAATCAAACTTTTTTGGTAAAACTCCTTTTCTTGAAAAATCCAGGATGAGATCACAAGCCTCATAAACCCTTCCTTCCTTGGTAAGCCCATCGATCAAGATCTCACAAGTTACACTCGATAAACTGCACCCCAATTCAATCATCTCATATGCCATTCCTATTCCTTCTTTCAACTTCTTCTCCCTAAAGAATCCCTTGATCAAAGTGTTAAAAGTCACCACATTTGGAACACAACCCTTGACCCTCATTTCCTTAAACACTTCTAATGCTAACCCGAATTTGGAATTGCGAAAATACCCATTAATCAATATGTTAAAAGTGACCACATCGGGGTTCACTCGATCTTGAATCATTCTCCCATAGAACTCCAAACCCTTTTCGAATTTCCAGTACTTTACGAAACTATGGATCATGATATTGTATATAGCTGTGCTAGGCTTCCCATCTACTAGTTTACGCATTTTATCAAACGCTTGGAGTGCATCATCAAACCTACCGACGTTACAGTACGCATTGATGGCGAAACGGAAGATGGGTTCGGTACGTGAGCAAGAAAAGATACCGTCGGAGCAAGGGCAGGGATTGGAGACGATAAAATCGAGGAGGGGTGATAGGGAGTCGAGGCGGTGGGTTATGGCAAGGGTGCGGACCATCCATTCATAGGTGGAGTGGTCGTGGCGGAAGGAATCGAGGGTGGAGGCGTGGCGGAAGACGTGGAGGTCGAGGTGAGCAAATTTGGGATGGTGGTGGAGCTGGTTTTTGAGGAAGGAGAGGAGGTCGTTCGGGGTGAGGTTGTTTTTTAGGTGGGTGTTGATGAAATCGGTGAGTTGGGATTGAGTGGTTGAGGTAGAGGAGGTAAGAGAGAGGATTGGGAGAGTAGTTAGTGATGTGTCGGGAGGTGGCGGTGGGGGTAGAAGGTTAGCGGTGGTCGACGGTGGTGGAGGACGGCAGAGTGGTGGTGGTCTTGGGAGTTTCTTGAAGGCCATTTCTTCTGGAGTATGTCTTTAAACCGGCTAGTCGGCTACAAATGTTTGGAGAGAGGCGAGAAGATAAGGACAAAATTGCAAAAATGGTCCATGAACATGGATTCGTGGTCATTTTCACTTAATTTTATTGTGAAATTTGTGTCCATGTTAAACTTGAAAAAGACCAATCTACCCATTTAGTTTGTTTTTTCATTTTCTTTAATAGTTTATTTTTATTTTTATTTAAATATTAATGTTAAAACAAATAAATAATGACTCTCTCTCTCTCTCTCTCTCTCTCTCTCTCTCTCTCTCTCTCTCTCTCTCTCTCTCTCTCTCTCTCTAACATCTCGAGATTTTGTAGGTATTTCAAAATCCTCTCTTCTATTATTATTTCATTATTTGAAGTCCATGGGGTTAGAAGAGTCGACCCATGAAGAGCCTAAGGGCTAAAGTTGCAACTTTGAGAACAAGACTAGTACGCTAAGCGTACATAGGGTACGCTAAGCGTACTAGGCGCGCCCTAGTACGCTGGACGTACACTTGTGTACGCTAGGCGTACTCGCCTCAGATGGAAACCCTAATATCTAAGGTTTGAGTGCTATATAAACATCCTTATGAGCTCAAAACCCTCCATCATCTCAGCCTCTATAGGTTTGAGTTGTTTTCCATAAACCCTAACCCCTTTCTTGAGTGTGTGAGCTAAAAGTAGGTATTTTGAGTAGTTGGAGAAGAAGGTCTTACATCAAGAAGTTGGAGAAGGAAGACAAACTTGTAGATCCGAGGTTTCTTTGTGCTCTAGAAGCTCCAGGAGGTAAAAAGCTCCAAACTTTATGCTTGTATGATGTAGATCTTGCCAAGTTAGCTTTATGGAACCATTTATTGTCCCAAAAGTCCCAAGTTGGTGCATGTTATGATTTGAACGAAATAAACTGTCCTTTCAGACCTTAGAGATGATCGTAATTGATAAAAATGATGTCCTAATGGCTGAAAGTGTCCCATGCATGTAGTAGGAAGGTCTTAATGGGTTAAGACCGCGTACTAGGAACTTTCTAGACGTCCAAAGTCTTAAAGTTCAATACTTTATGGTTCTAAGGCACATTTCGTAACTTCTGTACGTCCAACGTAGTGAGTCAACCACCCGGATAGTGGCCAATGCAAAACGGAAGTACGCCCAACGTACCAGAGGAGTACGCCTCGCGTACACCCTCTGTTGAGCTTTTGACGATTTGGGCTCCTTTTTGGGCCAGTTTGACATGGGCCTTGCTGGTCTTTCTGAATAAATGTGTTTTGGGCCATTAATGGTAATAGATCTTAAATGAGGTCGATTTGGGAGTTGGGGCCTAATTGGTAAAATTGGGCCAATAATGCGCCTTAAGTATATGGACTTCTGGACAGTGGATTTGATAATTGGGCCTTGGCCCAAATTAAAGAAAAGGCAAAATGGATTATGTGGACCCTTAGTTAAGATTGATATCCCATGTATTGACTTAGTAATTGTTATTTTGGATAGTTCGAGATTTTCGGTGAGACAGCGATCGGAGACTTTTAGTCCAGTTCAACACTACTTGTAAGGTGAGTTGTCCTCACTATATCAACAGGGTCTAAGGCACCAATTTCGGCCCTTTTTGGATTTGTATCCGGGTTATTGAATGATACACTTATTGATTTACATCCTGGTAGTTAGGATGGTGATGTGCTTAGTGACCTGGTTAGGTCGGTATCCTGGTTTATAAGATGATGCTATGTTAGTGACTGGTTAGGTCTGTATCCTAGTTATAGGATGTTGCTATGATTAGTGATCTATTAGATCGGTTTGACTGTTATATATGCTAACATATGATCTTCATGTGCACATGATTGTTTGATTGGGGGTTGGGTTGAGGCGGTCATGCTTTATGCTGAAGGCCAACATACCCAGGGCGGTCCGGATAGACTGAAGGCCCTACGAGGCGGTCCAGTCAGACCGAAGGCCCGACGAGCAGTCCGGATAGGCTGTAGGCCTTGCGAGGCGGTCCATACGTGTCGTAGGCTCGAAGAGCGGTCCAGATAGGCTAAAGGCCTGCGAGGCGGTCCAGTCAGGCTGAAGGGTCATTATGCATGATGTTTGTTTATATGATATGATTACGATTATATGACATCGGTATTTTGGGAAACTCACTAATCTTCGGGCTTACAGTTGTTGATTTTGTTTCAGGTACTTCTGACAATCGCGGGAAGGCGAAGACGTGATCGTACACCTCCTTATGTTTTCATGATTTGATTCTGAGATACTCCGACACCATATTATTTTAAAAACAAGTTTTGTAATAATCTTTGGTTTTGAAATGTTTTAAAAAGTTTAAATTTGGTATGATTTTTATGGATGTTTCTTTCTCTCTCTCTCTCTCTCTCTCTCTCTCTCTTGTTATATAAATCAAACATTCCCGAACCCCTTCCCATTTACAGAAATCACTTCCTCTGCATTATAATGAATTTGAAGGATCAATGGATGACTTTATCTCCATAAGTTCTTCTAAATCACCATTGAAACATTTGAAGTCAAATTCCAAAACAAAATTTTAGTTTTTAGATGATTTCCATATTAAACACCTAGAGATTCTTCAAACTGGATAATGAATCAAGTACTTTTCCAGATATCTTATTAAACCCAATGTTAAGAACCCTAAGGTTTTCCAAATCTCTGAAATTTGAGTTTAAATTCCAGTTTAGCATGTTCCCTTCGAGATCAATCACTTCCATCTTCTTCATTCCTTAAATTTCATCAGGAATTTCACCACTTCAATAATTGAACAAGAGCGATAAGATTCGAAGTTCTAAAAGCTTTGAGATAGCATTTGAAAACTTACCCATCAATTTCCAATTACGACCCACACAATTTTTCTTGATTTAATGGAAACAACTGGCCAAACGGTGACTCTTCTAGATGAACCAATTCGTAAAGCGGCAAAATTACCAGGCGTAAATCTCTGGGAATTAAAACCTGGTGAAGATAGTTTTAGGCAATGTTTTAAAACCCAGGTTTTTGGTTGACCCGGTATGATGACCGGTTCACGGGTCAACCGGTTCAACTGGTTGAACCGTTGGGTCAACCCGGTTTATGGTCTTTTTCTATTTTTATATATTTTACTTTCATGCATAAAGCATAAACATATAAAACCAATAAGTTAATGTCCGCAAAGTTTAAATATTTAAAAATATTGAAAAACATGGAAGAAACCGCAAACGGCTCGTTGTTTTGGTGTTCGCTACTTGTTTCCAACTATCCAAACCCTATTAAAACGGGTCAATCCGGTTTTAAGCGGTTGAACCGCGGTTTAGGGTAAACCCGGCCGGTTCGATCCGGTTTGTATTTTTACAAAAAACCGGTCTCAATTGACCAGCCTTCTACCCCGGGTCACGGTCCAACCGGTTGAACTGGTCGGATCAACCCAAGTTTTAAAACATTGGTTTTAGGGGAGAGTAGGCGGAGCAGGTGGTGGAGATAGATGTGGATTTCAACTTTGCTGAAATATAAGGCTTTTAACGTAAAAAAAATAATATAATGATTTTTTAAAGACATTGATAAAAATATGTTGGGTTTTTATAAGGTTTTCCAAAATATAAAGATAACAAAGGGGATTTTGGTAACTTTATATGTATTTTTTTAATTTAAAATATATTTTTGATATTAAATTGATTTATATTTTATTAAATAATAAGATTGGATATAACATACAAGTAATTATAAACTTTGGAATGATATATACGTAATTCTTAATGTTTGCAAGGATATATATGAATTTTTTCTTAATTATAAAATAAAAATATAAATATTTGAAAAAAATATTAATAGCTTTTCAAAAATAAAAGTTAATGTTTTTCCCATGTTAACCATCAATTTTATGGGGAAGCTTGCGAAATGAATCGTGAGTGGTCTGTTAGTATAAGGACTTCGTTTTCTTCTTGAAATATTTTTGTAAGAAAAAAAGTAATATGAAACATGGTGGCTGATGCTAGAGTTGGACTCTTAAAGAGATTCACCGTTTGTTCCCAACGTTTTCTTCTTGAAATATTCTTGTAAGAAAAAAAGTAATATGAAACATGGTGGCTGAGGCTAGAGTTGGACTCGATTCCCTTAAACAGATTCACCGTCTGTTCCCAAGGTACAACAACCTTAACGCCGGATAGTAACACTTGCCTGAAAGAGTCGTCGAAAGCAGGTGTACAGAGAAGGTATGAATTATAGTAAAACCATAGACACAAACTTGTTAGCCTTTCATGCATTCAAGCTTACAAACCTTGTTGAGTTTGGTCTTTCTACCAATGTGGGACTTGTTCCCACATGTATCTCTTTTGCTAAACTTATTCTCAAATACTCATATTTGAGTATCGATATCTCATTCACATATGCTCCATTTCGGACATATAATATATCGTTTCAAAGTTCTCACGGAGGAGAACACAAACCCACTATGGTATTTGCAGATCATTTTTTGCAGGCCCGACCCTAACATTTCGGAAACCTTGTGCAAAAATTAAAGTGAGGCCCATAAAAAATTTCTTGTAAATATTATTAACTACATTTGTTACCACTAATTCAAAATATAAAGTTGCTAAAAACATCTCATAAATTCACTACCACAAAATAATGTATTCACTCATTGGTAATCAAATAAATCTGTAAAACTGTTATAAACAACTTTCAAAAAAAAAAGAAACACATTACTATTCTCTAAACATCGACCTTATAGCATTTTTAGAAGAAAATTCATCTATGAGATTTTTTCTTATTTTTTGGTGAGCTTATAAAAAATAAAAACGTTTTCTAAAATTTATAAAGAAAACAGATTTGCATTTTTTTTGGATATAGATATTTTCCTTAAATTGTTGATAAATTTTAAATTTATGATTAGATTTTGATTTTTGTTGATTTTTTTTTCAAAATTAAAATGCATCTAAAATTGGAACCAAATGTTACCGGGCTAATTTTATTTATTGATAAAACATAAAAATAGATTTCACAAAAATACCAATACTATAATTATAAATTATCTCCAAAAAAAAATCGAAGGCCCCCCAAGATCGGAGGCCCGGTGCGACCGCACCGCCAACACCACCCCAAGGCCGTCACTGATTTTTTGCTAACCTTGCCTTTTATGTATACCTACAAAATACCATAAATGCGTATTTCACATGCTACTTTTGATATTTTTACATGTATGGCTAGGAAAAATACCATAAATGTTTTTTTTTATCAAGTTAATCAATATTGCATACCACTTTTGCCTAGCATGGTTAGAGAAAGGAAAATCTCTATGACAATCTCCTATCACATACTTACATAAGTCCGGTCCAATAGTCATATGTCGGCAAGAAGAAAAAACAATCTTTGTGACAATCTTCGATCAAATAGTCACACATCGGAAAGAAAGGACAATCTTTTGTGAAGATCTTTGATAACATAGTATCATTTAAGCGGAAAAAATTGTAATTTTGGTTAATTATAATATTTTACAAGGATAACGGCGGATGGAAGAGAGGTGATGCTCTCTCCGACGAGGAAAAAACTAGATGTTGGCGAGAGTTGTGGTTTTATAGGGAGAGACAGATGAAGGAGATGTTGTGGTCTTTTCTGCAAGAGAAATTGGATGTCCGATCAATATTGACGAACATGGGAGATGGTAAGGTGGTGCGAGGAAAGAGACGGGATCAAGATAAAAGTATGAGGTTGTGGAACTTTTAGATTATAGTAAATTATTACATAATAATAGCATAACTATAGATAAACGATAAAAAAAATATTAAATAAATATATAAGAGTAAAATGTTCATTCAATGTAGGTCGGGACCAAAGACACAATAACAATATATGATAATGGTGGTTTGAGTTAAAAAAATGTAACGACCAAACATGTAAATTATGCCAAACCATGAGGACCATTGATGTAATTTGCTCAAAAGAAATTATTAGTCGATGTTTAGGGCTTTAAGGGGTTAGGGGTTTAGTTATAGAAAAATGCACTTGGTATCCCAAAAGATCGAATAATGCAAAATCAAAAGTTACCCATTGATACATATTGTTTTCCTGTTATCCAGATTTTGCATGAATCTAGGGGAGGATCTACGTGGGTGCTGGTACCAACAACATCTGATTTTTCTGAAAACATGTAAAAAATTTCAAAAATTTTGATTTTATTTCTACTATCATGGCACTACTAAAATTTCTCGTGACAACCCTACTATAAAATCTTATATCCACCGCTCCATGAATCCACGTTTTACAACATGCACCTCAATGCTTCCTGTTAAAACTTTACAATCTTTTTTTCACCATAAACTTAACAACAAACAAAAGCAAACACCTTTACCTCTCTATTGTAATTACAGTTATGCCCACGTATTCTAACATTCCCGTTAAATTTTCAACAATAGGCACCCAATTAATTCGGGAATAATTTGTAGGCAATAGTTTTTTTGACATACACAAAAATAACTTTTTTTTTTACATATTGTACAACCTTTTAAAACATAAGTTGTTGTATATGACAAAAAAAAAAATTGTTCCATTCAATTATTCACGTTTTAAATCATGCACTTAAATGCTTCCCGGTTCTTTGAAAGTTTACCAAATTTTATCACTATCAAAACCTAACAAGATTCAGGTATGCTTTCTAAACCTGGCTTCCATCTTCCATCAGCGATCTCCATCAAGCTTCCATTTTTTCCGATCTGCGAAACCAAATCACCCACAGCAACAGAAACACCTCCCTTTTTCAACATCATCTCCAGCTCCTGCTTAGTTATCACCAGCTTAATCCTCACTGTGGTTCTCGGGTTCTTGATGGATTCTGGCAAAGCTACATGAGGAAGTGGAAGAAGATAATATATATGACCGGCGACCATTTCATCTTGGTGGCCGAGATGTCTGACAACGGGAAATACGTCGGAGATTGCATGATCTGCATGTTGTGCTAAGACTTGATGGACTTTGATGGGTGGTTTGTATTCAAGAACTTCACCATTTGTTTTGATTACCTTGATGATCATCTTGTTTTGTCGAATTAAGCAGTTTCCCATGTTTTAGAATCTTGTTTAAGTCAAGTTTAATTTAGATTCATTAGGTTAATTTATAGGCCAGGAGAATGCGCATTCGCACTTTTTTGAGTTTGGACCCACCTTGTTGGCATGGTGCTAATGTTTGGTATCCATGGAAGAGTGATTCGTTTTAATTAAAAGTAATTAGGTTACAATAAACTATTAAAATTAAGTCAATCAAGCGAACCCGTCAATATCTACAATTTAATCTTTATTCAAAATGACAAAAATCTTTAATTTCCATTTATTTGATGGCAAAACATATAAACATAATCTTGAGTTAGTTAACTAAAAGTTCAATACTTTTTGATATTTTAGAACATGCATGCATGGGGCGAAGATGGTGGAATTTTCTGGTGGCGAGGGGTGACGATAGGGATGAAGGCGGTGGTTCAGCCATTGTTGTGACAAGGTGTTCATCATCACAACGAAAAGAGTAGTCAAACTTAGTGATGATGTCGTTAGAATACAATATAAATTTGTGAGTCAACGGACGATTTAATGATTTTATAAGGTTTAAATTTGGAAACTAATTATAACATTACAAACAGACCAAAGCAAATTAATTAACTAGTCACTAAAAAATGGGAAGTTGTATTTAACTTTTATCCAATGTAATCACAAATGAATAACATGTTACCTCACGATCGAAAGTTGGTTTTATCTGTAAGATACACTCAAGATCGATCACAAAAACTTTCCCCCAAGGCCAAGTGGTTGACCACTATTACGTATGACTTAATTTGTTCCTTTCACACTTACCAATCATATTCGCATAATCTTGACTATCGTTACAGTTTCCTATTGCCTAAGGAGGTTCATTCATATCCCATGCATGTAAGGATGTGAAATGATGAAAGGGTGTATATGAATACATCCATTCATAAAATCATAACTTATAAATTAAAAGCATAGATAGAAATTGCAATAGCTGTTAACTGAAAAATCTTAATTATCAGCTTATAATATGCTTTCTTGATCACTATTTGCTAAAAATCAAAGATACCAATACATCAAATAACCATTACTTTAGAAAAAGAAATGATGCTATTTCCACATATGCATATATATAAACAACATGGATGGGGTTTGTGGGTTCACCATTTTAGATAATGGGGTAGCAAATTAAAGCTCAATGCCGAAATTTAAATTATGTTCAATTTGAAATTTAATATTTATTTACTTTTTAAAGATATATTTGGGTAGTGGACATGAGAAGATTATTGAAAATTAATATTCTACTAAGAAGTGATTTAAATGCTAATAAGAATAAGATTTTTGAATATTTTTCATTTTATTCAAAGAACATAATCGTAACAAATTTTTTATTTGTTTTTAACCAATGATTCGAACATGTTGAGTAATCAGTCGAACTAGTAATAAGGATCGGGTTCGTCGAGTAAATTTTTTTTTTGTCGAATTTTTAAATTTAGTTTTAAATAGTTAATGTACTAAAGTAAAATTAAACTACTAGAAAAAAGTAAAAATCCAAACGTCATTTCACTAGGAAATTTATTGGAAACGACTAATACCAATATATTTTTCTATGGAAAAAATTTGAAAGAAAATAAGGAGTGGTTAAATAAATCTTACGGATCCTTTGACATTTTCCTGATATAAAGGTAATTACAATGCAGTTCCGGCAAAATCTTTTAAGTGATACTTCCGACATAATTCCGATGAATGGTAGGATTTAGGTGTCGTTTGTTTTTCCGAAGCGAAAACATTTGAAGTCTGCGGGCCATCTCTGCAACCCTCTGTAGCAGAAGAGGGAGACCAAACGGCTGCAACATGTAATAAAAAAGTCTGTTTGTTTTTTAACCTCTGTAGACTGTTGCAATAAGTTAAATTAAAATGTGAAGAGGTTTGAAGCAGATGGTCAAGTGTTGCGCCACCCAACACACGCTCAACAGTTTTTAAGTCAAAAGTCTTCTAAAAAAAAAAAACAGATGCGAAGGATCAAGTGTTGTGTGTGTGCTGCGCGACGCAACAATAAGTTGTCAAAAGTTGTTTTTTAGAAAAAATACAAACAACACCTTAGTTTACCACTTCTACCAATCAGAAAGCCAAACCCTAAATTCAATTTCTTATTCATCTTCCTCTGCATCTCAATCTCGATTTACCACTTCTACCCATCAGAAAGCCAAACCCTAACCCCGACACCATCACTACAACCACCACCGCCACCGATCACTCGCAAGAACCGGATTGTCAGATTCATCCAATACAAGAAAGCGGAAGACCACAAGGCGTATCTCGAGCATAACGTCAATAAAGTATTATACAACTCTTGTTCTTAGGAATGGATTAACAGAAATAACCTTGCTTCTAAATTCCCTACGAATTTCAGAGTCATGTCTATCGATGATGACGTTGTTGATTTGGTTATTAGGAAGTTTGAGGCACTGTAGATGGTGAAAGATGTTAGGGTTGATTCGAGTTACCATTTAAGGAACTAGAGTAGTGGAATGAAGAAGAAAAGGTATGAGCGAGTTGAGGCGTTTGTAGATGGGAGGAAGGAAACTGGGAAGATCTTCACGTCAATGTCGTTTACTGATGGTGAAGTATCATTTCCTTTGATGGGCTCCATGACTTTCTCTTTAAGTTGGCTTCTAACATTTTATTTCTCTTTCACAACTTCAGGAATGCAAAAATTGGACGAATGAGAATTCACTAAACGATAATCTTGGACATGGAACATTTGTTGCTGGAGTGATTGCTAGTGAAAACACAGAATATTTAGGTTTTGCACCAAATGTTGAGACTTATGATTTCTGTGTGTTTACAGATGCACAGGTAACACACACACACATACACTACAGTTCCTTATTATTTCTATCTTCAAAACTATGTTAAGAGTCATAAATTTCTATTCAGCTTACTATTGGTTTCATACACATCATGGTTTCTTGATGTATGCAACATGGATGTCTTAAATTTGAGCATTGGTGGTCCTGATAACATGGATCTTCCATTTGTAGAGAAAGTTTAGTAATTAACATCAACATTATAATGGTGTCTGCAATTGGCAATGATGGACCATATTATGACACTTTAAACAACCTTGCTGATAAAAGTAATGTTATTGGTGTTGGTGGTATAGATTATAGTTCCAACATTACTTCATTTTCATCACGTGGCATGAGCACTTGGGAGATCCCTCATGGGTAATATTAACCTAGTTGGGGGAAGAAGAAGACCATTCGGGTAATATAGGCCTTAGAGAGTTGTTCAGAAAAGGTCATTTAGGATAAATTGACAAAAAATACCCTCATGTGCAAGGCACATGGGGGCAAGTTAACGTTGGTATATATAGACATCCAACTCGGGGACTATTCACGTGCAACTTAACATCCGTAGGTACCATCTTAGGGAAAAAAGTACCGTAGGGACTACTTTAGAGAAAAAAACAAAAAATTAAGGACCATTCGTGTAATTTAGTCTAAACATATATATGCTAACAGTTTTTTACAATGTTCTTTGTGATTTTCAACATTAAAATTGACAGAAACATTAGACTATTTTAGGGAGAGGGAGAGAGATTATTACGTCCAAATTTTGTTAGTAAAATACATATCAAAATCTATTTGGAGGACGTTTAGATATTGTTGCTAGGGAAGAAAATCGGACTAGGTTGGCAAGACATCTTAGATATTGTTGTGAGAAAGACTTATATCCCATTTTTGTTAGTTCATTTAAGACTCATTTTCCCATCAATAAACAAACTAATAATAGTAGACTCAACAAATTTCTAAGGCATTGGGTTGTTATTCATTTTCAAACTACTAGACGTAGATGCTTTAGTTATCAAAAGTAGAATCTAGGGATGTTATTCGGGCCAGAACCGAACCAAACCAACCCGAACCCGAATAACCCGAGAACCGAATAAGGGTATTTGTATGAACCGAAAACCGAACCAAATAAGAAATACGGGTTCGGTTCAGTTCGGTTTGGTTCCGACCCGAATAACCCAAATAACATGTACAAGATGATAAATACCCTATTATTATTGTATAACCCGAATAACCCAAATAACCCAATTAACATTTACAATGTGATTATAACTATTGTATTTTGTATGACTTTTGTATTTTATGATTTCATAACAAATCTTTTAAAGAAACAAATTTGTTAATTAAAAATAATACAAAGTATATATAATTGTTCCAAAAGTGCAAAAAAAGTTAGAATTGGTGTACTAAGAATATAAACACGGATAACATGGATTAACTATTCTTGATTAAAATAAAAAATACAAACACAAAAATCTTAAGATATAGTTATTCGGGAATCTAAACATTAAGTTTTTAACCATATCCAAAATCTTTAAAACACCTACAACATCCAAAAATCTAAACATTAAGTTTTTAAGCATTTCCAAAATAACATTTTTCAAATATGAATTAACTATTCGGGAATATTAATTGGTTGTTTTCCCTTTCCATCTCTATTGTTTATCGCCTCTTCTAAAGATTTCGCGACCTCATTGTCTTTCAAAATGTCATCAATGTTGTCCACAATTGGCTTTCTTGATTTCCTTACCCAATCTTGGGTGCAAACCAAAGCCTCTATTATATTTGCAGGCAAATTTGTTCGATATTTATCCAATATCCGCCCGCTTGTACTAAACGCCGCCTCTGACGCCACAGTAGAGATTTGCAGTCCCAAAATATCTATCAACATAAACATAGAAAATGTTAAAATATAATTTTTTTTTAAAAAAGTATACAAATAATAAAGTTATACCTTTCGCCATACGGGATACAATAGGGTAACGAGATGCATTGTGTTTCCACCAAAGTAGAATATCAAAATCTTTATTGTATTTAACTAACTGCTCGTTTAGGTATCGTGTCAACTCCGTTTCCATTGATGCTGATGGGTGATTAGTTTGCACTATTAAATCACCCATGAAGTCATTTTCGTCATCAATCACAACTACATCTTAATGACCATGTGTTTGATTTTGAGAAGAGTCGGTATTGTCAAACTTTGATTTGTAGAAATTAAAAAAATTCTCAAATCTTTGTTGAAGACCCCGTATTAGGCCTTAGCCTTCAAAATGACTTCCGAGTTGAGCATGAGATCTTTTTGTGTATTCTTCAACTTAATCAACTTTTCAAAGGCTTGTTGAAGAAAATCAAACTTGAACCGTAGATCTAATATGACCGCAAAATACAAAAAATCGTTTAATTTTTCAAGGTCGCCCCAATACTTATCGTATTTGTCAATCATGTCCTTCCAGATCAAACAAAATTGGGGACTAGCCGCCCATTCCTTAATGTGTTTGTACACATCCCATATTTCTCCAAAAAAACGATGTGTCAGCGGTTTTGTTGACGTTGATACTATGTTGGTTTTCACTTTGAATTTCTCGAGAAATCCAACCATAGCTCTACAAATGTTGAAATCTTCTTTTGAGGGGGTCAAAACTGATGGGTTTTAGCCATAAGAACTTTCCTATGTGCGCATGCAAAACCCTAATGCTTGGATCTAGGCTTTCTAATAAACATGCTTTGAATCCAAGACTTCTAATGACTAATTAGGTTAAATAACAACATTGAAACAGATCTAGAATCATACCTTTGAGTTCCTTGTTGATCTTGAGGTCTTGGAGCTTCTAGAGTCACAAATGTCACTCCTCTAATGGCTTACAAACACCAATAGCAAGGAAGATGATTTAGGAGAGAGGAGAGGGGAGGAAATCGGCCAGGGTTCTCTTACTTTAGGAGAGGTGTGTCGATTTCCCTATGCCATGGGGTCTATTTATACTTGTAGACTCCTTAAGGGTTACAACCTAAACCCTAATTGGATAATCTTCTCTTAAGGCTATCCATATCCTTTCCATAGATAAGCCTTGGACGATTTTGAAGCTATCCTAGCTTCTAGAATCCGTCCCTAGCATATCCATAAGGATTTACAGTCTAAAGCTTAACTATCAAACAATTGACAGTTTATACCCCTTTATTTAATGAATCTCTTTAAGTCACCAAATTAATTCTAATTAATTCTATGACTTATATTAATCAAATAACAAATATATTATTCATTATATTATTCTCATAATATATTAATAATATTTACTCTCTCGTAATAAATCATCCTATCAAGTTGCTATGGTGAAGGCAACCCAAAAGGACCATGCACAACCGGGTCAAATACTTGCCTAATATAGTTGCAGCCTTAGACACTATTCCAACAGTCTCCCACTTGGATAAGTCTAGTAACTATATTTACAAGTACAATTCGGTTTGCAATCGTAGCTCTCAAAGATGCTGTCAAACTCTGATCTAATCAATCTTGTCCTTTAGATAAGGGAACGTACAGTCCTCTGTTAGATATCATGCTGACAATCCTATGGAATGGTTAGTCAAGCATTTAGGTTTCTCAATCTCTGATTTATTTGACATAGAACTTAATCGAACACATCAATTCAGTTCTGACCGGGCCCGGCACATAAGTCAAATCAAATCATCTAGCGGCCGAGATATCGCTTTTACCTTCTTAGATAAAGGTTACAGATAAACTTCGACTTATATGCATTTACTTATTCATTAACCAACTATACACAACAATACGTTTTATAACACCGAGTTACTGATGCGTTTTCGTATTATCAATGTACAATCAATTAACAAATAACAAATCATATATCTAGGTTTTAAGACCATATGATATTATCGTCTTGCGATCACCTTTTATATCGTATTCCATAAGGTGATTCCAGCAAGCGCGGGTTTATTCCAATGCTCAAAACTAGTTCATAAGCACTCATGAACGTTGCAGCAATCCTTTGCTATGTCTAACACCATTTAGACATTCTACACACCAATTCATGACAATCTTCATTCATATCTACTCCCAACATATGAACGATTGTGGACCATTTGAACAATTCGATTATTCCTAATAAACTCAATTATTCTGGAAGTCAAAACATGCAAAGTGAAACAATAGCTAAACAATTAACATAAGATAGTAACATTACTCATAAATAAAACTCCTTTATTTAATCATCAAATGTCAATTACATTTATCTATTACACGTTTCTAATACTATCTAATCTATGCTAATATCATCCTTCAGCCCAATACTCCTAGCATGCTGCAAGTGCTTAACCCTACTTAGTCCCTTCGTAAGCGGATCTGCTGGGTTATCTTCTGTTGATATCCTCTTCACTACGAGTTGTCCTTCTTTTACACGATGTCTGATAAAGTGATATTTTCTGTCGATATGTCTTGATCTACCATGATCCCTCGGTTCCTTGGTCAAGGCAACCGCGCCTTCGTTATCACAGAAAATCTCCATTGGCTCCTTTATGGCAGGTACAACTCCAAGATCACTGATGAAGTTCTTTAGCCATATTGCCTCCTTCGACGCTTCGCTCGCTGCAATGTACTCTGATTCGCACGTTGAATCAGCTACGGTTTCCTGCTTGGAACTCTTCCATGTCACTGCTCCTCCATTTAGGGTAAAGACCCAGCCCGACTGTGAACGGTAGTTGTCCCTGTCGGTCTGAATCCTGACGTCACTATACCCTCGCACCTTCAAGTCATCACTCCCTCCGAGGACTAAGAACCATTCCTTCGTCCTCCGAAGGTACTTAAGGATGTTTTTCACCGCAATCCAATGTGCTTTGCCAGGATTCCCTTGATATCTGCTAACCATGCTCAAAACGAAGGCTACATCAGGGCGAGTACAAGTCATAGCGTACATGATTGAGCCAACTGCGGAAGCGTATGGTACTCGGCTCATTTCTGCTATCTCAGCTTCGGTATTCGGACTTTGAGTCTTACTCAATTTGGCATTACTTTGTATCGGTAGTTCTCCCTTCTTTGAGTTTTCCATACTAAAACGTTTTAGTACCTTCTCTAAGTAAGTATTCTGACTAAGTCCAATTAGTCTCTTACTCTCCTTATTCCCAAAATGTAAGAAGCCTCTCCGAGGTCCTTCATAGCGAAGCACTTCCCGAGCCAGGACTTAACCTCCTGCAGAGTCGGGATGTCGTTTCCTATGAGTAATATGTCATCGACATATAGAACGAGGAAGCTTACTATACTCCCACTGGCTTTGACATATACACAAGATTCGTCTTCGCTTCGTACAAAACCAAACTCTTTGACTTTCACATCGAAGCAAAGATTCCATCTGCGAGACGCTTGCTTAAGTCCATAAATGGACTTCTCAAGCTTACACACTCTATTCGGATGCTTCGGATCCACAAACCCCTCTGGCTGAGCCATGTAAACATCCTCAGCCAACTTTCCGTTAAGGAAGGCGGTCTTGACATCCATTTGCCAAATTTCATAATCATGAAATGCGGCAATTGCTAGCATCACTCTAATAGATTTAATCTTCGCAACTGGTGAGAAGGTCTCATCATAGTCAACTCCGGGAGTTTGAGTAAAGCCCTTCGCGACCAATCGCGCTTTATATGTGTGTACGTTTCCATCCACGTCGGTCTTCTTCTTGAAGATCCATTTGCACCCAACGGTTTTACGTCCGGGCACGTAATCAACCAAATTCCAAACTTGGTTATCATACATGGATTGGATCTCGCTATCCATTGCCTCTTTCCACTTTGCAGACTCCGGGCCTGCCATGGCTTCCTTATAGCTATTAGGTTCATCAAGGTTTACTAGTGTACCATCACTAATATACGTGTCCCCTTCGGTAGTAATATGAAAGCCATAAAACTGGGGATGAACTCTAACTCTATCGGAACGTCTAAGAGGTAAGGATTCGTCAATCGGTTCAACCGGAGTTTCCTCCTCGGGTTGAATGCCAGCAGCAGAGGTTCCTTCATCTATCGACTCTTGAATCTCTTCAAGTTCGATTTGCCTCCCACTGTCTCCTTGGCTCATGAGTTCTCGCTCTCGGAAAACTCCTCTCCTCGCAACGAAGACAACATTGTCCTTCGGTCTATAGAAGAGATATCCAAAGGATGTCTGCGGGTAGCCGATGAAAATACATCGCTCACTTCGAGGTTCAAGCTTGTCGTGAGTATCTCGTCTTACTAAAGCCTCGCAACCCCAAACCTTGATATGTGCCAACGAGGGAGCTTTCCCTGTCCACATCTCGTGAGGTGTTTTGGCAACCTTCTTAGTAGGGACTCGGTTAAGGATATGGGCGGCAGTATCTAAGGCATACCCCCAAAAAGAGATAGGTAGTGAAGCACGACTCATCATAGAGCGAACCATATCCAATAAGGTTCGATTACGCCTTTCTGCCACACCATTTAACTGCGGCGTCCTAGGAGGCGTCAATTGTGAAACTATTCCACACTCCTTGAGATAATCGTGGAATTCAAGACTTAGGTACTCTCCTCCTCGATCGGATCGAAGCATCTTGATTTTCCTGCCCAATTGATTCTCCACTTCATTCTTGAACTCTTTGAACTTTTCAAAGATGTCTGACTTTTGCTTGATTAAGTAGATATACCCATATCTACTATAGTCATCGGTAAAAGTCACATAGAAGCGGTTCCCATCCTTCGTGGTTGATCTAAACGGTCCACATACATCGGTATGTATTAGGTCCAATAGACCTCGCCCCTTTCACATGTACTCGTGAAGGGTGACTTAGTCATCTTTCCAAGCAAACAAGACTCGCATGTGTCATCTTCCCTAAGGTCGAATGACTCCAACACTCCATCCTTTTGGAGTTGGGCTATGCGTTTCTTGTTGACATGTCCAAGACGACAGTGCCACAAGGATGCTTTATCCAAACTAGTGGAAGAATCTATATTCAAAACATCATTTCCTAAGTTATCAACAATCATAACGGTTTCATATATTCCATTTCATGGTATAGCTTCAAAGTAAAAGACACCATTTAGATAAGCCAAAATAGAACCATTCTCATTAAAAGAAAATCTAAATCCTTGTCTATATAAACCATGAAATGAAATGATGTTTCTGGCCATTTCTGGCGAATAGCAACAATTGTTCAAATCTAAAACCAAACTATTCCTAAGCACTAAAGAATACACTCCAATCTTGGTCACAGGCGACGATCTTCTGTTCCCCATGATTAGATTGATCCTTCCTTGCTCCACATCCCTACTTCTTCTTAGTCCCTGCACATTAGAACAAATGTGATAACCACAACCGGTATCAAGAACCCAAGAAATAGCATGATTAGAATCGTTAGATTTAATTATGTATATACCTGCGAAAGATGGCTTGATCTTTCCTTCTTTGATTGCTTGCAGGTAATCTGGGCAGCTTCTCTTCCAATGTCCTATCTTGTGGCAGTGGTGGCACTCTGCCTCCTTTGGGTTAGAGCAGGGCTTAGCGGGATCAACTTTGGTCCCACTAGAAAAGGCACCATCTCGGGCTTTCACCTTGCGATAGTTCTTCGATGAAGCTTTCCTCTTCTTTCCCTTTCCTTGACCAATAGCCAAGACAGGAGCAGCGGGCGGATTGGGAGTAGGTGCAACAGACTTGTCCTTGAAGTTGCTCTCAGCGACCCTCAAGAGACCTTGGAGTTTGCTTAGGGTGACCTCTTCTTTGTTCATGTGGTAGGTCATCCTAAATTGGTTGTACATCGGAGGCAAAGAGTGAAGCACCATATCGATTGCCAAGTCTTCACCGAAGTCAACATTTAACTTCGAAGGCGGTCGACATACCTTTGCATCTTTTGCAGGTGCACGGTAAGAGATTCTCCATGACCCATCTTAGCGGAAATCATGTTGGTGAAAATCTCATAACGCTCTTGTCTCGCGTTTTGGTGGTATCTCTCCAATAAGTCTTGGTGCATCTCGTACGGGTACATGTCCTCGTAGGACTTTTGGAATTCGGAGTTCATGGTAGCGATCATGATGCAATGTACCTTCGTTGCATCTCGCTCATGAGTCCCAAAAGCGGTGATTTCGGCGGGAGTAGCAACTTCAGGGTTGATTTTCTCGAGCTTCTCATCGAGGACATACTCCTTATCCTCATAGCGAGCAATGGTGCGAATGTATCTTATCCATTCGCTAAAGTTCGTTCCATCGAAGGTGACCTTTTGGCAAAGGCTCATCAACGTGAAAGAACTAGCAGCAGCGTTGTTTGCGTTCGACATCTACAATTAGAAAGGACAAAGATAGATTAGAATAAGGATCCCTAATTATCACCTAATAAGAAAAATTAGGGCTAGGATCCAACAATAACATTTACATACTAGAAAAGGGATGCCGTAATCTAACATGCAAATAAATTGAAGGTAAGTGAATGACGATTCACTAATATTCCATCACAAAACTTAAACTATTAGTCCTAAGTGTTTTTGAGAATTCCTAGGTTCGGATGAGATTCATTGAAACTATTCAATGGCATGTTTAAATCTCGATATGCCCCTCTTGTTTGTGACTGGGATACCGAGGATCACAAAGCAGGTGTGAATTACCATGCAAATTCACATGGTGCCTTCATTGTAACGATCACCTATTCGATGTGCCGGTAAACCACACACGCTCTATCGAACTATGATAAACAATGAATCACCCTTTTCCACCTTCGCTTAGAACCAATTAGTGTGCCGGTAAACCATACACGCTCCACTAACTTCTTAGCAAGGTGCAAAGTGTAATTTCATGGGATTGCATCAATTCACTTTTCCTAAAGTAACTAAGATTGGGAAATTTATTAAAATATGTGTAGTTACTTTATATTTCTTATTATACTTTTAATGAGAGGATGAGGTTGCCCTATCCTACCCGTTCGGCTAACGACCCTCCACCAATCAAGCAAGCGGTGGGTGTGAGTGTACACCCATTAAGCGCCATTTTATAGGCCGCAACCTTATACCCACCTTATAGATCGGTTTCGTGAATGAGGCCTACTAACGGTAAGACTAGCATTTAGTTATACATATATATATATATATATATATATATATATATATATATATATATATATATATATATATATATTATTCTAGTAATATCATACTAGTATAGGGCTATATTTTAAAACCTTTTTAAAATCTAGGGTTTGAAATTTAAGTTGTCTAAATTAAAACTTTTTAATCACAAATATAAATTTCAAAACTTGTGGGTAAGTTTTAAACATTTAAAACATGGAGGATCAAATAACAAATAATTCCAATTAACAATTAATATCCTAATTATCTATATTTGATTTTATTCAAGATTTCTTTGAAAGATAATTACCAAAATAATTAAAATAATTAATTAATTATCATATAAGGAAATTAAATATTTTATTAGTTGATAAATACCTTTAACTAGATCAATATAATAGTCATATATATCAAAAAAATCGGATTTAGATTGATCTATTATGATTAAGGTAAGTTTCCATAAGATAATTATGAAAAAATCCCGAATCTGGCCATTCCTGACGCCTGGACTCGCCGAGTGCACAAGGGGACTCGCCGAGTCAAGCCTACTCGCCGAGTCCACCTTGGAACTCGCCGAGTCAGTGACTCAGAAACCTAAAAAATGAATTTTGCAGGTTTGTTTCAGTTAATCAAGCAACAATTTAAAGAAAACCAAGCTAGGCTCTGATACCACTGATGGGTTTTAGCCATAAGAACTTTCCTATGTGCGCATGCAAAACCCTAATGCTTGGATCTAGGCTTTCTAATAAACATGCTTTGAATCCAAGACTTCTAATGACTAATTAGGTTAAATAACAACATTGAAACAGATCTAGAATCATACCTTTGAGTTCCTTGTTGATCTTGAGGTCTTGGAGCTTCTAGAGTCACAAATGTCACTCCTCTAATGGCTTACAAACACCAATATCAAGGAAGATGATTTAGGAGAGAGGAGAAGGGAGGAAATCGGCCAGGGTTCTCTTACTTTAGGAGAGGTGTGTCGATTTCCCTATGCCATGGGGTCTATTTATACTTGTAGACTCCTTAAGGGTTACAACCTAAACCCTAATTGGATAATCTTCTCTTAAGGCTATCCATATCCTTTCCATAGATAAGCCTTGGACGATTTTGAAGCTATCCTAGCTTCTAGAATCCGTCCCTAGCATATCCATAAGGATTTACAGTCTAAAGCTTAACTATCAAACAATTGACAGTTTATACCCCTTTATTTAATTAATCTCTTTAAGTCACCAAATTAATTCTAATTAATTCTATGACTTATATTAATCAAATAACAAATATATTATTCATTATATTATTCTCATAATATATTAATAATATTTACTCTCTCGTAATAAATCATCCTATCAAGTTGCTATGGTGAAGGCAACCCAAAAGGACCATGCACAACCGGGTCAAATACTTGCCTAATATAGTTGCAGCCTTAGACACTATTCCAACAAAACCATCTCGAACATATGTAGGATCTATTATAATAAAGTAAATGTTAGTATTTTCTTTGAAAAAAAACAGCTTTACTACACCATGTTTAGAGGCCTTTATCTCACTGAATATATAACCAAATAATGCATTTAAATAGTCTAAACTGTAGTTTAAATTGTGAACTATAAGCTGGAAAAAAATTGGGCTAATCCGACAAATAACGAAGACGTTATGACAATTCAAAGTTGGCTAAAAAATTCCAAACATGTTGAAACAAATAAACTCAGCTTTAATACCCTATATTTAGAGGCATGTATCTCACTGAATATATAACCAAATAATGCATTTAAATAGTCTAAACTGTAGTTTAAATTGTGAACTACAATCTAGAAATAAAATTGGGCTAATCCAACAAATAACGAAGATGTTATGACAGTTCAAAGTTAACCAAAAAATTCCAAACATGCTGAAACAAATAAACGCAGCTTTAATACCCTATGTTTAGAGGCCTGTATCTCACTGAATATATAACCAAATAACGCATTTAAATAGTCTAAACTGTAGTTTAAATTGTGAACTATAAGCTGGAAAAAAATTGGGCTAATCCGACAAATAACGAAGACGTTATGACAGTTCAAAGTTGGCTAAAAATTCCAAACATGCTGAAATTTAAAAAAAAAAAAAACAATGGAATAGAATATGAAATTACCTTTGACTTCAAACATGCCAAAAACATTCTCCAACTCCACCGCAATCTTCAACAAATCGTATGTGGAGTTCCATCGGGTTGGGCTATCATTACACAAAAATTTCTTGGATTCCACATTTAGTTCTTTCATGCATTCTTTGAACCTTTGAATCCGTTGTGTAGAATTCCTAATGTATTTAACGGCTTTTTGCATGCACTTGATACTAGATTGGTGTTGATCAAACCCATCCCTAACAATAAGGTTAAGGATGTGGGCCATACACCTTACGTGTAATTGTTTCCCCCCATCATTGTAGCACCTGGTTCCTGGTACGTAAATCTTATTTGAGTATTTTCCATTTTTAGCCTTGGACTCGGCGAGTCATAGGTCCGACTCGCCGAGTAGAGACGGGACCCGAGACACGTTTAAGTTGGCGACTCGGCGAGTCCATATCCTAGACTCGGCGAGTCCGTGTTGTCTGATGAAACCCTAATCTCCAAGGGTTTGCACCCTATTTAAACGACCATTTGTGCCCCAACTCCGCCCCATTCACCCTCAGAAGCTCTCCATACGTCCTAGCCTTTGTTATTGTGAGTTTGAAGCTTATTAGTGTGTTTCCTTGAAGATTTTGTGAAGGAAGAGGAGTAGATCAAGAGGAAGGGAAGGAAGCCAAGCATCTTAATGATTCTCTTAGTGATTTCTTTGAGGTATAACCCGTTTCCCTCTGTTTTTATGCTTATTGCTCCATTAAGTCTTTCTTGAGCCCTTCCCCAAGCTTGTATGTACAAGATAAGTCGTAATAAGTTGATTGGCCTTTAGATCTAGGCAAGATTGAGCTCCAGGAGCTCAAATCCGTTACCTTTATGGACCCTTGTTGCTTGTTCACCCTAGATCTACCCTTTTGAGGCATTTTGAGCCCTAAATCCCTCATTGGTGAATATCTACACGTAAAGTTGGAAATTTTACGTGTGATTCATGCTCTAGGAACCCAGGTCTGTGAATGGCATAGGCTGGAATCGAGCAAAATCGTGTATTTAGTGATTGCATGGCGACGACTCGGCGAGTCGTTCATCTGACTCGGCGAGTCGTTCATCTGACTCGGCGAGTCTGCCCGCGAGTCTCCGAGTTGTCCCCTTTTCGTTGTGTCGAGTTTGAGTAGTGAGTCACGGGGTGTGACTTAGTGAGTTGGAAGCCGAACTCACCCATGGAGGAACTCGGCGAGTCAATGCTATGACTCGGCGAGTTCAAGGCAATCTTCTTAGATCAAGAACAGGCTCGACGAGTTGTTCATACAACTTGGCGAGTCTCAGCATGGTGTTCATTGGATGAAGATGAACTCGCCGAGTTGTTCATACAACTCGGCGAGTAGGATGAAGGACTTGAACAATCAGTTTGGAAGGAGAACTCGTCGAGTCAACGCCTAACTCGACGAGTAGAAACGGGACCCAGGTCAGTCAATTGGATAGGGACTCGGCGAGTTGGCAAGCTAACTCGGCTAGTCGGGTCAACTGAAAGTTGACTCTGACTTTGTCTTATGGCATGATTAGGGGTAAAATGGTCATTTTACCTAAAAGGACAGTTAGCAGTGTTTGATATAGTATGTTGTGGGAATTACAGCCGGAGGATTTCCGGAGCAGCAGCAGCAGTAGTAGGTGATCAATTCCCACACAGACCAGCAGCTATTTCTGTAACGACCCAAAAATACAACCAATTTTAAATTTTTCGAAAACAGCTCGATTCCATTAAATTTTTACAAAAAGGTTTTCAATACAAAACATTTAACGTGTTCCCAGAATCACATTACTACAAAATCATGAGGAGCGGTACGATCACGCCTTCGCCTTGCCACGATCTCCTGAAGAACCTGAAAAACATAAAACCACAAGTGTAAGCTCGAAAGCTTAGTGAGATATCCCCAAAATACCAACCGCAAATACCATACACGCATATCATGCCACAACATATCTAATCACAGAACAACCATGCACTCCGGGTCTACTGTGTGACTGGTCCGCCGCACCAGCCTACAGTCCACCTGGTCCACCCTCTGAGTCTATCCACATACATCGAGTCTGCAGTGTGATTGGTCCGCCCGCTCCCGGGCCTTCAATCCACCTAGTCCACTCTCTGAGTCTACAGTATGACTGGTCCGCCCGCACCGGGCCTTCAGTCTGTCTGGTCCATTCTCCGAGCCTTCGGCACGTCTGGTCCGACCTTTCGGGGCCTACAGCCTATCCGGACCACTCGCTGGGCCTTCGGAACAACCGGTCTGCCCTGGGTATCTTGGCCTACAACACACAACAGGACCCGCCTCAACCCAACTCTAGTCCAAACAACCATGTGCACATATATACATACAATCATATAGCAAATCACAGTCCACAAGCAGATCAAACAGATCACATAACATATCATGATCCTAACCAGGATACCGACCTAACAAGTCACTAGCATAACACCTCCCTATCTCTCAGGATACCGATCTCAATCAGGCCTCTAACATAAACCATCCTAACTCTCAGGATGCAAACATATCACAGCAACAACATAACAACAACATAGCAACAACTACCCGAATCTCAATCCGATAAGGGCAGGCCTTGGTGCCTTAGACCCTGTTGATATAGTGAGGATAACTCACCTTGAAACTGCCGACTGAACAGATAACCCAAGCTGCTCCGACCACTGATACGATCTCCACCACTGGACAACCACCAATGCACTGAACTCAAAACAATAATCAATAATTACCAAAATGCCCCTGGAAACCACTGGACAACCCTTGGTCAAAGACAAGGTCAAAGTCAACCCTTGACTAACTCTACTCGCCGAGTCAACCCGATGACTCGCCGAGTTCCCATACTCAAAACTTCACTCAATCCGCGACCTAACTCGCCGAGTCACCCCGAGACTCGCCGAGTCCAACAACTCTGAGTCCACTCGCACACAACTTACCGAGTCATCCCTTGACTCACCGATTCTCGACTCAACCAGAGAATATCGGGACTCTTCGACAAGACTCGCCGAGTCCAAGAACAGACTTGCCGAGTGTAAGGCTCTCTTCAACCTACTCGCCGAGTTGTTCATACAACTCACCGAGTCCCAGGCCATCTTCATCCGACTCGCCGAGTTGTTCTTCCAACTCGTCGAGTTCTAGCTCATCTTCAAGCAACTCGTCGAGTACACCCATGTGACTCGCCGAGTACCACCGGTCTGAATCCATACAGAAGCATTCCAGGCCATGCAATTGCTCCAAAACATAGATCTAGCCTCCTACAACTCATCCATCACGTAAAGTGGCAAACTTTACGTGAATCCAAAGAGATCTATGCATTTTGCACATTGGGGCTAAGGTTTGGGACATGATAGCTTCATCCAACACTCAACACAGGGACTTTCATGCATTCCAACTCTTCTCCATTCCAGATCTGAGGTAGCAACCTCAGATCTAACCTCTAAACTCCAATCCATCCAAAGATAAGCTGCCCACAAACCCCAAAATGAAGAATCTAACAATAACAGCTCAAACAATGGAAAGATACCTCAAAAGGAAGCTCCAAGAGAAGATTATCCCGAATCCTTGCAAAGCCCTCTGATCCAAGCCTCTTCTTCTATAAGATCACTTCAACAACCACCTCTCCAAGCTCCAATTTGCTCAACAATGGGGTTTCTCCACGAAATTAGGGTTTCTGGGACTCAAGGGGTGATAAGGAGGCTGGGGAGGAAACATAATGTTCTCTATATAGGGCTCAACCCCGAGAAGTAGGGTTTTCTCCACTCAGCGCCTACTCGCCGAGTCTCTCTTACTGACTCGTCAAGTCGGCCACTTAACACGCGACCAAGTCGCGACTCTACTCGCCGAGTCCACCCATGGACTCGCCGAGTCGCTCTTTCCCAAATTTACTCTTTTAGCCCTTCAACTCTACTCTTGATATTTCGGGATGTTATAATTTCGAGGTGAGTTTCCTTTCTAGTAGGAACGGGTCTAAGGCACCAAGGCCGACCCGTGTAGACGAGATGCTAGTACTAGAGTGTGGGTCGAGCCCGTATCTCTGGGTTTAGTCAAGTATGATATATGTGTTAATATGATAGAGTTGCTTATACTTGTTGTCTGTGTGATACTTGTATGTTATGGGTTGGCGGTTGAGTGTGGGCAGGGCCCGTATCTCTCCGAGAGTGGAGTGTGGGCTAGGCCCGTATCTCCTAGATAGTAGAGTGTGGGCGAGGCCCATACCTCCCGGCTAGCGAAGTGTGGGCAGGGCCCGTATCTTCACAAGTGTGGGCGAGGCCCGTATCTCCGGGCTAGCGAAGTGTGGGCAGGGCCCGTATCTTCCCGAGTGTGGGCGAGGCCCGTAACTCCTAGCTGAATGTTGTTTGTTATATGCTTGCATGGTATGAGGTATTATGGGGGAACTCACTAAGCTTTGTGCTTACAGTTTTCAGTTTTGGTTTCAGGTACCTCCTCAGCCAGGGGAAAGGAGTCGGCGCGGTAGTAGCATGTCACACACACTCTCTTGTTTCCGCAGTTACGAGTTTATTCTGGGATTGATACTCTGATATTTTGGTTGATCAAATGTTGTGGTTTTCACTTTGGTTTTCAATGTGAAGTGGTTCAACTAAACAATGTTTTAACTGTTAATGTTTTCTATGTTATGTTTTATAAATGAAATTTTTAGATGTGAAAATTGGGTCGTTACAATCATACACGTTTGGTAGTTTTTTCTTTAGAATTTCAATTGCTTTATCATTCGAACTAGCATTGTCTACGGTTATGGTCATTACGTTAGTGATACCCCACTCTTGAAGACAAGTCAACAACGTGCGCCCAATGTCTTCTCCCTTATGACTATCTAGAGATTTAAGTTCATAATTCTTTTGTGCATGACTCAATCTTCATCAATAAAGTGGGTCGTGACCACCATATAGTTTGACCTTTGACATGAGCTTGTCCAACAATCGGTGGTCAAATGCACATTACTTAAGGGATTACTAAAGAACTTAAACAACTTAGCCTTTTCTTCAAGATAGTAATCGGTGACTCTATTTGAAATTGTGGTTCTACATGGCAAAACTACTTTTCCGTTCAATGCATTTGTATACTCAATAAATGATTCATATTCTACAAACTTGAACGGTAATTCTCCAACTACAAATAAGTTTAACAAAGCTTTTTTTATTCTTTTCTCATCATGTTTCCAAGTCCCAATACTATTCTCCCTATTTTCATTTTTTTTTTAAATTTAAAGTGGTTTGGTTTTCTACTTTTTTTTTTCTAAATTTTTTGGGTTCATTCTACATCTTTCCATATGTCTAATCATACTAGAAGTACCGTTTCTGCCGGATTCGGTTTTGAGCAAAGTTCCACACTTTTTGCATTTGCTATATCTAACTTTGTCAATATGAATTACATCATAATCAACCCAAAAAGCCGCCCTTTGGGCATATTTCCTTTTCTTCGGCTTTGTTACTTGACTTGTTCCTTCAACTTGAGTGTTATCAACAAACACATCTTCATCATCAATCTAAAGCACAATAACAAAATCATTTTAATATAATGGAATGAAACAAGTAAAAGAACAAATATGGTTGTTTTCTACATTAAATTCTCTCATTCAAGGTTCTCATTCAAGGATAACATACATAGAGAAAATGCTAACTGTTAACATAACACACTCAAATTTCAATTGATAACATTCATAATAACACATTGAAAGATTGAGTAGCAGATTAAGATACAAAAACTTACTTGAGTTTCTTGATTTGGAACCCAATTTTCCATGACTTGAATGGAGTATTGATGATCGATCAATGAGTCCAGGACCTCCAGGGACCAGGTTATCGCAAGTAGCAAGGTAGCAGCCGCAAGTCCGCAACTTTGTCGATCAAAAACTAATATCGCAAGCAAGGAGTAATGCCAAGGAGACGACGTCGACTACTCAGACTCGATTTGGTGCAATATGGAATCCGATTTCCTTGATTTTGTTTTCGTGTATTATGTGGGTTTTTTGGGGTAGCGATCGTATGTTTTGATCGAGTCGACAGATCACATTGAAACCGAATAAAGAATCGTGAAGGGCAAAAAAAAAAACGTGACTTTTCAGTTTTCATATTCGGTTCGGGTATTTTGGACCGAATAAGCTCTTATTCGGGTAACCCAGACTGAATAACCCGAAAACCGAATCGAATTACTTATTCGGGTCTAATTCGGTTCGGTTCGGGTTTTTCGGGCCAAATTCTCATCCCTAGTAGAATCAGTCTCTAAATTATCAGACGTAAAAACTTAATTATTTAAGTTATCAAATGCATGGCCATTTGTGATAGGATTTGTCCAAGTTAGCAAAATAGGGAGCATTTAGTCTCCAAATTAGCACATGTATTGTTATTTGTTATATAATTTCATCCAAGTTAGGAGATGCAAAACATTCAAGTTCCAAATTAGTAAGCACACATCACAACCAGAACAACAAGAGAATTATGATTGAAGACGAAAATTTTGGTACGGAAATTTTGGTCTTAGCAAAAAGTTAAAAAGCGAAAACAAAAGAAATGGATTTTTTTAAAAAGAAATCCAAATATAGATATTTTATAATAATAACCCTTAAAAGAAAAACAAATTGAAATAAATCTAGTTTTATAATATGAATGACACTATTTTCTATGCCGATTAGGTCCATAATCTTAAGAAAATCGGTCATAGGTCATTTGGCAACCCTTTTTTAATCCAACAACGAAGTTTTGATGTGGTTGTTTAATAACATAAAATATTATTTTATTATCTTAATTGGAATAAATATGTTAGTTTAATGACATTTTTAACATAATGATTTTACATGCTATGGTGACTAGATACGCACGTCACATAAAAATAGTACCAAGTAATTACTTATTACTTATTACGTAACCACTTACCTATGTATCTTCAATACCGAATAATTGCAAAATGTAGTGGCATTGGCATATATAAAAGTGTTAATTTAGTGATCTAGTTGGCAAAATAATAATTGTACCCAAATTAGTCAAACTAGAAGAATCATCAAGTAGTATAATTAAATAGTCAATTAAACATAAGATAAAAACTAAAATTTCACTTCATTTTTAATTTGGTAACGGACTTAAAAATCATTACTAAAAGCGTTTTACTTTCCAAAGTCCAAATTAATAATTTGATGGTTTTAGTTATGATTTATAAAGTTCATTGGTCAATATCATTATTTCAAAATGAAATACAATTGTGGCAAGCTTAATTCGCTTCTTTGTATTCTTCACAATGTACAAATGTGCTAAAATAAGATATATTTTGGGAAGTAGTGTCTTTAAAGGAAAAACAATACAGTACATCTCAATAAGAAAGATTTTGAAAGTATAATGCTCTAAATGAAACCATATTGCCATAACTGGTAAAATTTTAAAGTACAATGTTTTGATACTTATAATGTTATATTTGGAAACCAAAATAAACCAATTTAGTAATCCAAAGTACAGTAAATAATAACAAACTGAAGATACAATATCTTATATTATGTTTGATGTTGAAACTTTAATGTTATAATTAAAAGTAACTGAAAGTATATTTCTATAATTAGTAATAAAAATAAACTAAGTTTAGACTTCAGATTAGTAGGAAAAAAATACAATTTCTTAATAGGTTGATTATTGAAAGTATAATGTTATAAGTAGTTCCATATTCAAAAAATATGTCTTAAAAATAAAGAAATTAGAGATAAGTTGTCTTAATAGAAAAATAAAAGACATTCGAAGTATGATGTCTTACTGAGTTGCATTTTCAAAATGAAAAGAAGAATCAAGCATGTCCGATTTTTCAGAGAACAAGGTCTTAATAGAAAAAAGTACAATGTCTTAAATCTTAGATAGGTTAGATTTTGAAGGGGTATTAATAGGAAAAATAAAATAAAAGCGCGATATCATATTGGTTACATTCTGAAAATATAAGGTAATAAATTTATAAAGTAAAATGTCTTAATAGGTAAATAAGAAAAAAAAAAGGAAAATTAGAATATCTTAATAGGTAGATAAAATGAATGTATAATTGGATACTTATAGCCAAACAAGATTAGATTTTCAAAGTGCAATGTCTTAATCAAAATAAAGTTGAAAGTTCAAACTACAAAGTCTTTATAGGAAAAAATAATAAATTTGCAATGTGTTAATAGGAAAATAAAAAGGAAAGTATAATGTTATAATCGGTAAACAAAAGCAATTTTTTAATTTCAAAGTCCATGTATAATAGGAAAAAAAATTAATCTTAATATGAAAAAATAGAAATATACTGCCATAAATGGTAAACAAAATCAAACAAGTTTATATTTTCAAAACATGATTAGATTTACAAAGTCTTAGAGTTTGAAAATATAATCTTGTTACGCAAGTTATAATCTATGATTGGTTAGAGGTTCACGTAATATTTTTGGTCTATGTTCCAAGTAAAATGCCTAATTTTAGTCCCCAAGTAGAAATAAACTTTGCAATGTTGGTCCCAAAACTATTCTCATTATTCTTGGGACATGGACCAAAAATATTACAAAGAACTCAAATAAGGACCAAAACTGCAAGGAAATTTTTTTGGGACAAAAATTAACAAAAACAGCTATATTAAGGGACTAAAAATGTAATTACTGTTGATTTAAATTAATTGATATTCTGTTCAGAACATAGTGTAACACCTGCATAAGATATAAATGAATGGTATTGAACTGATACATATATCAAGTTTGGGAAATTACAGAAAATAGCAACACACTTTATTTTCTTTACCAATATTTGCAATGTAACATTATTTTTTACCCATATAATGTTCAGTCATTTAGGGTGCGTTTGGTTGTAGAAAATTTTCCAGTTTTCTAGAAAATTTTTTCAAGAAAAACAGAAATTTTGAAAACGCATTTGATTCGTTCAGTTTTGCAAAATTTTCCAAGAAAATGAAAATTTTCAGTTTTCCAAATTGTATGTCAATTAGAAAAGTGATTTTTACAGTTTTCCAAATTACTAAGATGGAAAATGAAAACTCCTCCGGTTTCAACCAAACGCGTTTTCTAAAATTGTCATTAAAAATTGAAAATGGAAACTCAACTCAATTTTCTAAAAACATTTTCTTAGAAAATGAAAACAATTTTCCACAACCAAACGCTCCCGAAAATTTTTCAGTTTTCTAGGAAAATTTTCCAAGAAAAACGGAAAATTTTGAAACGCGTTTGGTTCGTTCAGTCTTCCAAAATTTTCCAAGAAAATGAAAGTTTTCAGTTTTCCAAATTGTATATAAATTAGAAAAGTGATTTTTACAGCTTTTCAAAGTTTTCCAAATTTCTAAGATGGAAAATGAAACTTTCCCAGTTTCAACCAAACGCATTTTCTAAAATTGTCATTGAAAATTGAAAATGAAAACTCAACTCTATTTTCTGAAAACATTTTCTTAAAAAACGAAAATAATTTTTCACAACCAAAAGCACCATTGGCTTTTCTTTAGATTTCTAGGTGCTCTCAAGTGCCCTAGATTTCTATCAAATAGCCACAAAAAGAGGATTTGTGAGATGTTAAATTGATAATATCTGAAAAAAGGTAGAAATACATAAATGTAGCAAATTATATGAGCATAACAATAACCAACAATGCAATGATGTTGTTAGCTATTATTAATTTGCAATAAGATTGAAATAATTAAAAATACGTTAACAAACAATCAATACTTGTTTTAACCTCATAAACAAACCAATAAACTACAATATATATGGTAAACGGAACATATATTCCCACCATGACTAGATGTCTAGATCCAAGACTTTGATCAAAATTATTTTATTAGTCACATACCCACAAAAAGAAAATCTCCATATGATAAAATTAGTTATTCATAAGACTACTGAAATGCATTCTCAAAACCATCCAAACACACAAGACATTGTCAAACGATCAAAAAAACCATCTAAACACACCGGATACTCCATCTTCGGTTTTACAACAAAACCCTAATGAACAGATAAAGAAGAAAACCTCCAACGAAAAGATGAAAAAACTACAGAAAAAACATGTAGTTTCCTTCTTTTTTAAGTGACAATGGAACTGGTGCAACTACTTAAACACAAACGAAAAGGTTGGGTCGGTGTTTGCGCATAATATATTCGTGTTTCAAAATTCAAACGTCCCGCTCTCAACAGACCCAAACACCTGCCGGAGGCTCAGAGCGATCCCTGTAACTCCGCCCCCGGAGACCCAAATAACGCCATCATTCGTAGGAGATGCACTGCCATGAATTTAATCCAAGAATCATCAAGATCTCTGTAAGGGGTTTTTTGTACTTAAGATGTTGTAATTCCTCTATAGGTTTTCCTCTTCAATATTTCGGTTGCGGGGTCTTTTTCTGACGGTTATTTATTTATTATTTTTAGAAGCTTTCAATAATTAAGACTTCCTGAAGAAAATAAACATGTTGTTTATATATTTATCTATCAATATGTTTGATTTTTATTGTTTATAAAAAATATTTAGTACTAACTGTTTATACTTTGGGTATGTTTGGCGCCGGATGTTTCGAAGCTTCTAATTTTTAACAAAAAGTGGGACGTAAATAAAAAATGTTTTGAAACTAGTTTGATCTTTTAGTTTAACCAAAAAAAACTTTAAATTCATGAAGTTACATAACGTTTAAGAAAAAGATATTGAGGTTTTTTGTAATTCATTTCTATAATTGCCTTTAAAAATATATTTATATATTTATCTTTTTTAAACAGTTATTTTTTATGTAATTTTATATATTTCAAAAGTTATCAATTATTTTTATCAAACACTCGTATAACAAATAAAAGTTACAGCTTCCAGCTAGAAACTATCTCCTATCCTATCCACTACTAGTTAATTTTGTCAAAAACAACGTTTATATCAGTGTTTTAGTTTGGAACTAGTGATGAAACCCCACGCTGCGAGGATCGGAGGCCGTCGATTATTATAGAAGCTTGATGTTTTTTTTTTTGATGTTTCATCATTTACAAAAGAGCCAAAAGAAATAGGAAAATAACAACTGAAAATTTTAACCAGCATACTCCAATGAGCATTGTCAAGAACCAACACAATGAAAAGTTGAACCTTTATTTTGAATGGAAAAATAAGTAAAATAAAGATTCAAGTTATAAAAGTAGAAAACATTTGAATGACTCAAGAATACACAAACAAAAATATCAGTATAAATATCCAAAAATCTTCAAACATGCAAGAAACAGGCCATTTGATTCAAAAGTAGGTTCAAACAATCAAAAATGAGAAACATGGAAGAAAGCAACAATAATCACCCCTAATCACCTTAAATACATTTATAATTGGTTTTGATGGGTTGGCATTACACCTCGGAGGATTCAACCTAAGAACATGGTCAGCAAACGGTTTATAAATCTGAACACTTTATATTTCTGTCATTCAAGAAACCAAATTGTTGCGAGATGCTTGTACAAGGAATGTAGGTAAAAATGTCAAATGACTGAACTACCCTCATGAGAAAATGTCTGGAAAAGCTAGATTTGATTACCTGTATAAAATCGGGGACTGAAAGAAGTGGCTTGCCTCCAGCCTTCTAATTTGTAACCTGTAAAACCAAAAATTCTTCAATTTGCACAATCATGTGTAAATTGTAATAGGGAAAAACTAAACCTAAAGCACAATAACTTGTGTACTTGTATTAGAAGCATAATAAGTGCAAAGATAACCTTTGCAACTTCTGTCAAAAAATTCACACTAATAGCATTAAAGCTCAACTTCCCATCCATCTTACATATGTACACCAAAATTGGCTGTGGGAAAAAAAAGGTATGTAAGCTAATGAGCAACTTGAACAGCTTCAATGGAACGAATATACATGGTATGATTGGAAGAGAAGAAATGAAGAAGGAAGAATCACCTGTAATCCAACTAAGATACAATCACCAACTACCAAGAAAACATTAAGAGTTCGATGCTTCTTTGATAGTTGATGCCTATCATGACTGGTGTAAAAGTGAGGGTGTTTTTCATGAAAAAAACCTTTAATGGGGTCAATATCAAGTGCTTAGCCAATAAAATAAAAAAGAAACAGTCACTTACTCGTATGGAATCAACCAACAACACTATAATTCACCAAAACTACAAACAATCAATGAAATCTGATCAAGTAATAAGAAATCATTAAATTGCTGATGTCTAATAACCTAAAATGATTTTTAATATGGTTACCCAAGGTCTAGTAACATAAGTTGATTTAAAAAACTAATATGATGATTATAGATGATGGATGAATCAGATATAAGTAAACAAAAAAAAATGTACCTTTTGTGTTGTTTCATCAAAATTGTAAACCTGCAACAAAATCAGAAATTAATTGAGTGAAAAGGTACCAATCCCACACCAGAAACTCACTATAGTTGAATATATTTATACAATAATATGCGCAACATTTCGATTGTGTAATTAACAAACTTAAATTGCTTGAAGTGATGGAAATTATTGAGCTGCTAACCAATGTTTGTTGTCAGGTTTACTGTCACTTAGGTAAGTTCATTGCAAAATATCAACAAAATATAGTCAAAGAAATAAAAAAAAAAGAGTTTTTTTGCCAAACATGGAAGAGATGATTATGTTTTTCTTACTTGGTGATGAAATGGAAGCTAACACTCCATCCTTTGTAAACCTGCAAAACAACCCATATGCAACTATTAAAATTACTACATGCCTGTACGTTTATGTATGTATGTGTGTGTGTGTGTGAGAGAGAGAGAGAGTCAATTTCAAGTGGAAAATTAGAGGGAAAGCGAAAAAGAGTAATCATCGGCCGGTATAGTTTCTATCTTTGATCTAGTTATTGGAATTCTTCTGCCTTCTCGTTTTGATCTGGTTCTAAGTCGGGGAAAACGGTCAACACCTTGATGTAGATCAAAGAGAGCGTCTTAAACATTCCTCCATGTAGCCATAATAAAACAAACATATTAACCAATAAATTATATCTAAAGTATATTTGAGAAAATTTCAGCAGATTGCCCAGAATTGGAGGAACATAAACAACTAATGAATAAGTTCATGAATAATAATTGTAATTAAATTAAAAAGAATAACGATAGATTTACCTTCGGTTCACCCAGCGCAAACATATTCTCTTCAATTTCGGAAATTTCCATGATTTACGTTGACAAAAATATGAGTTTGTTGACTTTAGATAACCTGAAATGATTAGCATACGATAGCAATTACATTTCCGTTAGCTGAGTAAGAAAAATCAAGGAAAATCATGAATATGATAGAATCACCAGATATTTTGTTTTGAACCAAATAACGACGAATTGAGGGGTTGAACCAAATTTTAAAAAAAATAATTAAAAACAATTATATGAACTCAGAAAACAGGAAACTACATAAATTTTATCAGTAAATTACAAAAAAAAAAAAAATGAATTTGACAACAACCAATTTGGAAAAACTTGATCGGTAAATTACATCAAATAAAACCAAAAATAAACAAATACTGCAACCATTGCTAGAAATCTCTTCATTGAAGGATACAAAGAAAACATAAACAAAGTTTTCAAATTTAGTACCCAAGCATAACTGACCTTGCAAAGAAGATTCATCTGACAAAATTATATGGATGCCATTGGAGGAGAAGACGATGTGAATATGGAAGAAGTAGTTGGGCGGCGATTGTGGGCGGATGATGGAGCGGTAAGCGATGAACTGGGTGTCGGCTGAAGTCAGCAGTCGGCTTGTGACCGTCCTTCCCCTTTTGTTGATGGTAGCGAAGGACAAATACCTGGGATTGGATCTTCGGTTAGACGCAGAGCATGAATCGACACTCTTGGCTTGTCGGTTTTCTTGGTTTAGGGGAAATCGCCAGCAAAGGCCGATAAGAAGTCAGAAGCGGAGATGAGGCGGTAGAGGATCCGGAAGAAAATGAAGCGGTGGAGAGGACACTGATCTAAATTGAATGGGGATAAAAAGCCGACTCAAAAATCGATGAAAAAAGCGCTGCTTACCACATGTATGGACACCGATCTTATTCTTATTGGCCTACACGGACGTTTTAAAAAAACAAATTAAAATAAAAATCAAAGTGGTCCAATCAGAAACAACTCCTGTTCATGGTGTAGTTTAGAATTAGTATATATGTAAATTAGCCATTGCATATATATATATATATATATATATATATATATATATATATATATATATATATATATATATATATATATATATATATATATATATATATATATATATATATCATTTTTTTTAATTTTATGGACTTAATAAGTATATATGACTTAATCGATAAGTTACGAATAACTATTTTTTAATTAACATTTAACGAATAAATTAATGGAAATATAAGAAAAGTTAAGTTTTTATATTTATTTCTTGAAGGACTTTGTCATTTTTAGTAAATATTGTTTTTCCAAAGAGCATCGGAAGAGAAAAAAACAATGGATAATGTTCTAAGTTTTTTAAATGATAATGACTTAATTCGGTAACAAACTATGATGTGAGTATCATTGTATTTTTTATACATGGTTAATTATTATACTAGTTTCTAGCCTTCAAAATATATCATTTTAATTTACAATAGCTAGTGCAGTATAGCTGTTTTCTGATGATTTTGCTGGTGAGTCAATGACTGTATATGAGTTAATGACTATATATGGTAACATATTATTGTCATTGTATATATTTCGGACTTTTTATATTCAAAACTGCCATTAAAATAACATTTCTATTCAAAAATACATCATTAAACTTATTTTCCAATTTTTTATACCTTTTTAAAACTTCTTTTATAGCTTTTTTTAAAACTTGTTTTCAATTTTTTACAAATTTTTTTATATTTTAATATACTCTTTGAAATGTTGTTCTTTTATATTTTAAATTTAAACAAATAATTTAAATAAATAAACAAAATTAATTAATAAGTTTTAATTTGAGAATTTTGAAATTAGAAGGTAACTCCATTAATAAAATTTATATTTATTTATTACTACACTAGTTGTGAGACCCGTATGTTATACGGGTTGGATAAACAATAAAATTAAATATGTTGGGTTAAACAAAAAATTATTTAAATTTGAAATTTGGATTTAAAAGGAAACATATTAAATATAGTATGAGTAATTTATTGGTTGCTTTTAATTAAAGCAATTATTAATTGAGGTGGAAATAAGATGTGTTAATTAAGAAAAGATTAAAAAAAATGAGAAAATGACAAATGAAAAAAAAACATTTATTCAAAAATACCAAAAAATGACATGTGTCCAATTTAATGGGGGAATGACATGTGGCAAAATTATCTTCATTTATTAAGGAGGATTTATTTATTGTAATTATTACATTAAAATATTATATGAAATTTAATAAAAGAAAAAACTCATAAAATGGCATATGAAAAAAAAAATAATTAAAAATAACCAAAAAATGATATTTGGCAAATTGAACGATAACGTGACATGTGACAAAAAACCTTCATAATATATATATATAGAGGTTCGGAAAACAAAAAACCCTAAAAATCATAAAAATGCATAAAAAAATACTTGGAGATTACAAAACTTTTTTTTTTTTTTAATTTTTTTTTGAAAAAATCGCATATTTTAACACAAAATCGCTGAAATTTTTTTTTGAAAAGAAAATTATTAAAAAAAAGTTTTGATTTTTTATTTTTTTCTTCAGCGAAAATTTATAAAAAGCTACGATTTTTTATGTGTAAAGTAAAAAAAAAAAAGCTTTGTGATGTTTAGGTATTTTTTATGCATTTTTATGATTTTTAGGGTTTTTTGTTTTCCATATATATATATATATATATATATATATATATATATATATATATATATATATATATATATATATATATATATATATATATATATATATAAAAGGAGAATAGAAAACCTGCCACAGTCAGTGGCATAAAAAAGTCCAAAAAAAAAAAAAAAAAACTAAGATGTAACTTGGAATGTTTAGTAAGACAAAGGGCATTGAGACCATCATGCCCAGTTCAGCCTATCAATTTTCCCCCTGTTTTTCACCCAGAGACAAGCCACTAATTTGATTATATCAATGACCTTATATGGTGGTAGCCGTTTTTTCTTGAATACCTTTTCATTTCGTGCTTTCCAAATACTCCATATTGTTCCATAATAGATTGCCAAGATAATATTTCTCCTGTTTTTACACGTCCCCCAACGAGAAACAGAATTCACTACATCCTTTAACATGTGGAGCGATTCCATATTTGTGTTACACCATCTTGATACCCCTTCAAAGACATTCCTGGCATAAGTGCAGTACACCAGAACATGGTCAACACTTTCTTCAAAACTTCAAGAAATACCCCTCTCTTTGATAGCTCCAAAGCGACTAGGATCCTCCCTATTTTCGCCCGCCATATAAAACAATTAACTTTCAATGGAACTTCTTTGAGCCGATAGAAAGTCCATCAGTAACGATGGGCATGTAATCCCATCTCTGTCTAAGAGCACGCACTATATATGTTCCCATCGAGGTAAGTCCACATCTTCATGTTACTCCATTGTCTGTGGGTTGTTTAGATAACACATAACTGACAGGTAGGTATTTTTTTACAAGAGCCTTTCTTATCCCAACAATGTTATTCCACACCCCAGTTAATGTTCTCTTTGAGTAGATGTCATCAGATTTCGACTTAAGGTTGTGTAGGCTGGATATGACTTCCACCCAAAGATGATACAGTCTTGTTCTCAACTTCCACCACCATTTCATTAATAGAGACATGTTAAGGCTTTTTATTGTACCAACACCTAAACCTCCTGATTCCTTGGGTGCAACCACTTTGTCCCACGAGATCCAATGTATTTTCTTCTTATCATCCGTAGCACCCCATAGGAATCTGCTCGTCGGTTTTTCGAGAGTTTGGATTACCCCATCAGGTGCTACAAACCATGACAAGAAATAAGTTGGAAGGTTACCAAGGACTGATTGGATAAGGGTCAATCTACCTCCAAACGAGAGTGTTTTTGATTTCCATTTTGAAAGTTTGGCTTGAAATCTCTCTATGATCGACTCCCAGCTCTTCTTTAAGTTCATGTTGGCTCCAACGGGAACTCCTAGGTATGTGAAAGGTAATGAGGATGGTTCGCATCCAAGGGCATTGGCACAATTTGAGACTTTTTGCATTTATGATCCAACACCAAAGACTTTTGATTTGTTAAAGTTTAATTTTAGCCCTGATGCGACATGAAAGCAATGAAGGATACGAGCTAGGTTATTTATGTTTTTCCTCGACCACTCGCCTAGAAATAATGCATCATCTGCGTATAACAAATGAGAGATCACCGGGCCTCCATTTGGAATTTTAACACCCTGATAGATACCTAGTTCACAAGCTGAACGCATCGCAACACTGAGGCCCTCTATAGCTACAATAAAGAGGAATGGGGAGAGCAGATCACCCTACCAGACACCTTTAGATAGTGGGAACTCCTCAGTCGAGCTTCCATTGACTAGAATAGAGGATCTTGCAGATCCAATGCATCCTCTAAGCCACATTCTCATTTTATACCCAAAACCCATGTGCATCAGGTTCGTATCAAGGAAGTCCCAATTTATTGAATCAAATGCCTTCTCAAAGTCTACCTTGAATAGGAGAATTTTCTTGTTTGATTTTTTTTGCCCATGAAAAGATCTCATTAACCACAAGTGTCACACCCCAAAACCAAGAACGGCGGAAACGTTCTGGGGCGGAGGACGTCAGGGATATTATCACAACACTATAATGTAAATAAGCAAACAACATCATCCATTGCATTAAATATATAACTTTAATACAAGTGTGTTCTGTACAGTTATAGACACCAAAAATAATGTAACACAAAATAATATGAGATGAGTCTTGAATGCACTCCATCTTCTCAAAAGCTGGCCTTGGTACCTGTCTACTGATGACCTGAGAATACAAGTTATTTTGAAAGAGTTTATCAGCATTAAGCTGGTGAGTTCGTAAATATTTTAGTGTCAATGTTTGTCGTCAAAACGTTTGAACCTGTCTCTATGTATAAGTTTGTAAAAATGTAAGTAAGTGTTTGAAAGTGTTTGTAAAAGTTTGAATCCCTCAGAAAATCCTATATTTTCTATTAAAGTAACCTTCTACCAAGGCGTAACTGTTTTGTAAACTCGTCTGTTGTAAAAGTGTGTAATTACCCCAGGTATAACTATCATTTGATAAAATATAGTTTGTACATTAATGCTTAAGTTTGATTATCACTAAAATATGTAATGGGTAAATCATTGTATTACTGTAGCTTTGTATAATAAGAACTACTGCTGTACTAATTACTACTACCTTAAACCGGATTTATATTAAGGTATTATGTGATAAATTTCACCATGCTATCGACTGGTAACAACGACATAATGAATGGTCGTAATAAAAAAAAGAAATGACATTTGGCACCCGCAGACCTGCAGGTCCGGCTGTAGCTAGCAGCAAGGTGTAGGATAGTCAATCCAGTATAGATCTATACGCAAACTCACGCTCTCCCTCCAAGAGAATTCTGGCTACAACTCGGGCCATGACATTTAAGGCATGCTCCGACACAGTGGATCACAATTGTTAACGTATTCATGTATATGTAATGTTTCTTGTTCTAGTATAGTTGTATATGTCCTGTTTCTAGTATAGATGTATATGTACATGTTTCTAGTATAGTTGTGTATGTTCATGTTTCTAGTATAACTATATATGTACATGGTTCTGGTATAGCTGTATATGTACTCGTTTCTAGTATAGCTGTATATGTACTTGTTTCTAGTATAGCTGTATATGTACTTGTTTCTAGTATAGTTGTATATGTACTTGTTTCTAGTATAGCTGTATATGTACTTGTTTCTAGTATAGCTGTATATGTTCCTGTGTTACCCCGATGGTAACTAACTATTGATGTACTGATAAGTATGAATATGGAAGTACTTTTATGTCTATACATGTATATATGATATATAAGTAATATGGAAACGACCTTCGGATGGTCACCCGAAATCCCACCAGACCACATCCAAATCGAGAAAAAGGAAATAGGGCGGATGGCCTTCCTAAGCCCTTTAAACATTATTTATATATCTATACATATATGGGCATGCAATTGAATATATAAAAGCATAAATAAGTTTTCATAAGACATTTGAAGCATAAATATAATTTCAAGAGAAGATCGACTTGATGTCGATCTATAAAACAATTTGAAGGCATAAGTTGATAAAACAATTTAAGTATAAGAAGCATTTGTTTGAATCACAGTCTATAATTAAGTTTGGATAGTAAAAGAGTTTGTAAAACATTTCAAAGTAAAGTAGTTTGATAAACAGTTTGAACAGTGGTAAAAATCGTTGTTTTCCTAGTTATTAATCACACATGATTAAATGCAATCACATGTGATTGAAGCAATAACTATAAGTATTTGACTTGTATTCCCCCCCATAAAGTATTTAAAACATTTAAAGTCATTTCAAAGGTTGATTTAAGGGGTATGAACTCACTTGTGGTGAGTTGTATGAATTGTTGTATCGGGTACCGTGCTAGGTGGCAAACGGAGACTTGTTTACACGCACGAGCCTAGTTATCATATAATAAGCATATATATAACTAATTAGAAAAATAAGAACTTAATAAATAAGTTAAAACACTTAGGAACATGTAAAACACTTTTCATAAGTGTTAAAGGTCCTAATGGTTGCATCTAAGTTGCTACGGGACAAGGCAAAAGGGTTTGAAACATCAAATGGCCTTGCATAAGAGTTCACCACCCAAAAAACCCCACCCTTTGGAGTTTACGGCCGTAAACTCATGGGTTTATGGCCGTGAACTCCTCACATGGTGGTTTTGGGTGTTTTAAAATGTTATCTTGATCCTAGAACACTCCTAGCTTTGTTGGAATAACACATGAAGTAGTTTAAGGCCCTAGAATGCTCCATAGGGGAGTTTACGGCCTAAAGTCCATTTACCCTAGAGTTTACGGTCGTAAACTCCTATGGGGTGATGGCTTTTAATTGTTTTGAGGCACTTGCACATCAAGGATGGCTTCCATGATTTTATTCAAGGCTAATGGGGACAAGAGGCACACTTTTGTGCCTTCACTTGGAGTTTACGGCCCAAGAGGTGTTCCTTGGCCGTAAACTCCCTTTAAGGGATGTTCTTGATGTCATTTCCTCCCCATTAAAGTCCTAGGTGTTCAATGGTAATTGTCTTAAGGCCTAAGGTGTGTTTGTGGTGCATTTAGCCTTTGGAAAAGGGGTTTACGGCCCAAGAGAGGTTCTTGGCCGTAAACTCCTATAAACTTATGATTTTGAAGTGTTTTGATGTCCAAAATAGGCACAAGCAATTGAGGGTTAAAGTCCTTAAGCATTAGGGGTGGTTTAGGGCACTAAATGCCCTTGAAAAGGGGTTTACGGCCCAAGAGAAGTTCTTGGCCGTAAACTCCTATTACTTGATGATTTTGGATGATTTCTAGTCTATAAAGATCATACACAAGGTCCTTAATAAGATGCCTAACATGGGAATGGGTCTAGGAAGCCTTAAGGCTCCATTTTGGAGTTTACTCCCCAAGAACGTTCTTGGGCGGTAAACTCCCGGATCTTGTAATCTAAACATGTATTTGATGTTATAAAGCATCTAACAAGTATTGAAACACATTTAGTAAAGTAGACTCACAATCTGGGATGAAAACCCGAAGATCCGTCAGAGAGAATATGGCTTTTCTCTATTTGGAATTGTGAATAATGAATTAATTTAATTCAGAAAACTATTTATAGTCCTGGAATATTTTGGCAGAAAATATTTTTATTCCTGATATAGGACTGTAACATTATGAAACTTGAAATGCTCAAATTTCACAAAACCAGGAGCATCCACTCTCCTGATAACTCCATAAACAGAAACCCTAATGTATACAAACTTGTTCGGAAAAGTATGAAAATCACTTGAAACTGGACTAGCTTCTATTGGATAGATAATGTTCGTACAAATGGAAATTTCGGGTTGTCACAACAAGGGGCCCGTCAAGTATGTTTCTCCCCTTGACGTATGCTAATTGCACCTCATCAATACACTGCCCCATCACTTTTTTTTATCATGATCAAGAGGATCTTTGAGATGATTTTATAGATGCATCCAATGAAACTAATGGGTTTATAGTTGCTAATCAAAAGAGGGTCCTTGACTTTGGGTACTAGAGAGATGAAGGAGGAGTTACACGATGAATCAAGTTTGCCATGGAGCTCAAAATATTTGACAACAGCAGATATGTCACCAAGGAGGACATCCCAATACTTCTTAATGAATTTGAAAGTAAATCCATCCGGCTCGGGGGCCTTCTCATTACCGCATGCCCACACCGCGTTCTTTATCTTCTGTAATGAAATAGGTACTTCTAAGGCTTTCGAGTCAGCAAGATAGATTTTCTTGAAATGTCGGCTTACAAGTTTTGGCCTAATAGGCCATTTTTCATTGAACTTATCAGCAAAGAATGAATATATCCCCTGTTTTATGCTAGTCAGATCAGTGCACCATTCTCCACTTATCTTTAGACCATCTATCAGATTTTTCCTGTTAATTTTATAAATGTATCCATGGAAAAAGCGTGTATTTTCGTCCCTGTCTACAGCCCATTTGATCCTAGTTTTCTGTCTAAGATCCAGACTCCTGGTTTTTTCCATCTCAATAATCGACTTGTATCCCAGGTTCCTGTCAACAAGTTCTTGCTCAGTCAATTGCCTTGACTCGGCTTTAGTGTCCAAGTGATACACCAAATTTTTAAGCCTTAACGGTTCAGCCTCCTCCCTAGGGTATTCCGCTGTGTGCCATTTTTTAAGCCATTCTTTATGTGTTTGAATTTGGCCTCTAGGTACAAGTTAGGTGTACCAAACCCCACGAAGTTATTCTAGCTGGAGATGAAAGCCTTTTCGAACCCATCCCTAAGCATCCAGGAGTTAAAGAACCTGAATGGGGATGGTCCGAAGTCTTTTCGTGATGTGGACAAGAGGATAGGGCAATAGTCTGATACTTCTTTAGGGAGAGCAGTCACAGAAGCATGAGGAAAGATGCTAAGAAAAGAAAGGAAAACCATGAATCGATCAAATTTACTTAATTTGTGATCCGAGTTACGTAAACAAGTGAACTGATGTCCACCCATTTTCATATCAATAAGGACAGTCTCGTGAATGAAGTTGTTGAAGTCACTTGTAGTTTTTGCACAAAAAATTGAGTTAAATCTTTCCTCTTTCCTTCTCACAACATTGAAATCCCCCATTATTATCCACATACCTTCTATTGAGTTTTTTATTTTCAATAATTCCTCCCAAAGGTTGGATTTTTCGGTATTGGACTAAGGTTCATAGACATTGGCAAAGATCAACAGCTCACTTACGCCACTCCAGTTGCCTATTTTTATTAGGAAATGTCTAGACGTGATCACCTCAATGGATTGAAACAAGCTGTCATCCCACACATTAAGAAGACCACCCGACCTACTCTGCTCGAACCAAATTGTTCTGTGCCCCAACATCCCCCCACGTCAATATTCTCTATATGCTATTTTTATTATCTATGTAGATTTAATAATAATCTGAAACACTCCACATTTAGTTTAATTGTTTAAAATGTTATAAAATCATTAAACTATCTTAAGATCATCTCTTGCGGAAATATGGTTTCAAAGACTTAATTTTAATATACTTTGTAAAAGCATGGAGTATGAAGGTGGTCAATATAATATCATAACATCAGTTCTAAAAATAACCACAACATAAATTGTGATATTCTAAATATCAAATCCCTCCTCTATAGTCTTCTTCCTCCACCCTTAAATACATGTCAAAAGATGTATGTTAGGCTTGTGAAACCTAGTGAATAATATTAGGTCGGCCGTTTTAACAGCTTACATGTGGACCCTTAAATACATGAAAAAAGATATAGGTTAGGCTTGTAAAACCTACTTGGGTCCATCATTCTAAGAGCTTACATGTGGAAGAAAATAACTAAACACATGTACCTATATGAACCCAAAATTGTTTTTACTATCAGGTTTGACATGCTTATATGGTGGTAACAAGATGTTATTCATTCCTCAAATATGTATCTCAAATGACCAAAAGTAAATTATTTTAAGTTTATAGTTTTTTAAGATTATCTATCACATAATTGTTGTTTATGAACTTTGTATTTTTGTTAAATATTTTGGCAATACAAATTTCTACCGTGGGGTTTGAATCGTCGTTTAGTACAGACGGTCGTGTAGGAGACCCATTGCCCATATAGAATAAAATTTTTAACTTTCATAGCTAAGGATTTAGTTCGCACACAAGATTAGGTGGGGAAATCGAGGAAGCCAATTGTAGATGACGATTATAATAAACTAAAGGAGGACGACATTGTCATAGTTAATAAGTCTATAAGTTTCATGTTTATTTGTAGCATATAATATGTTAATCTTAACTTTGTTTATTGTTTTATCCATAGAGAATGAAGTGGCAATAAACGAACAACCCGGAAAATATCTACGAAAGGATTAAGTTGCTACATTTGATACTTTGTTACTTTCATACATTTGTTTTTATCTTGTTTTAGAATGCTGATACATATTTGGTGTTTTGGTTTTTGAACGGTTTGAATTAACGTTTTTTTTTTGGTATTTTTTTTAGAATTAATGTTTTGTTACTTAGTGAAGTTAGATTTGTGAAGTCAACAAAAGATATATGCCATTTTACTAGACAAAAGTTATCTATGGACTAAGATTTAAGGAGCCAAAAAATAGGTTAAAATATCAGCTTTATGGAGATATATACAGTAAAGCCCCAATATTTTCATCCAATTGACATGAAAGTCCCAAACTAATTTTTTTTGACACAAAAGCCCGAATTACCGGCATTTATTGACCCGATTGACATTTTTTGCCGGTAACTCATTTAATAGCCGGTAATCGAGATGATGTGGCTACTAACGCTTACTTGGAAGATGACGAGGACATCATTAAATGAAGAAGGGTTAATCGAGCTGGAAAAACCTCTCTTTCTACTGCGACAATTCTAGGGTTTTTACTGTGAAGGAGATACGAATTCGAGTCCAAGGGAGATACGAGTTGGAGCCTTGAAGATGGAAGGTGTGTTGGACTTTGACACGATCGACATGGAACTAGATGAAGACCTTTTAAAGAAACAGAGTAGGAGATGTAGAGATGAGTTCTTGAACTCACTGTCTCTTGACGATGAAGATGAAGACTTCATTATCCCATTATTTGAGAATGTTGAAGATGATGAAGCACCCGTGGAAGAAGAACCTTTGGATGACGAACAGGAGGAGGAAGAAAATGTAGATGAAGTTGTGGATGAAGAGGAAAATGATAGTGAAGCTCAGTTTAAATATTCCACACATGATCCAAATGTGAAATGGAATAGAATGAAACCTCAAGAGGGAGAAAGGTATGAATCTCCACAGCAACTTAAACTCTGTTTAACAAATCATGCCATATCTAAAGGTTATCAAATTAGGTTTAATAAATGTGATAGTGTTAGACTACACTGTGTGTGTGCTAGTGATCATGAGAAATTCGGTTGCCCTTATTATGTTAAAGCCTCTTGGATGAGCACTGAAAAGTCATTCCAAATAAAGAAAATGTATCCACATCATACATGTGTCAAGAATTTTAACAATGGAAAACTTATGGGACCTCAAATACAGTACCACCCCAAAAAAGGGTCAATGAAGAATATAATTCTGAAGAGATGGTGGATGTAGATGTGATGAGTGATGGAGATGGGCTGGATATGGCAGATATGGACTACATTACACAACAAATTACAGAGTTGAGGAAATCAGGTTACACTGATGTAGACATTATGAGATGCCTTGGAATTACAAAAGCTCATTTAGAAGAGTTTGGATATGTGGTAAGGTTTCATTTAGTGTTTATGTATATGATTAAGTGTTTTTTACTATTTTTTTTCTGTTTTAGGCTGCCAATGTTGAAGGTGGACTAGAAGGAGATGGACAGGGTAATGAAGAAGAAGGAGGACATGGACAAGGAGATGGAGTGGAAGGAGGTGGAGAAAGAGATGGAGAAAAAGAAGATGGAGAAGGAGATGAAGGAGATGGACAAGAAGAAGATGAAGAAGGTGTTCCAGTGAATGATCCAGTACAACAAGGGCATTTTGGGAATAATATGAAACAAAGAACAAGGAGACCCTCAGAGAGGATCATTCTTCAGAAGCTGAAAAAGAAGGTGGTTGACCCTCTTGGTATAGGAATGTGTGAAGATAAGGCATTAGTTATAGATTAGTGATAAGGGTTATCATCTTTTGGTTCATATTTTGTAAAAGGTGGTACTATGTAAACTGATGCATACCATCTTTTGGTTCATATTTTGCATACCACTTTGTGGTTCATATTTTGTAAACAATTACTGGTAATTAAGCAAGGGCATTAAGCAATGGTCACAATTGATCAATGTCATATTTTATTTCAAGTTTGGTTGTGCAGGTTAGCCTTGGTTATTGACAGTTTTATTATTCATATGTGGTTCATAGTTGTGGTACTTTGATTTCACCATAATTCAATACAACATAAGTAAAATGTTCATTACATTGCAAAAGAAACAACATCGTACATAGTGACTACATATCCCAATACATTATCTTAAAATATAAACCAAAACATAAACCCAAAATAAACCAGAACATTGACCACCTTGGAACAACACCACCTGCACCTTGCACTTGAGTTGGAACAACTTCTACTACTGCTTCTTCCATTTGTTCTACAACATCTCCATTCCACCCATTGTGCAATTGTAAGAGCAAGTCCTTGTACCACTGATTAGGGAGTGGAGGATCCACCCAATCAAAGAATTTGCAATCTTTACTCGAATCCTGGATAATCCAAGATTAAAGAAAGAAAAATAAAACTAAAAGATGAAGAATTTCAACATTAACAACTAACCCTATAATTTGGGCATCCAATGAATCTTCTTCCAGGATTTCTTGTCTTCCATGAAGTCCACCTTCCAACTAAGTCACCGCAGTCGCAATGTGTCCTTTGAGGGGGATTGAACCTTCGCATAACCTTGCTTCCAATAGATGAAGAAGACGACATTCTCGTCTTTTCCTTTGAAAAATACGAAGCCAGGGTTCATGGGGATTGACGGTATGGTGCTTAAGTAAGGTCGGCAACTCCACATAAGCCTCTCATTTAATAAATCAGTGGTCCATGTAAGCATTTGGTGCCACTTCACCAAGTAAACCGGATGCACCGGCAGAAAAGGTCAATTGGATCAATAAATGCCGGTAATTCGGGCTTTTGTGTCAAAAAAAATAATTTCATTTTCTGAGGATGTTTTATTGATTATGGAGAAATTATTATATTGATTATGAAGAAATTTCTATGTTAATTAGTTGGCGATGTTCTAATTGTTCAATGATGTTGTAGGGTTGATGATGCGGGTTAAGATTTTAAATACATGCAGTTTCGAGCATTATAGTACTGCTCCAATGCAAGATTATCTTTTTCATACTTCAAATCATCACCGGTTCTAATTAAGTTTTTTTTTAAAATGACTAACACGTACCATACTAAAATTTACTCATAAATTACTCTTTTTGTCCACTACAAGACTTGAACCTCAACCCTTCAGAGGAGTGAAAAATTATTGATCATAACTGAAAATGATTAAAATGGTAGTTTTCTAAATCATTCACGTTCAATCATGGATAAAGATTATTCCGTTAATAAAAATGCTTTAAAATTTGTAACTTTCAAAGTTCTAATAATAACAAATGTCTTTTTTTATCGTAGGGACTAAAACTATATCATTAATTTATATCAAATCCTATATAATAAATAAATGTTTCTTTTTTTTGCCACTTATTAAATTCTTAAAAGTTTTGTCACACGTAATTTTATGGGAGTTTTAGAATTATTATTTTTCACTTGTTATTTTTTTAGGAACTTCCATTTTTTAAAATAAAATTCCACAAAATTCTAACGAATTTTATAAGAAAGGAAAATCATTCTATTAATTCGATAATAAAGTTTTATAAATGCTGTAAAGAATATTTGATTTCTTTTATAAATGTTCCAAAAGATTACATTATGTTATACATAAGTGTTCTTTTATAAAATATTTAATATTTAAATATTGATATTAAACTTTTATTTTTAATAAACACCTGTGTAGTATACAGATCCGCAATATAAAAATAATTATAATAACGAAATAATAAAAAAAAATAAGGTACTTTTAATAATGTATTTATTAATATTTTAACCATAATTTTACTGTTTAAGGAGCTCATACCGACATTCCCCTAGCGGTTTATGAAATTACTCAAATTTGGCCTTTTCTCTATAATATAATGAATGCATATTTGAGTTTGTAGAAAATAAAAAATACAAATACAAACACAAACACAAACACATGGTCCATGGATGCACTTATTTTGTGGTGTAGAATGATAACAGAACTTGTAGATGGTTTAGCTAATTAACCTCAGCATCATGCTTTCCACAATTCTACAAAGTACAAACTCCCACCCGTTTCCTTAAGCGCATTCACGTCGACCACCCTTCAACCCCACAACACCAGTCACTCGCCGGAACACCATGGCCGGCGTTCTGAACTTCAAGTCAACACCACCGATTTCTATGCCCATTAGGCGTCATCTCAAAACAAAAACATCGAGTAGCAATAGGGTCTCTGTGATAAGATCATCAACAGAAATTTCCGATACCACTTCCACTTCTTCTACTTCAATTAAAGCGGAACCAAAATCAGGGGTTTCTTCAATCACTCCTCCGCCTAACTTCAAGCCTCCGGAGCCGAAGCGGTTTGCCGTTAGACCGGACAAGGTTGCCGACGTCATTACTGCTAGTCTGAATCTCTTGTTTCGATTTGGGACTGGTGTTTTTGTTTCTGGGTAGGTTTCTACATCGTTCTTCAATTGAAAACTATTAGTATTCATAATTAATAATCAATGATGCTGTTAGTTGATTTTAAGTACTTCAAGTTCATATGTGTGATCTATCAGGTATTCAGTTTCTTTTGTCCCCAAGAACGAGTTTCCATCTGGCCAGTATGGTCTTGAAGTTTCTGGTAACAATATCTGCTCATCTCATTAATGGCTTTATATTAACTTGTTTTAAATAAGCAAAATCCCAAACATGAAACACTACCTTAGTATCTTCAAATGATAACTATTAACAACTAATATATAAGGTATGCTATGCTTGCAGGATACATAGTAAAAGAGAGCTCAAAATTAGGCCCCAGACCCGAAAAGCCTATTGAGATATACGAATTTGAAGGGTACTAAAAGAGATGATTTTTGATATTTCAGTTTTTATCTATTATGTTGTTCATTTTTTGAAGTTTTGATTCTGATACTCTAATGAATTGAGGCTGAATCCATGTATCAAACTTTCTCCTCATTGTGGATTTTCAGCTGCCCTTTCTGTCGTAAGGTAAGATCATCCACATTTAGAAATCATAGTTTTTTATCCTTGGAAAAAAGTAATAATAATTAAGTTTGATTCTATATTTTAACGCATCAAAATTAAAATTTTCTGTTTGTGGAATTATAACAGGTGAGAGAAATCGTTGCTGTGTTGGATCTTGATGTACTATTTTACCCTTGTCCAAGAAATGGCCCGACTTTTCGCCCTAAAGTTGGCCAGATGGGTGGCAAACAGATGTTTCCTTATATGGTATGCCAATACTCCTTTAAAAATATAAAACTCAATTATTAAACACAAATTTCAGTTTTTATTTTTTTATATTATCTTTGTTTCCTTTTGTGCAGGTAGATCCAAATACAGGAGTGGCAATGTATGAATCAGATGATATTATAAAGTATCTTGTCCAGAAATATGGTTAGCCCTCTTTCTTTTTTTCTTTTTTTTTTTAATTGTTATTGTGTTACACATAATCTCTGAAATGTGGTGTTGATTCCTTTATCCAGGAGATGGAAGTGTGCCATTATCTTTGTCACTTGGTCTGTTGACAGTAAGTAATAAAAAAAAAATTCAATTTTAAATCTTCAAGATTATGTTTATGTAAAGACCAATCAATGCATAAATAAATCATATGTTTTCGAAATCATTCTTGTTGACTAATTCCATTACAGACTTTGACCGCAGGTTTTGCCATGATTGGTCGTATGGGGAAGGTACAATTTCTACAATATGACAGTCTTGTACTGTATTTGGTTTGCATTGGACTATGATTGAAATTAAAACTGATGTCAATGAGACAAAAATCTTTAACTCCCAAAAAAAAGTAATGATGACATCATAGTAATTTTTTAATACTTGTCTGTAGGGGAGCATCTATACCAAGGCAAAGATGCCAGCACAACCTCTTGAAGTATGGGCGTATGAGGTAAGAAAGATACTATCAATATTCAATGCTGAAAGGTGAAAGGTTTGTTTTTAGAGATATTATTCTTTGTTTCTTAAGATGTGAAATTATAATCATTAGCCATTTGTTTTAGGCATCCCCTTTTAGCAAACTTGTGCGTGAAGTACTTGTAGAGTTGGAGCTTCCTCATATTCTTCACAGGTAAACTCATATTATACTTGAGAGTTAAGCTTCTGTTTATTTCTACTCTAAAGTAGGCCTGTCAAATCGTGTCATCGTGTCGTGTTTCTGTCTGACACGACACGACACGACAATGTTTTTTGTAACACGAACACGACACGACACGATGTCGTGTTTTTTTTCACTAACACGAAAACGAACCAATTAAAAAACGACAACACGACACGACACGACAAAGATAATATTACATAACTATTATTTTATTTAATTCATATTTAATCATATATAACACGATAAAAACGACAAACACGACAAACACATGCTCAATCGTGTCAATTTCGTGTGGATTTGTAAACACGAACACGACACGATACGACATCGTGTTTTTTATATTTGACACGAACACGACACGAAAACGAATTCGAATTTTGATTTCGTCCCAATTTCGTTTCGTGTCGTGTATTTTTGTCGTGTCGTGTCATAAATTGACACCCCTACTCTAAAGGACTTAATATGGTAAGCATGTTTCTTTCTTATTTACTTAATACAGAGGAAACGACTTAATAGAGAAAGTTAGGGAAAAGAGGCTTTTCCCATTAAGTTGTAACATTTACACCCAAAAAATGCAATTAAATAATAAACCTTTGCTTTCAGTTGTGCTCGTGGAAGCCCAAAACGACAAGAATTATTTGAGCGGGTTGGACACTTCCAGGTATTTTCTTTTTGTTTTTTGTTTTAAGGATTTCCAGTGTCATTGAAAAACTGTATGAATTTATGATTTTTTTTTTAAAAGATGAATTAATTAGCTTTCACTGACAGGCACCTTATTTGGAAGATCCAAACACGGGGGTGAAAATGTTTGAGAGTGCTGAAATTGTGGAATATTTAAGAGCAACTTACGCTCTTTGATCCCCTTTTTATGTATATTATAGTTCTTACGCCTTAAAAAAGTAAAACAACGCCTTCTTGTAGAAGGAAGTATTACAACAGATATATGATCTATAAAGGTATGGAAAAGGAATCTCTGTATACCAATTGCGTGTGTAACATTACAAATGAGAGCCTTTTATATCCAGAATATAATCACAGCTGTAGGTACTAAACTAGGAAAGGATAGAGGTAAAATACAACTATATATGACCAATTATTTACAATATGAATCACAGTACATATATGAAAGATATGTGATATCTCATTCCTTAATACGCCCCCGCAAGATGGAGGATCAATCGGAGACTCCAATCTTGGAACGAAGTCTTAGAAAAAGAACATGAGTGAGTGGTTTCGTTAGAGCATCAGCCAGTTGGTCAAAGGTGTTGATGTGGCGAACAAGCAGGGATCCATCTGTGACTCTTTCTCGAACAAAATGATAGTCAAGTGCTACGTGCTTCATACGGGAGTGATAAATCGGGTTGGCACAGGTATAGGTAGCGCCCGTATTATCATAGTATAGAGTGGGCGAACACTTGGACTGAAGACCCAATTCGGATAGCAGATTTTGAACCTAGGCAATCTCAGAGGCTGCATTAGCAAGAGCTTTGTATTCTGCTTCGGTGGAGGAACGAGAGACAGATTTTTGACGAGCGGATCTCCATAAAATAATGTTGGAACCGAGGTAGAGAAGATAGGCAGTCTTTGATCGACCTCCAAATTCAATACCTCCCCAGAGTAAGAGAATGTAGTGAGATAGATAGATGACCTGCGTTTGAGAAACAAACCATGGTGTATCGTACCTTTCAAGTACCTTAGAACACGTTTTAGGGATTGCCAATGAATCTCAGAAGGTGAATGCATGAATTGAGACAATTTGTTGACCACAAAGGAAATATCCGGTCGTGTAAACGCTAAGTATTGCAGAGAGCCAACTAACCTTCGATATGGTGTGGGATCAACACCAGCAGAGCCGTCTTGCAGCTTGAGAGAGACTGAAGGGTTGAGAGGGGTGGCTACTTCTTTTGCTCCATCCATGTGAAATAGAGTTAAGAGGTCCTGGTATGACTTCGACTCCAAGAAAATGGTGGAGGGGACCAAGGTCTTTGAAAGAGAACCGGTTGGCTAGGTTGGTAACAAAGGTATCTAGAAAGGAGGAGTTATTGCCCGTAAGAACAAAGTCATCAACATACACAAAAAGGTAGCCGAGGATCTTATTGTGATTGTAGATAAAAAGGGACGGGTCTACTTGAGATTTGCGATAGCCAACAGAGAGTAGAAAGGTGGCGAGTTCATTGTATCAGGCTCTTGGCACTTGTTTGAGGCCATACAATGATTTTTTGAGTTTGTAGATGTGATTGGGGAATTGCGGATGGATAAAGCCCGGGGGTTGTGACATAAAGACTTCTTCATGAAGAGTGCCATGGAGAAATGCATTGTTGACGTCCAGTTGACGGAGTGGCCAATTTTGAGAGAGAGCAATGCTTAATACCATACGAATGGTGACTGGCTTGGTGACAGGGCTGAAGGTATCGAAGCAATCTTTTCCATATTGTTGGTGAAAGCCTTTTGCGACCAGGCAAGCTTTATATTTGGCAATGGTACCATCAGGGTTTCGTTTGATGCGAAAGATCCATTTGCATCCAATGGGTGAGTGAGTAGCCTTAGGTATGAGTTCCCAAGTGCCATTAGTGAGTAAGGCATTGAATTCTTGGTCCATTGCTTGATGCCAATGACGGTCTTTGAGAGCCTGATGGTGAGTTGTTGGTTCAATGGGGGGAGGTAATGGATGTAGTGTGGTTGTGTTTACAAATGAGGAGTTGTAGTATTTGGGGTTTTGTTTGCGTGGGCGAGTTGGAGGGAGTGGAGGCGGTGAGGGTGAGGGTGTAACTTGCGGTAATTGTGGAGATTGTGTGTGTGGGGGGGGGGGGGGGTGGAAGGCGATGGTGTAGTTGAAGAGATGGTAGATTGTGTGGAGGGTGATGAGTGTTGGGTGTCATGGGATGATGTGGACAATGGTTCGGCGGGTTGTAGTTGCGGGATAATTGGTGGAGGTGGCATAGCTGATGTGTTGAAGGTGATTGATGGAGGTGGAGTGTTTGTGACAACCGGAGTTAGTGGTGATGGGGTAAGGAATATGTCTAGTGTTGGTAGGGGATTTTCGGATTGTAGTTGATGAGAGGGAAATTGGTCAGGAATAAACTCCACATGAAGAGAGTGATACAGGCGCTTTGTTTCGAGGACATAGCATTTGAATGCCGACTTTGAAGACGAGTAACCAAGAAAGAGGCATGGTGTAGACTTGGGTTGGAGTTTGGATGTGGTGTAGGGCTTTAACCATGGATAGCAGAGACATCCAAAAGGTTTTAACTTGGTGTAGTTTGGTGGCTGATGGAATAGGCATTCATAGGGGGATTTGTCATTGAGTATGGGAGTAGGAAGGCGATTGATAAGGTAAGCTGCAGTTTGAAATGCATGAGACCAGTAGGTGAGAGGTAGATTGGCATAATGAAGGAGAGCTAGGCCAGTCTAAATAATATGTTTGTGTCTGCGTTTAGCTATACCATTTTGTTCTGGGGTATGTGGTGGGGTGGTGTAGTGTGATATTCCATGAGCTTGAAGAATGGGGAGAAGACCTAGATATTCACCGCCATTGTCACTAAACAGAGAACCTATAGGTTGTTGGAAGTATTTTTCGACAAGAAGTTTGAGTTGAGGGAATAATTGGACTACATCACTTTTGCGTTTCATGGGGTATATCCAAACATATTTCATGAAATAGTCGACAAAAATAACATAATAAGTGAAACCATCAATTGATTTTTGAACTGGTCCCAAACATCAGAGTAAAGAAGTTGAAGCGGATGAGTGGCACTAAAGGAGTATGGACCAAAGGGTAATTTATGGCTTTTATTAATAGAACAAGACAGACAATGAACATTTGGTGCAATTTTTGAACCTAAGCCTAACTTTGAAACAACAGACTTGAAAACTTTAGCAGCTGGATGACCAAGTTTGTGGTGGAGACTAAGATGAGTGTGCTTGAAGGTGGCATGAACTTGAAGTCTAGGCGACAGACGAGTGTGGTATACCCCTTCAGTTCTATCTCTTCACATTAGACGCGCCCCGTGCATAGATCCTTCACAAAAAAGTGAGATGGAAAGAATTCCATCGAAACATGGTTAGTATCACATAAGTGGCCAACTGAAACAAGATTTTGATGTAATCGTGGGACATGTAAAACATTAGATAGTAACAGTTGTTTGTGAACAGTGTTGATATATGTGTTACCAAGGTTAGAGATGGGTAGTCCTGTACCATCCCCAAGAACAATTTCATCTAGGCCACCGTATTCGGATGTGGTGATCGGATGTGAAGGGTATGGAAAAATGAATCTATGTATACCAATTGCGTGTGTAACATTACAAATGAGAGCCTCTTATATCCATAATATAATCACAACTGTAGGTACTAAACTAGGAAAGGATACAGGTTAATACAACTGTATATGACCAATTATTTACAATATGAATCACAGTATAGATATGAAAGATACGTGATATCTCATTCCTGAAGATGATCCAATTAAAAGGTTACCCTTGCTCCAACTTTTTGATACAAGTAGTCGTCAAACACAGTATAATTTGTCATGTCATGTTTTCAGTAACTAACACGATATAACAAATCAACATATGCACACTCGCGGATGTAGAAATTATGATAGCAGTGACACAATTTTTTTTCTGCCTATATATAATAACATAAAAAAAAATTTAAAAGTATTAATACATTAAACAGATCCATTACATCTTAATATTTAAATTTGACATCTACGAGTATATATTTTTTGAAACCGATCCATTACATCTTCGATCTTCACTTTTATAAGGACGTCTTTTTCAATATAAGAAATCATTGCATCATTCAAAAAATCATCATCTATTTTTTTACAGAAGTCTGTCTTCAAATACTTCATTGCAAAAAAAACATCTTCCAACTGTTGCGGTCGTGACGGGTAAAACCAAAACCAACTTCAACAACCTATAAACAATACGATAAGACCGATGTTTCTCCATTTCCATCATCAAAAGAGAAATGTTAGAAATTCCTTGTAAACTAGTGAACCGCTCATCTTTATGCAAAGCGTGATAATATATCTCAAGTTCACCATCAAGTTGCATTATTTCCGCATCATCAAAATCTTTTTGTACAACTTACCCAACTTTAACAACTTTGTATTATCAAGCTTAGCAAATGAATCACAATGACTCAAAGCCCCCATGCATTCTATTAATTGGGTGCTAAGTTCACTAAATCGGTTCTCAAATTCTATGATTTGCATATCCATAACCGTGAACTTCAAAATGAAATTGGTTAGTAAGTTTAGTCTTACGGCCTCTCGATGTGACATAATCGTCCATCATCTCCACAATATTAAGATTATGTTTTTGACAAAAAGAAAATATATTCGATAAAAGTTTAGCAAACCCCATGTCTCTTAAAGACTTCAATGCCTCTATTGTCCCTCCAACCAAAGAAGCCGCTTCTAAAATGTCTTGATCATTTTTTTTAAGATGCTTTGACAATACGTTTGTGAGGTGTAAAATTTCATACATCAAATCTAAGTAAAACACGAAATCAAGTGTCTTGAAATATCTTAAGATACCAAATGCTTGATTTCGGTTACTTAAAGTGGATCCTTCCTCTTCGACATAAGCAAAAACATTAACAACCTCTGGAAATAAGTTCATCAAACTTGTGATTGTTTTGAAATGTGAACCCCATCTTGTATCTCCCACTCGAACAAGAGAGCTCTCTTGATTTAAACCTCTTCCGGTTTCAAGTTCACTATTTCCAATTGACTTTTGCACCTTTTCTCTTTGACTTTCCCGTAGCATGTCTTGTCTTTTACATGAACCACCTACCACATTATCCACCAAAGAAAGTTGTTCAAAGAAGTCTTCAACGCCATCATGCTTCTTTACTACACCCACAATAACTAACTGAAGTTGGTGTGCAAAGCAATACACATAATGCTGAATCATTATCTTGTAAAATCAAAGCTTTTAGACCGTTGAATGCACCTCGCATATTACTTTGCCCATCGTAACATTGTCCTCTTACCTGATAAAAAATATATTAAAGATTAATGCAAATAATATTCTATTAAAGTTCATAATAAGGAAAAAAAGTTTTAATTACCTGGGACATACTCAACTTGTTACGAGTAAAAACTTCATCTATGGCCACTTTAAGAGTCAAAAAGGATGTATCCTTCACGTGCATAACTCCAATGAATCTTTCCTTCACCACCCCACGGTTGTCGACATATCTCAAAACTATAGCCATTTGTTCTTTTTTTGTATATACATCATTAGATTCATCAACCAATAAAACAAACACATTTTTACCAATTTCTTTGTACACACTTAAAATTATCTCTTTTGAAAACCATTTTAACAATTTGCTTTTGAGTCCTCGGATACGTCACTTGATTATGTTAAGGAGCATTTTCTAAGATAACATTACGAATGCCTTCATTATGATCTCTCATGAAAGATAATAACTCAAAGAAAAGCCCTTTATTAAGGTAGTCACTTGACTTATCATGACCCCGAAATGGTAAACCATTTTTCAATAAAATTTTACAACACTAAATTGAAGCACCTAAATGAAGTTTATAATTACTCTCCTCAATTTTGGTTTGCTTCTTGAAGGTTGCACTAATAGATTGTTTTTCTTTCAATAAAAATTCATAATTTTTGCTTGCTTTGTGATGAAAACTATCAATACCACCCATATGATCTTTTAATGATTTTTTTTATTCCAAGTATCAAAACCTTGTAAAATTAGATGGATTTAAACAATTTTTTGCTTCTATTTTGCTCCAATTCTGTCACTAATCTATGTTATTATCAGGATTGAGTTTTTAATGATTAAATTTAAGAGTTTGACTTGATGTTTTGAAAACTTTTTTTCTTGGAATTATGTGTAGTGATTCAGATGTAAACAACAAGTGAAAATCACATATGAATTACATGTGATTCACATGTAATTCACATATGAATCACATGTAAATCACATATGAATTACATGTGATTCACATGTAAATCACAAATTAATCACATATGAATTCCATGTAAATCACATGTAATTCAGATGTAAATCACACGTGAATCATGTGTGAATTACATGTAATTCACATGTAAATTACAAGTTAATCACATATGAATTAAATTTATATGTGCATGCATTTTGTATGAGTGTTTTTGTTATTTTTTTTAATTTTCTTGTGAATTTCACATTTGAATTTTAAATGATATAATCACATGTGAATATGACACTATATAATCACATGTGAATTTTACATGATATATTTATATGTGAATCTTACATTATTTATTCATATGCATTTTTGTGAGTGTTTTTGCATTAATCAAATTTTTTTTTTTTTGAATTTTCTTGTAAAATTGGAAGAATGGCTGGAAAATATTGAAGAGGTGAAAATGATAAATTGAATAAAATATGACAATCTTAACATGAAGAAAAGAAAGCACTGAAAATTTTTAGCATTTTTATTTGTTATATTGTATTTTATATCGAATAAAATACTTGTACTATTTGTGTTTATAGATTAGTAAATAAAAATGTGTTTTTTATGCGTATATGCACTTGAAATATTTATATTTTTTGGTTAAAAAATTATAGTATTTTTTTTAAATATTTCAGTTTTAAAAAAAAAATTCAGATTTTTAAAAATTTTCTGTTTTTAAAAAAATTGTAGATTTTTTTTTAATTTTTTTTTAATTTTACGTTTTTTATAAAAAAAAATCATGTTTTCCAAAAAAAAAAAAAACTAAAAATCTGTATTTTTTAAAAAGTTAGAAATTTTTTATTTTTATAAAAAAATCTGAAATTTTGATTTATTATGTTAATTTTTAGACATTTTTATTAATATTTTCAATAACACAAAAAATTAAAAATTAAATGAGATTGTTAAGATGACGATCACGCCCTTAATGAATTAATTTAAATCAAACGTTCCACCTTTAGTTCTTTGGTTTTCGGGAAACTATGAGTTCTCAACGGATCTCACCTATATATATATATATATATATATATATATATATATATATATATATATATATATATATATATATATATATATATATATATATATATATATATATATATATATATAAGTTGTAGTTTATAAATTGGTTCGGTTTCGATTTTGCTCACCCCTATCGTTAATAAACTATACATCTTTGTCTTTATACCAACAAAGAAAAAAAATAGCAACTTAAATAATTAATTTATAAACATAATTTAAGCTTTAGAGATAATATTTATTTCTATAAATATATTTGAAACAAAGACTAGATTGTGTAATGTTAAGACTGGAAAAAGAAAAAGTTACCTAGTTGAAATGTATGATCCCTTTTTGCCTGGTTATATTATGGAAGAATCAATAATTTGTTTTCATCTTCGATCATAAATCAAACTTGGGTAGAAAATAATTCAATAATGTTAATTAAAAATAATATCCTCCTAAAAAAGTTTTTTTTTTACTAATTAACTAAATGTTTAAAATATAATATCTTAAAAAGAATCAAAATAAATATTGTGATAGAAAAAAATAATAATTCCATAATACATAAATAAATTAAAATTAATCCGATATTAAAACTTCGTAATAAAAAAGTAATGGGAATAATATTAAAAATAATGAACTTTAAGTGGGTCAAATTGGAGGAAACCTCGAAAACCAACCAAACCCAAATAAAGGAGAAGAAAAGAAAGAAAGGAGTCATCGTGCTTTCCATATAAATCCAAAAGTCCCGGGCCTTCAATTCAAAGACAAAAAAGACGGTCAATATTGTGGAATAAAATGCAACTTTTTGACTAAACTAGGTACACAAGAAGGACTACATAGATATTAACATGGGATAATCAAAGTATACCACGTTATAAAACGAGAGATTTAACAAAGAGAAAAAGCTAAATCATCAATTTTATTTATCAATTCTTTATGAGTTAATAAAAAATTAGAGAGTTTATCAATGATAGTGACTAATTTCGATATCGTCTCTGAAATTATGTTTGCTATTTGCGCAACCAAGTAGTTTGTTTAAAGGGAATGTGGTGTACCTAAAAAACATTTGTGGCATCTCTTTTTTCAAATAACATCCGTCAAGTAGTTTGTTTAAAGGTAGTGTGGTGTACCTAAAAACATTTGTGGCATCTCATTTTTCAAATGACATCCGTCAGATCGTAAATGTTATATGAAACAAGAAAATTCATAGATGACACTTGCGATTTTGCAGATGTAATTACAAAATTACAGTTTTTCTAATAAAATCTTGTCATCTATATTGCGAGATTTGACATCCATACTATAAATGTTGTCATCAGTACTGCGGAATCTGACATCCGTGCAATGAATTTAAGAAAAATAAGTCAATGATTTTTTTTATATAAGTTCTACTTTTGAAGCATTAAAAATTCAATAAAAATTTGTCTGATATCGTTCATCTAAAAAAAAAATGACTTCAAACCTGAATAAGAATTTTGTTGTTGCTTGAACCAGTGGTTCATAGTAGTCAACCAATCATGAAACTCATTCAAGCATTTGTTAAGAACTATAGTGTAGATTTTCGGTTAGATATACATGTTTCTAAGTTAATAAAATTGAAGACAGGATGAAAGACTTAGGTGTTGCTTATTTTTTCGAAGCAAAAATGTTTGATGTCTACGGACCACCTTTGGACCCCTCTGTAGCAGAAAAGATGGACCAAACGACTGCAACATGTAATGAAAAGTGTGTTTGTTTTTTAATGTCTGCAGACTACTACAATAAATTAAATTAAGGTGTGAAGATGTTTGAAACAGATGGTCTAGTGATGCGCCACGCAACACACGCGCAACAGTTTTTAAGTTAGAAGTCTTCTAAAAAATAAACAGCTGCAAATGACCAAGTGTTGCGCATGTGCTGCGTGACACGACAATAAGTAGTCAGAAGTGTTTTTTTAGAAAAAAAAAACAAACAACACCTTACTTAATATTAGTTTGTTTTTCCAACATCATATATTGCAACATGTTATAGAGATTATCAGTAAGAATGACATGAAACACTTGAAAATGTTATTAAGAAAGTCTTAACTATCGCACATGTATATAACTGTATATGGTAGATAATCGTGGTGCTCCGGTGGAAGAGGCTCCGACTATGCACTGATTCAATCAAAAGTTGGTGGGAACTGATCTAGTAGAAAAAGTCGATCAAACTCAATCTAGTGGAAGAGGAAAATGCTTCGATAAGAACTTATCTAATAGGAGAAAAAGAAACAATCATACATATATTTTTGTCTCTTAGAGTGTTCCTTAATATCCTAGTGACCCTACATATGTTGTATATTGAATACTAGTATAACCACAAAATTATTATGCCGATCCAAATGCTTATAAGTACGTTGGTGATGATAATGTTGTAAATGTGGTAATGTTATTCATACACATGTGACAACGATGGTATTTATGTTGGTAAAGATGATGCTACAAATATTAGTAAAGATGATGCTACATATTACAACAGAAATACTTCTCTTGGTGGATGATACGAATTTGCTTCCTTATAAGGATCCAATAGACTTTTGTATATGGGAAAATGACTTAAAAAGGTAATGAAGTTTAAAAAATGTACAAAAAATATCATTGTTTTATTTTTAGTACTCAAAATACCATTAAAGTATATTTTTTATACACAAAATACAAATAAAGTACACATGTGTTCAAATAAAACCTTGTGTGTAACCTGTTACTGCAGGTAACGGGAAAATGTCATAAAAAGGTAACAAAGTTTCAAAAATGTTCAAAAAATATCATTATTTTTTTAATATAAAAAATACCATTGAAATTTCCAAAATGTTAAAAAAAAAAAACCGTTGTTATTTTTTCAGAGCACCTTTTGTTAACTTCGTTGTTTCCGGATTATATAGAACACAGTCATCGGAGATTAGTCACCGTCGTACCAGTTCACACCAGTTGTGTATTATCTTTCATTCTATCACTCGATCAGTTTGTATCTAAATCCATATTTAGGGATTCTCATGACATAACATTACACTAATTTCTCCTTTGTGTCTCTCTTGTGTCGCAACACTAATGAACGGCTAACCTTGATGTATAATATGTGCATCTATATAACGTATATATGTTTTAGGTTTGAGGCATATAATGTGATCGGGAAGAAAGAATGTTTAACTAATGTTATTACCCACTTACTTCTCTTGTTACTATAAGAACAATCAAGTGAAAGAATGAAAGAGATTTGCACAATTGTTGTGAACTGATATAACGGTTCATGATTTCCGGTGATTGTGTTCTACATAATCCGACAACAACACAATTAACAAAAAGTGTGGTATTTTTTAAATATTTTGGAAACTTCGTTACATTTTAAGTTATTTTCCCATTTACCTGAAGTACTTGGTTACCACAATGTTTTTGTTGAACACATGTATATTTCATTGGTATTCTGTGTACAAATAGTAACATCAATGATATTTTTTGTACTAAAAAAACAACAATGATATTTTTTGAACATTTGGAAACCGGGTAACCTACAATAGCCGTAAATGGTATTTTGTGTAAAAAATAAAAAAAAATAAAAAAAAAAAAAAACTTTTTTGTATATTTTTAAAATTTCGTTACCCTTTTTAAGTCATTTTCCCTTTGTATATTTTTAAAGACACCCATTAATCCTATAGTAAATGTACTAAACTGGTTCTTATAAGCATTAGTTCCATGAAATGCTTAGTATTAACTTGTTCCTCTCACCCTTACCGAGCTCACACACACGACACTAATCTTCATGCTACGAAAACCTGCTAGAAGTGAAGTTTATTCCTCTAAAATAATTAATCAAAGCACTCAATCACAAAAACAAAACCTATATAACATCACATTTTAATAGTTTTTTTTTTTGGCTTTTCAAATAAAGAGAGTCTTCGATAAAAAAGTATTATTGAAATGCAATTTTCCATTTTGTTTTTTAATTAATATATTAGCTGTCTAGACGTGATTAACATGAAAATTCTAAGTGGGTGGATGGCTTCAAAATTAGTTCAGGACTTTTTATTATAAAATATAAAGCTTAATATTTTATTCATTGTTAGCCTATTAAACAAACACAAACAAAAAATCAAATTCTTTACCTTAACCTACAAGTAAGCTAAATGCCCCTCCATCTTGATATTTCCAGCTCCATTCAGAATATTGTTATTTATTTATTCTCAAATAAATTTTAAGCATTTACATAACTCAAACTAAACACATCTAAAAAATTTTAATTAATGCGATAAAAAGTTCACAGCAGTGCACAAAAACTCAATTATTTTCGGTAACAACAGCAACAATTGGAGTACAAACGATAATAGAGAGAGAGAGAGAAAAATAAAGATAAATTTGGCACGAACCTAAAGATACAATAATTGTTTATAATAATACAATCTCACAAAAAGAAAAAAAAAAAAAAAAAAAACACACAATCTAGATATGACAAATTATGTTATTTTGTATGAACATCAAGTAAAAAGTACAACTTTTTTTTAATCTACTTCACCCTTTGCTAAGAAATCATATTTTGAAAATTAACTCCGGAAACGGATTAGCCCAAAAATCAAACCTAACAGAAAAGAGAAAAACAAACCGTAAAAACAGTTGCTTTTACCGGTTTGCAAAAAAAAAAAAAAAAAAATCATTTACGCATGTGCCACGTAGGCTCAACAACTTTTGATTTGGTCAACGGTGGGTCACAGCCTGTTCCCCGTCGTCAACAAAGCTTTCAGCCGATCAAGCGGCTCCGGCAACCTGTGCTACGCTGATATATCGGTCCAGTTTCCAGATCGGCGGCCGGAAGCGAATCGATTCATGCCTCCTAAAGCTGGCGGATCAGACAGCGTCGATGGTTCACTGTTGATCGGTTTTACTGTTACGCTGCTTTTTCTGGAGGTCGAATTTTCTGATTGTTCGGTACCTTTCATCGATGATTTGTTGTTTTTTCTCCGGCGGTGACCTTCAGAGCGGAATAACGACGTTATACGAGAGACGATGCTGGTTTTCTGTACTTTACTAGTTTTCTCTTGTTGATTTACTGGTTTCGGCGGTGGTTGAGTAGCTGATGCAATCGCAGACGTCCTCCTGCGGCTGCGACGCCTATGCGATCTGACTCTGCCAATACACGAGACCTTCGGCGAAGACGGCTCCGTCACTGGCACCACTCCTGGCGCCCTACCGCCGGAACTCGACCGTTTAGGGAACAACCGTACGTTCGCCGGGTTGCACTGTCTGCGTTTTGAATCAATATGTGTGTTCTTCTGCGTCTTCGGCAAACCGAGAATCGCAGCTTTTGATTTCATGTTGACAGAAAAGCGCGCTGAGTTCGAATTCGTATAGGTTGGATTAACACTCGGATTCAGATTCTTCGAATTGGAGTTTCCTTTCTTTGATTCCTTTCTCTCTAAGAAAGCATTACGATCGAACCAATCGAATTCGGAGTCTTTTGATAGCCAGAATGATTCCGGTGGGACGAATTCAGCACAGTAAGTAATATCAGGATCTCCTCCCTCCGCCAGATCTCCGTCGCCACCGCCGTCTACCGGAACTACTGTTTCTGAATCAGGCATTTTGGGTTAAGATATTTTGGGAGTTTCGCAAAATATATGTGCAAGGGACGAAGATCCCAAAGGAAGAAAATATAAAGAAGGGTTTCAGACTTTCAGCCTTTTAGGACTTAGGAGTCTCCGCTCCCTCTTCCTTACGTACAAGTATTAATGCATAACAAACAAGTGTTAAAGCAGCAGTGATCAAATTTAGAAATATTATTAGTAAACAACTTTTTATTCAACTTTGGACTTTCGAATTAATAGTAAAAAAATCTGATTTTTAATATAATTTTTGTTATATATTATTCATACAACAAAATTGATTCTTTTAAATAAATATAAAATTTTCTAACGTTATTCGTAACTATTTTTTTAGTTCTAATAATGTTGCAACAATTTATTTGGATTATATTTGAATACGTTTATTTTTTTTTTTAATCTAAAAATCCATTTCACTGAGATTCTGTTGGGTTATAATTAATACTTGATACATTCTTAATCTTAAATACAATATTACAACTGTATCAAATAAACAAAGCATACTTCTTATCAAAATTTAGTTTTATTATTGTTTATTTGTTTCTTCATTGGTCATAATAAAATATTGTTGATATTATACCAGTTGATAAAAAATGAAATGTTTTATGTAAAAAGTTAATGCTAAATTTCAATTTAAAATTAGAAAAGATTCCTATTGATCTAAGACTTGTCCCACTTATATGGAAAAGGAAAGATTTGAAGATTTTTACGTAAAATTAATTTTGTTTGATACTAATGGAAAATATTATTGGATTAAATGTCTAAACTTATAATTATAATTATAATTAGTATAAACTTGAAATGATAGTAGTATAGTTCTTTTGAGTTGTGTATAATCCTAACAATGGACATGATATTTTTAAAGAGAAAAAATGATTTATATATTTAATTAATATATTGAAATAAATAATTTATTAATATATTATGAAAAGAAAAATAAAAATAGCCTACGCCCTACCACACCATATCCACATTAGTTAAAATTAATTTTGTTTGATACTAATGATATTTTTTGAATGAAGAGAAAAAGTTATTTCACAGGTCACTATAAACTACATCAATTCTAAACAAGACTAATTTGAAGCCTATGCTTAAAAGTTTAGAATATCGTTGTAAAGTTGTTAAATGAATGGTCTTTTATATTATATATGTTTGTGTTTCGTATTTGATGTTTCTTTTTATCACTAAAAATTTTGATAGCTTTATCCAACTTTTTATGACAACTAAAAATCGTTCCATAAAGGTGAACCATTTAGAATGTTTCCATCTCTTAATGGTTTAGAAAAAGAAGAGTTTTTTTAACCATTTATAGGCTTTTAATTCGTTCGGAGATTGTTCAGAAAAATGTATCAAACTCGTTAAATGTTGATTGATTCTGACATCTAAATGGTTTTATTAAGATGTTATCAAATAGGCCTAAAATTTTGAAAATGGAAGTATACTCACACCTAAAGACTATACGGATGAACAAACCCAAAATGATACGGATGAACAAACCCAAAATGGTAGAAAACCCTAGAAGACGGCTAAGAGAGAATTCTTAGTGTGTGTATGTGTGTAAAATGATCGTGTTTAAATGACAATACACACACCAACAAATATATACTTCAGGTAAGTAATCCGGTTCAAACATGGGTAAACACCACCCAAAAAATAAACGGGTAAAACCCACATGTCACAATACAACTATCTTCTTTAGTGAGCCGCAGGCTAGAAGTATTCCAAAGCAACAACAATAGTCCTTATTATTCAAATATTATTTACCAAACACATTTCTAATATATACAACATGTAACCGTGAATATATAAAAAATAACAGATAAAGGATACTAGAAAGCATATGTAACCAATTACCCAATAATAAGTTTGAACTAATACCACTATTCTCAACAATATATTTATAATTTTATCAAATAAGTTCTTGGTATTTTGTTTTAGGAGATTGAAGAACATTTTTTTTCTTTAAAGATATATGTAAACAATTAAGTATTAGTGGCACGGTTGTATTGATAAAATTACATATCTTAAAAAAGATATTGAAAAGCGTAGATACAATCATACAAAGTTAAAAACACATTATATCTTTATTGTCATTTGTTCAAAAGAAAATTTTATTGAAAAGTAGAACTGATCCAATATATTCGAAATTCGATCAAAATAAGCTTTATTTACAACAACAATACACTTTTTAGGGTACTATAAGTCTATAATAAAAAAATTACTTTTCATATTTTATATAATAAATATTATACGTAATCCAATATATTCGAAATTCTTCTATTTAATATTTATTATTTAATCCATGCAAGATATCAATATTAACCATAGACGTCGGTTTTAATCTTTTTTCTATAAGTTGATATGGATCTGATTTCTAAAACATTATGATGTATTTTTAATGCTAAAAGAATAATTTTCACGTCACCGACCCCCAACCAATGGGAACCTTTTTCAATTTAGCACCGCAGCTAAGAATAATTTATGTATTATAAACTGGATGAGGACAAAATTGGAAATTTGGGATAACGATTCTTATAACTTTTTTTTATTTCAGGTGTTTAACTGTTAACATAGACTCATTGTAAGACTAGAAGGAACGGACATGGCAATATGACATGGTCTTTTTTAGAAGTGAGAAACACCGGAATTAAAAAACAAAAAATCGACCAAATCCAAACCAAATTCAAACCGTCACCTTTGAGTGTGGATTTTTTACAACAGTAAAATTCGGTTTGGACTTTTGTAACCGACTCACAAAACCGAAACCGATCAAATATATAAAATTTATTATAAACTGACCCAAAAAACTGAAACCGAACAAATTTAATATACTATTAATAAATATTGTTAGTTAGAATTTTTAGGTTTGGATGAGTCGTTTGATATTTGCATGCTTTGAAAGTGTAAACAAGTTGATTGAATGCGATTATTAGAAACATTAACTATTATTTATGTGAAACATTACTTAACGCCTCATATTTGAGTTGTTTTAAGAGCCATCTATAGTTTAAATTGGTTTTTCACTCTTTTTTCTTGTTGTCCCTCTTTCAATATGTCTAACATAACAAAACTTTATTTCAATCCAACTAAGTGAGGAAAAAGGAATAGCTTGAAGCAATGAAGGATAAAATGTAACATCCAAAATTTGGATGTTTAGAAATATGAGAAAGAAATGGAATTAAGTTGGAAAATGATAAAAATGGTAATAAATGACAAAATGGTCAAAAAGTGTAAACTGATTATTTTACATAACCAACAAGGTATATAACAGTAAATATATCGTTATTTTACAAGTTATATGAGTTTTATATGCTTATGATGTAATGTATGAAGTTCACTGATAAAATGTCAACTTTGAAACCATAAAAGCTAACCTTAGAGGAAAGGTAAGGAAAAGGATACAAAGATAACTTGCAGTGGAATTGAAAATGAAGCAATAGCAACAACAATCAACTTAAAAGGAGTTCATACGAGGAATCTACAAGGTTGCAAAGTTGGACAAAAAGTTAAAGAAAGCTGATTTGGAAACTTGACAGCTGCAAGGTGCCAACTTTGAAGCTTAATAAGTCGATATCCATATCTAATTAGAAATAACATTATTGTGGAAAGTTGTAGTCCATAAAACAAAGAATACACAAGAAAAAGAATCAAACAAAATGGAAGTTTAATGAATGAGATACGACCGTTTGAAAATTGTTTATTAAGCACTTGAAATATTGTAATATTCTAACTTGCCATGTTCACGACTGAATAACTGTAGTTTTGGATACATTCTGATGAAACAAATAATTTGGAACTTGTAGTACTCCTAACAAACTTTTCAACGATATAAGTTTTATCCAAATAGAAGTTCGAACGACCAAGGTACGATGGTGGAAAGATAAGGAAAAATCGTACATTTTGCTGGGAAATTATCATAAGTCAAGGAAGTAAGGTTATATTGATATTTTTCACAATAACCAAGTCTTATATGCTTGGTTGATGTTGTTGGGTTTTATTCAAAAATAGATTTAAAAATTCAAGAAATTTGGCATCGAAAGACTTAAAATTTGAACATCATGACTAGTTTATTCCCACCAAGGATCATATTGCATGAGTTGGAAGAAAACAACAACCAAAATAGAGTTCAAAGATGAAAAACCTTTGTGGTCCTTTGATTCCTCAGTGAGAGGCTTGGAAGTTTATAAAGAAAGGCAAGATCCAAACTAGGAGCTCTCTATAATGTATCCACCAAAACAAATCACCAAACCACCAATGGATGCTAGTCCTTCACTTGTATGGACATGTTCTTAAGCCTTTAAGTCATATATAAAATAAAATTTCAAACGAGAACCAAATCCAAGCACAAAATGCAAACAAAAAATAAGCAAGAGTGGAGAGGGAATCCCCTAGGGAGCTCTCGACTTTACGTAAAAAAAGGGGAACGAAAAGGCTAGCTAGTTTACACACTCTCTCTTGTTATATATTCTTACATACATAAGGATGACCATACTTCCATTTAATGAAGATAACTCATGCAAGTAAGTGCATGTAAGTGTAAGGAAGTCAAAGAAAGCAAACTATCTGACTCCATGTGGTGGACGGTTTATAAAGAAAGGAGAGATGGTGAGTGGAACTGCACCTCATCACTAATTAATCTTGTACACAACATGTCCAAAATGGTATGTAACAAGTCCAAAAATATGTGTAACATTTAAACCTTGCCATATGATTAAAATGTAGCTAGTTAAAGTCTTTATAATTATTATTTCCATGAAATAATAATCTCCAAATTTATTTCAAATAATGATTTAATTTATTAATAATCATATTACTTAATAAATAATCAATTAGTGCTTACTTGTTATATGATGTGACCCTATAGGATCATATGTCATTAGTAATATAATGACTCTTGGGCATAAAAGATCTTTCAGCAGGATCAAAGGTGAAAAAGTTAGGAAATAAGATGCACACTCTCCTCTCCATTCTCTCCAGGTCGTGTTTTGCAAGCAAGAAAACCCTCTAATGGAAATTCTTTATCATTCTTCCATCTAGGGTTGATTCAGGTGGAGAATTAAGTAACCAAGTAAAGAAAGGAAGGAACAAAAGCTTACAGGGTATAATTTCAACCTAGAAATCATTTTTACGAAATGGGTAAAACCCCAAGGTCGATTTTGACTCCAATTGATGACTAGAGATTGGTTTTCTAACCTCCATTGGATAGTTTCCATGGTTCTAATCTTAATCCAATGATCCCATTGTGTGCAAACATGAGAAAAGGACCGTGTTTAATCATCTTCCCGTTTTGATTTTGGATAAAACTGTAACGCCCCAAATATCAGAAGTTCAGCGAAGGGCAAAAAGTGTAAATTTAGGAAAGGGACTCGGCGAGTAGGTATGCTTACTCGCCGAGTCGGAGCGGGATTTTGTCGCGGTTTAAGTGGCCAACTCGCCGAGTCAGCGGCTTGGACTCGATGAGTTGGTGCTAAAGAGAGAAAACCCTAATCCCGAGGGTTGTGCCCTATTTAAAGGACTTTATGTCCTTCTCCCAGCCTCCTAATCCCCCTGAGAGTTCCAGAAACCCTAATTTTTGCGTGGCACTTCATTGTTGAGGAGATTGGAGCTTGGAAGAGGAATTTTTCTGGAAAGAGCTTGACGAATTAGAGGCTAGCATCCAGGGACTTGTGTGGATCTGGGATCTATATCTGTTTGGGCACATTTCAGAGGTAAGAAGCCATAATCTTAAGCTAATTTCCTTTTTGGTTCATCCTTGGTGGTTGATGTGGAGTTCCTTAGCTTGTTTGAGATCTATTTTGAGTTTGAGTTTAGATCTGAGGTTGCTACTCCAGATCTAGACTTATGATGACCTAGAATGTCATAAAGTTTCAGTCATTGAGTTGTTGGTGAAGCCCCTTTGTCTAAAACCCAAGCCCTAGTGTGTTTTGGGCCTATATCTCCTTGGTTTCACGTAAAGTTTGCAACTTTATGTGAGGGTTAGATTGTAGAAGGGTGGATCTATGGATTGGAGCCCCTGCATGGCTCGAAAAGCCTCTGAATGGATTGAGAACTAGAGAGACTCCGCGAGTCACATGGGTGTACTCGACGAGTTGTATGAACATGTGCAAGGACTCGGCGAGTTGGAAGAACAACTCTGCGAGTCTGTTGAAGATTGCCTTGACTCGGCGAGTCAGGTCGCAGAACCCCAACCTCTTTTGGTTAAAGCCTTGGATTAAGTGATTCGGTCGGCGACTCAGTGAGTTGGACAGGATGGGACTCAGAGATCGTTGGACTCGGTGAGTTAAGTTGTGTTATGAGAGTTTTCTAGGAATGGGAACTCGGTGAGTCGACTGGTTGACTCGGCGAGTAGAATCAACCAGGAAGGTTGACGTTGACTGAGGACTTTGACTTTGACCAAGAGTTGACCAGTTTGACTTCCAAGCGTATTTTGGTAATTCTGGTATTTATGGAATTGGTTCTTTGGTAGTGTTCTGTGGTGAAGTTCGTGTCGGTGGTCGGAGCAGCTTGGTCTTATCTCTTCAGTCGTCAATTGCAGGTGAGTTATCCTCACTATATCGACAGGGTCTACGGCACCAAGGTTGGCCCTTTATCGGATGGAAATCCGGGTATTGTTTGTTATGTTATTGCTTTGCTAGATCTGCATCCTATTATTTAGGATGGTGTTATGTTAGTGACCTGGTTAAGGTCGGTACCCGATATATAGGGAAATGTTATGCTAGTGATCGGTTAGGTCGGAATCCTGGTTAGGATGATTGATATGCTATGTGATATGCTAGACTATTTGTCTGGTTAAGGATTTGTTATGTGATTAATTGTTTTATGTGCACATGGTTGTTTGACGGGGGTTGGGTTGAGGCAGGTCGTGCTTTGTGCTGTAGACCAACATACCTAGGGCGGACCGAATATTCCGAAGGCCCAGCGAGCTGTCCGGATAGGCTGAAGGCCCCAAGAGGGCGGACCAGACGTGCCTAGGCTCGGAGAGTGGACCAAACCGACTGAAGGCCCGGTGTGGGCGGACCAGTCATATTGTAGACTTAGAGAGTGGACCAGGTGGATTGAAGGCCCGGTGCAGGCGGACCAATCACACTGTAGACTCGATGTACATGGCTAGGCTCGGAGGGTGGACCAGGTAGACTGAAGGCCCGGTGCGGGCGGACCAGTCACACAGTAGACTCGATGTGCATGGCTGTTCTATTTTTGATATGTTATGAGTATATTATGTCTGGTTGGTATTTTGGGGGTAACTCACTAAGCTTTCGGGCTTACAGTTCAGTGTATTGTTTCAGGTACTTCAGGAGATCGTGGCAAGGCGAAGGCGTCATCGTACCGCTCCTCATGTTTTATGATTTATGTGATATGGTTCTGGGAGATACTCTGATGTTTAAACTATTTTGAAAACAAGATGTATGAACTTAATGGTTTTTAAATGAGATAAAATGTTTTAATTTGGCTCAAATTTTATGGTCGTTACAAAAACAATAAATTTGTGTTGCTGGACAGGCAAAATTCATTTTTCCTAATTAAGTAAACCCATTTTCCAACGATCAAGACACACATTAACGACTAACAATTGGTGGTCCTCCACGGATGAAATCAATATTAGGGTCTTTAATGTCAACAAATTTTCGTTAAATGCGCTTCATGCATGCTACATAAGATGTTTTCGACAGTGTTGGTGGGGGAGAGTATTATTGTGACTGAAAAAATTATGTTATAAATGATCACCTCATGCTTACTTATAACACCTGGAATCTTCAAAAACAAAAAAAATATATAAAAAAACCAATTTAAAAAACAATAAAATATCAATGAAAAATAATCCTTGAAAAGTTTTATCAAGTTGTGAACTTATTATTCGAATTTTAAAACTCAAATTTTAAACTATATACACTATTCTAGTCTAATGTATATTGAATTTAGTATGTTATTATAGTAATTATTACGTACTATCTATACACCTATCTAAGAAAAAACATATTAGAATAGAGCTTCATAACTCATTTCAAAACCAACATTTGAAATATTCAGTTATGGAAAATATCTGTTAGAGCCGGTATACACATACAAATACGTAATGTCAATATGAAAATGTGGATTGCTGGTGCATCCTGCAAGGCCACTTTCCAAATTGATATATTGACTTGATGCCCTAGGTATCATGAAATTAAATATAGGATACTCCAGAATGACACCTTTCAATCTAGACACATAAAAGAAAACCAAATTATTACATATATTGAGGAATGTTCAGAGACAAAGACAACTAAAACTGTTCCAAAAATCATATATTCCTTGCCTTTAGAAAGGCAATATAGATCTTGAGAAAATGAGGATTACACTTAAATTATTTGTAGCTAATAAATGGATTTAATGCAATATTTAATGGTTTCTAAAACTACAATTAGTAATTGCTTTAACACTAATATTACTTCTAATTACAAGTAAATGTACGATGACACTTAAATCACGAATAATATTAAAATTACGAATATCAAATGTTAAAAATAATATAAAAACAATATTATTTATTTATTCAAGATCAACATTGAAATACTTTCTCATTATCAGGGTAAGAATGGTAATTTGTCAAAGTTTATTTGTGAGTAAATTTTAGTGCACAGTTTGTTTTGTTACTGTTTACTTCTTTAGGGACTGCAGCTCGTTTTATGTATTTTCACATGGAAACACGGGTTGCATATCAGGCATGGTCACGAGTTTGGTCTGGGTTACACCAGACTTGCACCGGGGAATTAACCCGATGTATATATTGTTTCGTTGAAGGCTTATTCAACACATAACTCACTCCTCTCTTGATGTTATTTGTTTATTCTCTCTTGTTTTACTTGTCTTCCTGATTTATGTATGCCTATTAGGGGGGTTTCATCTGTTTCGATCTTAAATAGATAGTTTTGAGTTTGTAATAGAACTTTGAGTTCATCTTTTGTTTATGTTTATGAACATGAGTGAATTTGTATGTGAGGTTTCAGTTGTAAGTATCTGAAAACTAACTGAATCTTATTTTTCATGAATAGATCTGTTGATGTTGTGATATTCGATCTTGTTGTATTTTTGTGTTTTTGTACATCAAGTAAAACAAATTACATGTCTTACAAGTTAATGACAAATTAAGAGATTATGAAATTCAAAGAAAGTTGGAACTAATATTGGTGACTACATTTTCTGTATTTTACAACTCACAAATTAACCGATTGTAAAATCAATAATCATTTGGAATTGGATGATTCATAAAAATAGCAACATGTCCCTTTAAATTATAATATTTACTATCCGAGTATTTAATATACCAGCTCATCTTTTAATAAAACCCCAAATAAATCAATTGCTAATTTAAGTAATATTACAAATTTCCGAGCCCTTTAGAATCAGATATCAAAAAGTAAAAAAAGGAAACAAAAATAAAAGCAAACTAAACACACGATATAACCACCGAAAACGCTATGATTCCCACGCAGATCTAGTTTCGGACACACATAAAAGCTACTTCGCATGTCTTCCAACTACCACAATTTCCACCAAATCAAAACTCGCCACGTCAACATCTGACCCTACTACTAGCATCTCATTGGCTACCTCACAGACTACTGGTGTTCTGCGTCGCATCAGATCACTCTGTAATTTACACGTGTAACGGTGGCACACCAAGGTGCATTCACGTTGTGACAACCGTCTTTCTCAATCATCATTTCAACACATCCCGTCTCTCTCCCTCTCACACACACTAGCACACACAGTGGTGAAAGAAAGCTTTCATCTTGTGGTTATGGCAGGAAGGAAGAGAAGGAGACTCAAATTGTAAGTTTCCTGAACGAATCCTACTGAATCATAATCCGATTCATCGTGTATTTGGCTTTCCTTTCCAATTGTACTTTAGGTCTTCCGCAAATTTGGGTTTTTGGGGTTTTAGAGATGAGATCGATGTCTATCGTTGCAAATTCAGCTACGATTTCTCTGTTTTTGAAACGAATTTGGACCAAACTAACCGGAATTTGAAAATTTCGTCCGTGTGTAGGTAGCTGATGGTTTTTCGTAATCCAATTGATTTGTTGCATGCTGGATGCCTTTCGCTCTACTATTTATTGGATTTAGCTGTACATGCATTTGTTAGATAATTTGTTTTCCTTCGTTATTGAAATTTATACAAATTTGGGTTTTAGGGTTTAGGGTTTGTACGAGAATGTCTAGCTTTTTGGGCTGTTACTCGAAGTTAGATACACTTGATCTTGTTCTCATATGATGTTGGTTCGCTTAGTAATACATTTCAAGGATTTTTAGGCTTACATAGGTTATCTTTTGTGTGTGACGAGATAAATGAACTATAAACAGGATCGCACCTTCAAACTTTGACTCTGTTCATTCCTGAGATTTGCAGGCTTTGATTCATTGCTTTAATAACATGTTTATCATGATCTTATTGACTTATTCCAATCTTGTCTTTGTAAGTTATGCAAAAAGTAAATGTGATGAAAATGAAACTTTGTTGTATTGATAGGTTATCAGTAACATTTAAAAATGATACAAAAGTGTCAACAAAGGGAGATATTGAACAAGAAGAAGAAGAAGAAGCATGGTCTTTCCTTCCAGTTGAACTCCTTGAATTCATAATATCCCAATTAACACTAAAAGACAACATTCGCACATCAGCAGTTTGCAAAAGATGGCTCTCAGTTGCTGTATCTGTGAGAGTAGTCAACAAGCCACCATGGCTGATGTACTTCCCAAAACTCGGACACCGTTTTGAATTCTATGATCCATCACAACGCAAAACATACTCTCTTGAATTACCCGAATTACACGGATGCAGAATCTGCTACAATAAAGATGGATGGTTGTTACTCTACAAACCAAGAACACAAAGAGTCCTCTTTTTCAACCCCTTCACACGCGAAATGATCAAACTCCCAAGATTCGAAATGACATACCAAATTGTCGCCTTTTCCACATCCCCAAAATCTCCAAACTGCATAGTCTTCACAGTCAAACATGTCAGCCCAACCGTGGTGGCCATCAGCACATGCCACCCTGGCGCCACCGTGTGGACCACGGTCAACTACCACAACCGGTTGCCATTTGTCAGCAGTATTTGGAACAAACTTGTGTTCTGTAATGGGGTGTTCTATTGTTTGAGTTTAACAGGGTGGCTGGGGGTGTATGACCCGCATGAGTTGACATGGACTATCCGTATTGTCCCTCCGCCCCGGTGTCCGGATAATTTCTTTGTGAAAAATTGGTGGAAAGGGAAGTTTATGGCAGAGCATAAAGGTGACATCTTTGTTATCTACACTTGTTATAGTGAAAACCCGATTATTTATAAGTTGGATCAGGGTAATAAAGAATGGATTGAAATGAAAAGTCTTGAAGGTGTGACATTGTTTGCGAGTTTTTTGTCATCACATGCGAGAACAGATCTTGTTGGGATGATGAGGAATAGTGTTTATTTTTCTAAAGTGAGATTTTATGGGAAACGGTGTATATCGTATTCTTTGGATCATTGTCGATATTACCCCCGTAAGCAGTGTCATGATTGGGGTGAACAAGATCCGTTTGAGAGCATATGGGTCGAACCACCTGAAGATGTCTCAAAATTCAGCTGGGAAGATTAGTCAATCAGGTACTGTTTCTTTTTGACTTAATTCTTTTTGACTTAATCGACTTAACAAATAACATGCTCTCCAAATCTTGTCATTTTCTTCTCAAATACACTTAAGTGTGTTTGTTGTTGGGTGCAGTGTGATTAGAGAAATGATGGGAGTGGATTGATTGCTTCTGAATAAAAAGCATAAAAGCAAAAGCAGCAGAAGGTGGGGTTGGGTATCTGAATTTAAGTCTGAATAAAAATGAAATATATTAATGGTGGAAATAACGTGAAATTAAATTTATGTATGATTAGGAGATTAAATTAAAACTTAAAAAGCCAAGCACATATTGCAGGCTTACTAATAGGCAATTAATTAAGTTAGGATAAAATAATAATAATAATATTTTCCTAATGATTCATGCAATTGCTTGTTTAAACTTTAAACTAGAACATAATGATTAGAAGTAGAATATGATGGTGTCTACTCTCTTTGCAATCATGTTATTAATACCATAATTGTAAAAGTAAATAAATCTATGACAACTAAATAAAAAAAAAAAAATTGATTCTGAAAGTACATTGTTATTGTTGTTGTAATAGTAAGAAATGAAAGTAGTTGATAAGTTTTGAAGTTGTAGTATTTTTATCTATGGTAGCAACTGTTTGTGGTTTTCGTGCCAACATGGCAATCTGATGTGGTGGGTCCTACATTGTAAGCCTTTCAATAATTACAATATTAAATCCTACATGTCATTAGACATCAATATGCAAGGCCATTTGTACGACCGATACAGATGATCTAATTTCATTTTGAATCCACTTCGTTAATCGGTATTTCTGAAATGCTAAAAAACGTTCGTGATGCACAAACTACGAATGAAGTTTTTTGTAGGATTGAAACTTAATGCAAAGGGAACAATTATGATACAGTTTCTTGCTCTTTTAAGAATTAATAATGTTGGTTCTTTTAATTTTTCTTAACTCCATGAACTTTTAACTTTAAAAAAATCAATGACGATTAAGTCTCATTTATAATGAAATTAAATATTCATAAAATTATAAGGAAACAACTATATATAAGAAATAACTAAGTATTAAAATCAAGGAAATAAATGTAATCAAGGGTATTTTCTCATGATCCCCTCATTAACAACAAATTTGCAATATATACAAATTAAATTTAAAAACCAATGGGTTGGATCCACTACACTGGCCCAAAATAATAGTTTCAAATAGTGCAATCTACTCTAATAATACTCTAATAAATAAAGAGTTTTTTTTTTTTTGCCATGTGTCACACTCTCATTCAATTTGCCAAATATTATTTTGTGGTTATTTTGAATTAATTTCTTTTCCACATTTCATTTTATGGGTTTTCTATTTTAATAAATTCTTCATAATACTTTAATGTTCTCTTCTTTTCTAATAAATGAAACCATAAAATTACATGTGTCATCTTTTTAAACCTTCAGTTTGCCACGTGTCGTCTTCATAACAAACTAAAACATATTTTCCCGCTTATTTGCTAAAATCTTATCCTACCTCTCTTATTTCCATTTTAAATTTAAATTGGAAATTATAATTTAATGTAATTTATTCAATCTCATAAACTTCGCAAATAATTGATTTAAAGATTTTTGACCTTAATCTCAGTAACTTTCAATTGAAATCTTTTGTTGTTTATCTTTCTCCCTCTCTACATCAAGGATGTTGTTCTCTAATTTAATATAGAACAAATTACTGAAATAGTCCATGTGGTTTGGCTAAAGTTGCGCGTTTGGTCCCTATGTTTTGTTTTGCACTCGGACCATCCCCACGTTTTCTTTTTATTACCCGCCTGGTCCTGGGTCCGTTGGTCGTCAATTCCAAACGTTAAGTCCTTCACGTGCTTCGCACATGAGGGGTATTTTCATCATTTTATATAAAAAATCTATTAGAACACCCCTAAACCCCGATTCTGTCTATTTTCGAATACACCCTTTCTTCTTCTCCTTCATTTCGTCTTCTTTGAAGTGTCGATCAACCCTAATGGAAAAAACCTGCAAGTGTGGTGAAGTTGGTGTGATACGAAGATCGACTACCAAGAAAAAACCTGGAAGACATTTCTATTGTTGTACTGGAAAGGTAAGGCAATTTCTTCTTAAGTATATCTACATATCACATACCTTTAACACACACCAAATTACTCAAAATGCAGGGAGCAAAATGTGGTTTCATAGATTGGGTTAATGAGGACAACTTTAATGGTGAAAAAACTGAAAAAAGTATCTCCCCTGATTTGCAGAAGTCATTGGATGAGCTTCAACATGAGAATAGGGCCTTGAGGCTGTTATTAGTGTTCAGTTGGGTTTTTTTGTGTTAATTTTAATTTACAAGCTTTAATTTATGTTGTCAATGTACTTATCTTTTGTTTCATCAAGGCAGTTTTCTAATGGGATGGGATTTAGTGGTTTGTAATGGAATGGAATTGAGTGGTTTGTACTAGAATGTAATTGACTGTTTTACAATGGAATGGAATTGAGTGGTTTGTAATGGAATGCAATTAACTGGTTTTCTCTTGGAATGGAATTGAATTGAATGTATTGGATAGAATTGGAATGCAATTAACTGGTTTTTCTATTGGAATGGAATTGAATTGAATGATTGAATAGAATTGAATGGTATTGAATTAGAATGGAATGAATTGAATAATTGAATAGAATTGGATAGAATTGAAATGCAATTAATTGGTTTTCTATTGGAATGGAATTGAATTGAATGATTGAATAGAATTAAATGGAATTGAATTAAAACAAAAATATAGCAACAGATTATAGCACTAATTGTCCATACCATAATTGAAAATAGAGATACATTAAAAGTCATACCATATATAGACAACAAGTCCCAAAAGTCATACCATAATTGTTCATAACACAGACACAAAACATAATGACAAATATAACAAACACAAAAGATCATAACACCATAATTGGTTCATAACACAGACACAACATATAAAAACACAATCATAACTTAAGCAATACTCTTCCCTTTCTTCCCAGCCTTCCTTGTCCTGCTTGAAATTCCATCACATGCACTTTGAGTTCCACTTTGCCTACCACCACCTACACTTTGAGCTTTCTTCCCAACATTCCCTTTCTTGCTTGAACTACCATCACCTGCACTTTGACCTTTCTTCCCATCCTTCCCTTTCTTGATTGAACTACCATCACCTACACTTTTAGCTTTATTCCCAGCTTTCCCTTTCTTGCTTGAACTAGTATCACATGCACTTTGACCTTTGCAACTTCTTTTATTATGACCAAGCTTTTTGCATTTTGAACATGTCACACTCTTGTCCTTCCTTGATGCCCTACCACCCTTCACCATATCTTCTAATTCAACAGCTGATTTCCTTCTTTTCTTCCTTGGTCTTCCAATGGGGACATGATGATTAGGAGGAAGCAAAGTGGTTGGACATGGAAACTTTTCCCACATTCTTCTTCCATTAATTGGTTCAATCTTGAAAGAATACATTTCCTTCCAAGTTTTTAACCAGTAAGTAGCATGAACCCATTCTTCAGGTACGCCAACATTCTGCTTATTTTTTCGCATGTCCCATATAGCAACAAGGGCATGTTTACAGGGTATACCAGTGAGTTCCCATTTTCTACAAGAACATGTGTGCTGAGCCATGTCTACCACATATTGGTCCATCCATGGACCACTCACCTGATATTTTCCATTCCCACAGAACTTACCCACACATTGAGCTGCATCAAATTTGTTTTTTTCAAGCACACTTGTTGCAGTTGGAGTTAATGGTCCAACAGCCTTATCAATTACCTTTTGGACACTAACAATCCTTAACATAAGGTACTCTCTAGTGTACTCAAGGCATGTGATAATTGGTTGGTCGTGTGCTTTCTTAATTTGATTATTTATGGTCTCACACAAGTATTCAGAAGCCCATCACAATGAGCCCTCTCTACAATATAAATAAAAAATTATGTAAGAAAGTGAATCATTTGGTAACAATTAACCCAACAAAATAAAACAAACCTATGAAGTGTGCCCTAGACCAATGTTGAGGTGGAATAGCTTTGACCCATTCGTAGCAGTCATTGTTTAGCTTTCTTAACTCTTCCATAGCATGGTTGAATTCTTGTATTGTTGTTGTACTTGCACAGTTCCATAACATGTCTTGGAACACCTTTCCCCTCCACATTTTCTTCATGTTTTCATGAATGTGTCGCAGACAAAACTTGTGTTCTGCACATGGATACAATGTACCAATTGCTTGCAACAAGCCCTGTACAAAAAGTAAACAACATTAGATGTAATGTATACATTGTACAATAAGAACCAAGTCCATTGAAGTTACTTACCTTCTGTCTGTCAGATATAAAGGTAAAGTTGGAATTAGCTTGCAAATCAATGTCATCATCCAAGCACCTTAAGAACCAAGTCCATGAGTTTATATTCTCAGCCTCCATGACAGCATATGCCAAAGGATATGTACAGTTATTTCCATCAAGACCCTAAACATAGTGAAGGAGTTAGTAATTTAAATAAAATGGAATAAAATGACACAAGATATGTGTTTACATCTTACCACTGCTGCGAGTATCATTCCAGGATAAGGCCCTTTCATAAAAGTCCCATCCAAACCAAGGTAATCTCTTTTACCAGCTAAAAAACCTTTCTTTAATGGCCCTAGACAGATGTACATCCGTTTGAAAGTTCTAGTCTCAGAAGATGGGTTTGGCTCACTTTCAACCTCTATTTTAACTGTTGTCCCTGGGTTTCAAGTGCGAAGTTCTTGAACATAGTCTCGTAGTGTAGTATATTGCCCTGCATAATCGCCCCTTACTTGATTCAATGCTTCTGTTTTAGCCCTAAATACCTTCATCTTCAAAATATCTACCTGGTATTCACGTTGAAGTTGTTCTTGTAAAGCTCGTGTAGGGACTGTAGGGTTGCTTTCAATCTGTTGCACAATTTTCTTTTCCAAGAACTTGTAGGTACAAGCTTTCACATTTCTTGTTTTTAGACATCTATGCTCTTTTTCGTAGGTCTTGATCTCCCAGTCAACATCTTGTTCCCACTTGCTAGCATAAAGTACCCATGGACAGTTGTTTTCTTCACTTTCTTTATTGCTTTGACTGGGCCCACATGGGTCAAGTTGACCAAGGTCTGGGATAGTACCTTTACAAATAGCTCTTACTCTGTTTTTGTCATTTTTTATGAAGTCTAGTTCCCTCCTTGTCTCCATAGCATGTTGTCTTATTGCATTTTTCAATTCTTCAGATGAGGTGAATTTTTGGTACACATAGAATGGATCACTAACTCTTGCTTCACTGTTTTCCATTGCCCTTCGGATTGCCTTAATTGACTTTCTTCTCTTGTTGCTCCCACCTTCATCAGATGATGACTCATATAAGAATACCTCATTGTTTACAACCTCAATATCATCAATTTCCCTTGTTTCTGTTTCCTTGACATTTGACCCTCCAAGATCACCCACCCACTCTATATCTTCATCAATATTTAACAAAAACTCATTCATGTCTATCTCAGGTTCATCTAGGAGGTTATCTAACTCTACTAAGAACTCACTATCATCACTATCACCACTATCATCAACATCATCTCTATTGTCACTTTCATGAGTAATCCCTCCAGTTTCTTCATTTAGAAATTCATCAAATTCATCACATATACCTTGTGTTTCACATTGGGCATCAATTTGGGCACTTTTAGTTTCTTTTGTTGGCACAACATTTGGTTTACTTGATCCAACACAATCCCCTGTTTCAGTTTCCTTCCATTCCAAAAAAAGCCTTCTACTACACGAAGGTTGATCAACGATTTCTTCTATCCTAACTTTACTAGGGGTAAATGACATTGTATATGTATGCAACTTTGTTTTACCATGTTCAACATAAACTTCAATCAGTTTATGTTGACCCACGTATGTACCCAAATGGTTAATGTCACTGTCACTAGCCAATGCAAACAACCCAAAGTCCAAATCTGAAAAGGGTCTTTTGAAGTGGTAATAAAGCAACTTACCCTCCTCAACACAGCCTAGGGTCTCCATCATCTCATCAATATCATGCACACAAAACTCATCAATGTCCAATAGATCAACGTATCTTTCTTTGCCCTTGACGTACCTCCTTCCAGGAAACTTCGTAAACTCTCCACCATAGAATAATCTGATGGAGAAGATGGTTGGATGACCAGCTGTAAAAGAGAAAGCTTCAACTTATTAGCTTGAAATTTGTAAGTGATAAATTTAACTTTTGAAATTATGGGGTTACCGTAATGGTTTTCAACGTCTATTTCTTCCATGTTTGCTCTAATTCTCCAACCCACCATTGTTGCTTCGGTGATTCTTGCAAAATTTTGAGGAGTTAGGGTTTCTACTCGATTTTGATGAGTTACAGATTAAGTGAGAGAGAGAGTGTGTGAGAGGGAGGTGATCGTAAAATAATCGGAATGAAGAAACGATTGGCATTGCATTTAGGCACCATGTATAAAATGACGAAAATACCCCTCATGTGCGAAGCACGTGAGGGAATTAACGTTTGGAATTGACGACTAACGGACCCAGGGACCAGGCGGGTAATAAAAAGAAAACGTGGGGATGGTCTGAGTGCAAAAAAAAACATAGGGACCAAACGCGCAACTTTAGCCAAACCACAGGGACTATTTAAGTAATTTGTTCTTTAATATATTGTGTAAGTTTTGTGATATGATATTTATTTTGAATGTTTTTTGGTTGTTCAATATCAAATTGTGAAGACCCATAATCTAATTGGCATTATATTTCTTTCGGTGTCCCATGGTCAATAGTTGGATCTCTCACTAAAATGTCGATACAATTTAAATATTATTTGTTTTTTCTTAGTTTTTATTTATATACATAGAATTGAATTTTGTTGTATGTTATTTTATACCAAGTCATTTCTATGAATTATTCATTTACTATGTATTATTTTTTTATTTTAAATTGTGACCCCGTGTAGTACACGGGTTATAACCTAGTATAATACTCTCTCCGTCTCATATTAATAGTCAATGTTTCCTTCTCTACTTCAAAAAATAAGTATGTCTTTTATCATAATGCCCCTCATTATTAGTTAAATTACCATAAAAATAAATACAACTACCATAGAATTAAATGCAACATAAGGGTAAGACTGTAATTTCATTTAATAAAGTTAATGATAATTAATATATTCTTAAACCGTGTGTTTTTTTGTCTGTGGACTATTATTTTGGGACGGAGGGAGTAATAATTAGAATAAATATAGTAATAAATGAATATCAATTTTGGATTTACCTTCTTATTTCAAAATTCTTAAGTTAAAGCTCATTAGTTTATTTTGTTTATTTATTTAAATTTAAAAGATAAAAAAAATCAATTTTAATAATTCATTATTTTTTTTATTTTCTTATAAATCAAAAGTTCTTAAATATTTAGAACTTTATATATTTTTTTAATTAACCCAAGTAATACATGAGTCTTACACCTAGTAAATAATATACTAATAACATCTCACGGTATCGATGGGAGGTCTATTTTGGACATTTAGACTGTATTGAATATCAAGAAATACAGATAGGAGGAGTCCTTTGGTGAAGATGTTTGTATATTGAGATGGTTAGGGAACCTGCAACACACGTACGTGGCCCATGGCTACTTTGTCTCGGTCAAAGTGAATGTAAATTTTAATGTGCTTGGGTTGCATATCAAGAAATACAGATAAGAGGAGTCCTTCGGTGAAGATGTTTGTATATTGAGATGGTTAGGGAACCTTCAACACACGTACGTGGCCCATGGCTACTTTTTCTCAATCAAAGTGAATGTAAATCTTAATGTGCTTGGGTTGCTTATGACAAACCCTATTGTTGAAAACATATACAACACTAACTTTATCACAACAAGTGACTGTAGCTTTGACAAGGGGTTGGTGTAATTCATGAAGGAGGTTTCGTAGCCAACATGTTTCCGCATTGGCAATCCCACACTATTCGACCTTGACACTTGATCTAGAAATAGTGCATGTGATTTCAGGGACTAAGATAGAAGGTTGTGCCGCAAGTACACACCATAATCAGATGTGGAACGTCTTGCATTGGGGCAACCCGCCCAATCAACCTCATATAAGGCAATAAGCCCTCAAGACGAGGATACATAAAGTTACATACCATTGTCAGTAGTGCCATGAATGTAATGAAGGATCCTTGAAATGAGGCTCCCAATAATGCAGAAATAAACAAATTTACTGAACAACATAAGAGATATATGGTCGATTAAATGCAATATATTGTAATGCTAGGTTGCGATAGAAGGTAGGATCCGTGACAGGGTGTCCAATGGCATCTAGTTTAGTGACTGTATCGGATGAGGTGTCAACTTGCAATAAATAATATTTTCCTTCTCCAAAATTTCCAAGGCATACTTTTTGCTACGATGAAAGATATGATGCTCATCTCATGTAACATAGTTGATAATAAAAAAATTAAGATCTCAAACTTCAATCATAGAGAACTTAATGCCTATAGTAGTAATGACCTGATCCAAGAAAACGGTAGATTAAGAAGTAAGGATGATGTTGTCGACATATAACATAAGATATGTCGTGTGTTACCTCTGTTTATAAATAAACAAGTAGTATCACATCTGTTATTAACAAGGCCGAGAGATAAAAGTTGCAAACAAATGGTACCAACTCGTGGAGCTTGTTTGAGTCCATAAAGAGAACGTGAAGGAGGAAAAAATGTCTCATAAAAGTTTTTCTTGAAATTCTAATGGTTGTTGCATGTAGATGGTCTCATGATGGTGCCCTTGAAGTAATGCATTTTTTACGTCGAGTTGTCTAACGGGCAATTTTTGTGACACAATGAGAATAAGAATTATAGATGGTGATAGGATTGACAACGAGAATAAAAGTTTTTCACAATTAATATCGGGTCATTGACTACGACCTTTTGCCACAAACATTTCATTATAGCTTGCTAGGGATCCGTCTTCATTCTGCTTCTTTTTAAGTAACCATATACAATTAATAATATTATTGTTCTCAGGTAGTGGCCCCAAAATCTAACTTTGATGAGAGATAATGGCATGATATTCATGTTGGATTAGTGTCTAAGTCCATAACTATATTTGGTATGTACTTGACCCGGTTGTAGCATGGTCCTTTTGGGTTGACTTCACCAAAGCAACTTGACTGGATGATTTATGGAGAAAGAGGTTATTATGGTTTATTAATATATTATAAGAATAATATATTAAAAGAGAAATCATATTAGTTAATTAATATTGGTCAAGAATTAATTAGGAAATTAATTTTGTGATCAAAAGATATTAATTGAACTTAGGGGACTGGAATTGCAATTATAAGATAATTGAATTTGGGCTGTGGATCTTATAGATTATAGTGGTGGATGAAATTAGGGTGTAAGCCCACCTTGAAATCGTCCAAGGCCTTATTCCAGAAGGTTCTTGGGGCTGCTTAGGGCGTAAGCTATCCAATTAGGGTTTTGACTGAAACCCTAGCAGCTTAGCTATATAAGGAACCCTAGGACATCCAAAGTCGGCAACCAGAAGAACCCTAGAGTCCTTAGAGCCAATTTTTAGCCACCATCCTCTCTTTCCAAGACCATCCTTATTGTCTTGGTGTTTGTGATCGATTAGAGGTATTATATTTTTGATACTAGGCTCTCAAAGCTTGAAGATTCTTGCAATAATGTAAAGGTAATCATCTGAACTTATTTAGTTATTGATTTCAATTTTGATATGCTAGAATTAGGGCTCATACGCTTTGGATAACTTGCATGTACAATAGAGAAACCTAGATCCAAAGCTTTAGGGTTTTGCATGTGCACCATAGAATTGTTGTATTGCTCAAAACCCATCAATTAATCCTTCATAGAATTAAATTAGATCAAATCATTAAAAGCCTATAAGTATTTATGGGTGAGATAGGAGGAAGACTCAACATTGGGATTTAATTTTTGAATGGTTTTCAGAATATTGTTCCTAGTACGTGTGGTCATATGATACATAGAGGTGGTGGAAGGGATCATGTCAGTGGTTGTAGACATGGGTGAGGTAGGTATTGCTACGTAGAAATCCAGGTGCATGGTTGCTCACTCCTGTGAGGCTTCATCCACTAAGCACTCTAGATAACACGTTGCAAAGAATAGATAACGCTAGGTTAGAAATCCCTACTGAGGGATAGACCTCGATATTGCTCTCTGATGCCTAACTTAGATGTCATATTGGGTCGCATGTAAAAAATGGAATTGCAAAGGATTGCTACTTGTTTAAGAAGGATCGGGCTCTCTCTTATAGTGGAGGTTTTGTCCAGTTCATGATCTTTTCTTTCAGGTCTTGCCTTGGTTCTAAGGTCGCAAGGGTAGAACCCTTTTAAAAAAATAAGCTTGCCTTTTCCGAGTTTCCTGGCATGTTGTTTCATAGGTTGTATGCTAAAGATATGGCATTTTAGGTTGTCCTTGGTCGGTATATCCTGACGGGCCAAATACCGACCTGTTATTATTCACGGTTATGGGCTTTCATCAAACCGACTCCCCTGGTTAGCTTGTCTTTGTATGGGACGACGCCCATACCCCATTAAGTGATGGGTTATGAGCATTCTGACACCCCTAAGTGTACATGCAACCCTAGAAAACCTTGGATCTATGTTTGTCTAAAATACATGAAAAGTATGATTTCCAAGGTTCATAATCCTATCTAGCATACATGGGGAACTTTTAACATAAAAGATTGCTATAATTACATACCTTGTAGTTGATTTGATTCCTTGAAAACCTTGAGAGCCTAGCACCCTAAGTATGATGCCTTAAATGTTTCACACAACACCAAGTGCTTTGGAATAACTTTTGAGAGAATGTATAACACTTCAAAATCGGCCTAGCCCTCTTCTTTTCTTAGTGTAGCCTATTTTAGATGATAACATGTTCTTTATATAGTGTGTCACATCTAGGGTTACACCATGTAAACCCTAATGTGACATGACTCTTCATTTCCATGACCCATAGGTTTGTAACTCCCATGGAGCATCCTATGGACCTTAGCCCAACTTGATAATCCATGGAGCATCTAGTCCACTATATAAGTATGGATGATTTACATAATCAACCCATATATTTAATTAGTCATCTTTTGATCACTTAATTAATTCTTGATTAATACTAATTAAATAATACTATTAATATATTAGAACTTATAATATATTAATAAACCTTAAGTGTTATTTCTCTCATTATAGTCTATCGAAATGCATGATGCCATGCAACCCAAATGGACCATGCCGGGTCGGGTCAAGTACATACCAAATATAGTTATGGACTTAGACACCTTATCCAACATTAAGATCCACAGACTAATTATTGTGAATGGTGTTAGACTGTTTTTAATAATTATGCTATCCGTTTTGCTTGGTTAACCGAGCGTTGGGTAATATATTACACGTGCCTAGGCGTTCGTGCCTTTAACTACTTCATCGTTTCTCTACAATGATTTCTTTTCCCGCCTATTCTCCCATAAATGATTTTCACATTCACCAATTTTCTTTTTATTCCCTCTTTTCTTGTTCTTTTTGTTTCTTCCTTATCTTGATTCTCTTTTTGTCTAGATTCAAAACATGTCTCGTCCGATATTGGTTATGGTCCGATCTTCCGTTACTCGTGAGCGCCTTGATAAGATTTCTTTGAAACATTATCTTATCGAGGAAGATGGTGTTGCTCTTCCTGGATCCATAACGATTATCGACCATCATCCTCCGAGTAAGATTGGTTTTTACCTTTATTATTTTGAGGTTGGTCTTCACGTTCCCCCTTCCTCTTTCTTTGGTTCCATTTTTTAGTCGTAGAAAATCCATACATGTAAACTGAAACCTAACTCTATCTCGGGAGTTATTTGTTTCGAGTTGCTTTGTCATGCTACCCTTTTTGTTCCTATTGTCAATCTGTAATTCAATGTTTCTTTCGTATCTGTAGCAATGGTTATTGGTATTATTTTCACTCTAGGGGATGAAGTTTTAATTAAGGGTCTTCCAGAATCCATCAAGAACTAGAAAAATGAGTTTATTTGGTTAAATGCATCTCAGTTTCCCCGTCACAATACGTTTCATCTTCCTGACACTTTATCGATTAAAAACCTGATAGGACTCCCGACTTAGGGTAGGATATAAATAAGATATCCCATTTGAACATTATGACGAAGAAATTTCATGAGGTTGTGTTAGGGCAAGCTGGTATAAACCCTTATTGGTTGTGCATGGGTGTGGTTCCTTCTTTATTTGTTCGAGGACTAGGTATTCATCTATTTCCTTACTAATCATTTTTTATTGCAATGTTAATCGTTTATTGGTTTCTCATTGTAGATAGAACTAGTATGCCCTTTATTTTGTCCGGTTTTATTGAGGATAAGGTTTCAGTCCGTGATCTTGGTTCTGATGATTTTGAAATTCATGCCTTTGACAATAATGTTAATGATAGTGGGAGTAAGGGTAGTAACTCACAAAGTGAAAGGGAGGATGAGGATGAAAAGAAATTAGGGATGTCAATGGGGGCAAACGGGACGGGGAGTGCATTCCCCGCCCCCGCCCCTAAAATTTTCCCGTTCCCCTGTCTCCGCCCCCGCCCCCAAAATGTTATGTTTTCCTACCCCCGCCCCCGCCCCCGAATCCCCTTTATTACCCCCGCTCCCGTTCCCCCGTCCCGATTGATTTTGGGCTGCCTTTTTTGGGCTAAAAGAAGTTCTTATTTAGGCTAAAAGAAACTATTTTTAGGTAACAAGTAATTATTTATATTAGAATTTTACATGTTAAAAATAAAAAAAAATTATGGCATCTTAAAAATATTATACTAACAACTTAAAAACATGTTTTTTTGATGAAATTTGGAAGCTAAAAATCATATTATTGTTTATTATATTTATATAATTATATGAGTTTTAGGTCCCTTTTTGGCCCCATGAATGAGATCTAGTGGTTTGATACCACTCTAGGAGCTTTGAATTGCCACACTTGGTGTTTTTGAGGTTCTAGGTCCATAAAGTTGGCACCTTTAGGGTTTAGATCCATCCACGCATAATTTTATGTCCATTTAATGAAAGTAGGGTGCTATATTTTGAAGTGGGGTCTTTTTGGGGCATGCAAAGTAACCAAGTCAGTGAGTTTATGGTTATAGACGCTTATTAGGACTTGGATTTGTGGTTTGGGCTTCTGGTCTTAAGCATTAAGTGCTTAATGTAGATTTTGGCTTATTGGGTGAGTACGTTGGACGTACAATTCTGTACACACAACATACAAGCCATTTAGCAAGTACGCTTAGCGTACAACTGAGTACGTGGGCTGTTAGGGTTAGCATTTTGGGCTTCAAGTTTGCACCATTTTATTGGCTTGGATGCTTGGGTTCTTGTTGGTCCATCTGAGTACAAGTCTTTTGGACTAGTAAAAATTGTTGGGCTTTAGGGTAATGCTAATGAAGGGGTTTGGGCCCAATTTGGAAAATTGGGCCATAAGTGGGACTTGGATGATTATTTGGTTTTGGGCCTTTTAGATTTTGAGTTTGGGCCTTAGCCTTGGACCAAACTAGGTGAGGGATAAAATGGTCTTTTTACCCCAAGTATGGATTGTTGGACATGAATTGGGACCCAAATGTTAATTGGTTGTTATTTTGTATATGGATAGCTCATGGATTCGTCGGACCAGCAACCAGTGAGATTCAGTAGTCGAGGTGAGTTTCCTCACTGGGTTTATCCGGTCTAAGGCACCAATGTTGGTCCTTGTTATTTATGTTAGGATGCTAGGAGTCTGCGTGACCCTTGCATGTGATATGTGTTGCTATGCATACTGGGCGGGGTTCAATGTCGGGTAAGGCCCGATTACTGTATCGTATGCTATTGTTTATGATCATTTCATGTGTTAGTATGATTATGTGTATAGTGGGCGGGGCCCGATGTCAGGCGGGGCCTAAGAATAACAGATCTATATACCGAGAGGGGCTCAAAGTCTGGAGAGGGCCCAAAGTTGAGTGAGACTCGATATCGGGCGGGGCCCGATGGAAAGAGGGGGCCCATTATGTTATTTATTATGTATGGTATGGGTTAATTTGGGGAATTCACTAAGTTTTGTGCTTATAGTTTTTAGTTTATGTTTCAGGTACTTCTGGTTCCAATGGGGAGAGCTCGGGATGACAACATCGCACACACCACAAGGATTCCGCTTTTGAGATGTTACTCTTATTGATTTGATGTTTGATACACTTATCTTCATTTGGTTTGTATGGATAATGTTTTTGGAATACTATTTTAATTAAATCAAAAATGAATTTTGTGGATCATAGTTTTTGGACGTTACACCCGAGCCCGATTCAATCCTACACCAACGGTCGCACGCGTCAAGGGTGATTTCACGACCCCATTTCACTATTTTAAAGGTTTTTATAACAACCGGTATCAAGATCGAATCGACTTAGGGCTTCGAGGAGTCAATGGTATGGTTTTGGGCTAAAACCGAGGCTCACGACATGACCATGGAGAGGTCACGACATGAGTAGTGATCAAATAAAAGTTTTTGATTTAAATTGAGCTCACAACATGAGAAATAAGAGCTCACTACGTGAGATGCATTGCAACCCAAACCCATGATCTTTTAGGGCTTCCTTCATATTTAAACCTTATAGACTTCATTTTAGGGTTCTAAAACAACCTCCTTCGTCCCTAAGCTAGGTAAAATCTGATGGGTTTTGGTTATAAGACATCCTATGTGCTCATACAAACCCTAATGCTTGGATCTAGGTTTCTCTATTGTACAACTTTGAATCCAAGACAATAAACCCTAATTCTAACATATGGAAATCGATATAAACATATAATTAGGTTTAAGATATTACCTTGATTGTTATGTAGCAATAACAATCCTAGTTCCTCCTTGAATTAGCTTTGGAAGGCTTAGAGTCACAAGTGTCACTCCTCCAATGGCTTACAAACACCATAAGCAAGTGGAGAAGGTATAAAGAGAGAGGAGAGAGGTAGGAATTCGTCCTTAGATGCTCTAGGGATCAAGTGCACGAAATCCTAAGGCCTTAGGGGTCTTTATATAGGGTTGGGATTAGGGTTTCAGTCCTTATCCTTATCTAGTTACTTGCCCATCAAGCAACCATAAGATAAGCCTTGAAAAACCCTATCTCTTGGACCTTGGACGATTTTAAGGATATCCTTATCCTTGAATTCGTCCATCCTTTAACAAGGATAACCATTGCCCTATTTTGCAACTATCACATAATTACAATTCAGCCCCTCTAGTTTAATTAATTACATTTGATCACAAAATTAATTCTTAATTAATTATTGACCAATATTAATTAAACAAATATGATTTCTCCTTTAATATATTATTCTTATAACATATTAATAAATCATAATAACCTCTCTCTCTTTATTTATTTCTCCAATCAAGTTGCTTTGGTGAAGGCAACCCAAAAGGACCATGCACCATCGGGTCAAGTACATACCAAAATACTTATGGACTTAGACACTAATCCAACAGTCTCCCACTTGGATAAGTCTAATAACTATTATGTGTATAACTTCAGATCCTGATCTGCAATCGTAGCTTTCCAAAGCCGCTGTCAACTCTGATCCTATAAGATACGCGTGTCCTTAGATAAGGGATCATATATTCCTCCATTCTAGATATCGTATGAGATATGATTTCAAATCATTCTCTTTGTACTATATCTTGATTTCCGATTTATGACGACTGACTAATTGAACAAATCAAATTAGCCCTAGCCCGACCGAGCATTTACGTTTGTCATCACTAAATCATCGAGGGGCCCAAAAGATATCGCTTTTATCCTACCTTGGATAAAAGGAACGGATAAACTTTGATACAATGCTTGCTTGCACTCACTAACCAAATCACACACAACAATATGTTTTATAACACCAAGTTACTAGTGCGTTTACATATTATCAATATGCAACTGATTCACAAGATACAACTCACACATCTCGGTTTCAAAAATATAAGATGTTATCGTCTCACTAATCACTCGTGATACAATTCATGGAGTGATCCAAGTGAGCGTGGGTTTGATCCAATGCTCAAATTCATATCCATAAGCACTCATGAACGTTGCAGCAAACATTTGCTTATGTCTAATGCTCTTTAGACAATCCACACACCAATTCACGACAGTCTTCATTCATATCTACTTCCAACATATGAATGACTGTGGCCCATTTGAATAATTCGATTATTCTTAATAAACTCAATTATTCTGGAAGTCAAAAAATGCAAAGGTGAAACACAAGAATAATACTAATCCCATATGACCTCAAACCTTTGAGTATAAATAAATCACCTTTTATTTATCACCATATTGATTACTCATTATTTGTCATTTCGGTTAATCAACTTTTTACTTGAATCACAACACTTGTCCCATGCTCCTAGCATGCACACAATGTTTACTCATGGTTCTTACTTTGTGAAATAGATCACACATTTCCAATCATTCTCATTTCACAACTCCAAATCCTTTTTACATAAGTGAAAGAATATCAAATTCTTGCTACTTATAGAATATGCTAGATTCTAACGTTCTATGCAACTTATCCTTTCATAATGTCACTGCACCAAAGTCACAAAGACTATTGCCAATGATATTATAAAGTCTTCTATCGGAGATTGTTGCAAGACAATTCCTTAGATATGATGTTTCTCACTCAAAGTACATTCCTTCGAACATCCTTTTGCATAAAGGTTTCTAATCTAGTCATAGATTTTTCAATATTCAATTCCCAATATGGACACGCTTCCATATTTTCCATATGACAACTCATTCTTAATAGAATCTTATCTATTCGTAATGATGTCGATATGGTCCATCCAATATGAAAACATTTCCATATTTTCCAATACTATACTTCCAACTACTCACAAGTGACCAATCCTCGTCGAATTTTGAATTGTCCTTTGATAGTTGTTTAATCATTTTAGTCAAAACCGATTCTAGTCCTTTTTCCCTTTAAATGCGCTAGACATTTGGAAATTTTAGAATGGTCAAACATTTAAAGCATTTGCAATCGATCCTATACCCGAAGCGTATGGGACACAATGCATAATGTTTTATTTGCTATGTTCTCAAAATTCGAATTGTGAAGAGGAATGCCGTAATCATAATCGAAATTTTAAGAACACACTATGTACCTTTGACTAAATTTATTAACATTTTTCAACCTAAGCCTTTAGATTTGAAATGAAGCATAATATTCTCTCCCTTAATTATAGCAAAACAACTTTATAACCCTTACTACTTTGCAAGGTATAACTCTTGTTTTCTATAATTAATATTGCCAACTTTGCAATAAGTGCCTTAATAATCATACAATCATAACATTTATGCTCCCACTATCATGATGTTTATTATAAAACATAACACTTATGCTCCGACTAGCTTCGACATGTATTCATAAACATCTTAACTTCCAGAAAGACAATACCTATTGAATTTATTAAGTCCATGTTTCTAATACTTAGTGCTTTGATAATCTTTTATCAAGGCTTCTTGAACTTATACACCTTTGCCTTCGATAGTTCATATGTGTGTCTAAACACTTAAGACTAATTGCCAAGCCTCACAATTAAAATTATGGAAAGGGATACCGTAACCATAATTGAATTCGAGAATGCAATTTTACAATCACTATCTTCTTAAAATCTTTCTTAGTGAAAGCATTTCCTCACAATCATTTTCATGAAGGAGGAAATCTTATGACACTTAGATTTTAAACGGTGTATGTGTTCCTATCCATGTGAATTTGTTGAAACCAAAGTTTACGACAAATTCAAACTCATATGGACCGAACTTTCTTAATCTTGATTTCTTGCCTTATGGTAGCACAGCTGCCCACCATGTCTTCCAAGTAGTTAAGCAGCTCACCCTTTCCTATCAATGTACCTTTCATTGATTAAGGTGCTTTGCCTTTTATGCGTTTAAAATGAGAACTCATAGAACTCTCATGCATAATTAACTCGATTGGATTGGCACAGAATCAAAATAATGTCATCACGATAGGTTGTAAACCTTAACTCATGTGCTAGTGATGATCGATAAGGTTTATTTGATTTGTTCTTGAAACCTTTCAAGACCATTAAGACTCCCACTGACTCCTTGACATATAAGATTCTCTTGTCAATAACCATTTCTTGACAAATATTCAAGAGTTAGTGTAGCTTTTATCAAAACACTTCATAAATTGGTCCTAGTTGGTCTTTGTCTTATCACAACTTACCACATTTAATGAATGTTATAAACCTTCTTAATACTTTTTCACTCAATGTCACAATCTTAACTTTAAGACTTGTTTTGGAATGAAGTATGATTGACCTTTTGATTTAACCATTTCTTCAATTCTTGATTCCTCTTCTTAAACATACAATTGTACTTAGAGGATCAATTGAAATATGGTTCTTAATCATTAAGACCTATCATAAAGCATAAAAGGTACTCTCTCTTCTTCTTAGAATGGAGAAACTTTTATCTTTCTGCCTACTTGATTCTTGTTATTCGTTCTACTATTGATTTAAACTTTTTCAATCAATTTAGAATTACACTTAATCTTATAAGTATAATCATATTTACTAAACCTTTAGTAAATCATGACAAATATCTTGTTACTCTTATGGTGGACTTTGATCAACACACAACTTTGTGTACTTGATCTCCTAGTCCTTCACTTGACACTTTGTCAATGAATTAGTCTAATTTCCAAATATGAAATTTCTCATTCATTGTGCATTCACGTTGCATGATTCCAAGTTTCTGTCCAATTGAAACTTGGGCGATGAGAAACTCTCCCTATTTGGTAAATTCTCGACTTTTCCATAAACACAATAAATAAGAATCATATCCATTTGTTGTAGAAATATGCAAACACCAATTTTTCATAATGATTTCATTGCAAGGAAATAAATAAATAAATAAGTCAAATGAAAATTTATTTTATTTATAAAAGCAGCGGAAAACATTTGTCCTTACAATGCAAAATCCATTGAAAACTATGTATTTCAAAAGAAAAATTTCTAACAACTCTATCATAACTATCTAAGCTCAAAATCTAATCTTCAAGTCCATGCGATCAAGATCCATTCCTTGTGATTAGATTCATCTTGCTCTTTCACCAATCTTCCTTTCTTTTCATTGATCTTGCAAAAACATTCAAATGCAATCTTATCACATTATGTATTAAGAGTCAATGAATAGGAACTTAATGGAGTTAGATAGTGGATTTTACCTGAAGCGTAGCCATACTCTTTGACTCTCCCATCTTCTGGACTCTTCAGGCTCTTTGGGCAGACTTGTATCCAATGCCCTTTCTTTTGGCAGCAAACGCAGGTCGGTTCTCCTAGAACGTCCTCGAAAGCATGGTGGGTTGACTTTCCCAACAAATACGCTCCATTGCTTCGCCAAATCATTTCTGATTCAGCAGCAATGAGCATGTAAGTTAGGTCAATGAGGTTGTCGTCATGATCCATCATATAATACTTTCTTTTGAACTCATTATATGATTCAGGAAGTGACTGCAAAACCCAATTTACAGCCAACTCATCTGGGAATGACACACCCAACATTATCAACCTATCAATGTGTGATTTCATTCCTAGAACGTGGGTACACACGAGTTTACCATCTTCATGTTTCATTTCCAATAGGGCTTTAGTGATATTGAACCTTTCAATTCTTCGATCTTGTGGGTTGGGGAGAACAATAGGAGGAGAAGGAGGAAGTGAAGTATGATTTCTTGTTCCTCGATTGAATCATGGAATACCATCTTCATGTGGAATGCTTGTTCCACGGGATTTGGGAAGACCATAGTTGTCGAACTTTGACATCTAGAAAATGGGAGAAAAACAAATTCAAGTTAGTTGATTGATTGAGTCCTTAGTAAATCACCCAAATGAAATACTAAGGCTAGGACCCAACACAATATTCTACAACTCGGGAGAGGGATGCCGTAACCCTAATTGAAGAATATTTGAAGGTAAGTGAATGACGATTCACTAATTTCCACCACGAAAAACAAAAAAAGAAATTTAAGTTTTAAATCTATGAAAACTCCTAGATCCTTTGAGATTCATTGAACTATCAATGGCATGTTTAAATCTCGATATGCCCCTCTTGTTTGTGAATGGGATGCCTAGGATCACAAAGCGGGTGTGAATAACCATGCAAACTTACATGGTTCCCTCACATGTTACAGTCACCTATTCGATGTGCCGGTAAACCACACACGCTCCACCGAACTATGACAAACATTGAGTCACCCTTTGCTACCTTTGCTTAGAACCAATTAGTGTGCCGGTAAACCACACACGCTCCACTAACGTCTTCGCAAGGGCACAAAGTGTAATTTCATGGAATTGCATCAATTCACTTTTGCCTAAGTAACTAAGATTGGGAATATATGAAAACATTTAGTTACTTTTATACTTTATTATACTTATAATGGAATGTTTCGTCCTATCCTACCCGTTCGGCTAACGACCCTCCACTAGTCAAGAGTACGGTGGGTAAGAGTGGATACCCATTCAATCGCCATTTTATAGGTAATTTCCTTAAACACCCCTTATAGACTAGCTTCGTGAATGAGGCCTACTAACGGTAAGACTGACTTTTACTCATACATATATATAATGTTAGACTTTTAATGTTATAAATAGTATAGGGTGTATTTATACTTTCAAAATACTAGGTGGTCTAATTTAACAATTATACTTTTAATTCAATTAAATTGTAAACCTAAACTTTTATGGATTTATTAAACTCTTTTAATTATACACCTTAATTAATTAATAAAACCATAAGGGTGTGATTTGAACTTTTTCAAAACAGTACTAGAGTTTTAGAATTTAACATTCCTAATTGAACTTTTAATCAACTTTTAAATTCCAAAACTTGAGGGCAAGTTTTGAAACATTTCAACACATTAGGGTTTAGAATTTAAATATACATCAAAATTAAACCATTTAATCAAAATTTAAATTCCAAAACTTGAGGGCAAGTTTTGAAACCTTTTTCAAAACATTAGGGTTTCAACTATTTAAATTTCAAAACAACAAAACTTTTGGGTTCAAATTTAAGCTATAAAACCTAAAGGGAAAAATATGAAACATTTCATAACAACAAGGATCAAATGACAAATAATTCAAATTAACATTTAATCACATAATTATCCATATTTGATTTATTTAATGATTTCTTGCAAAACAATTTATCAATTTATTCAAAATAATTAATCAATTATCACATAAGGAAACAATTATCTTATTAATTGATAAATATCTTCAATTTGATCAAAATTATAGTCAAATATATCATATAATCGGATTAATATTGATCTAACATGATAAGGTAACTATCCATAAGCAAAAACAGCAAGAAATCCCGGATATACCTCTGTCTGACGCACCGACTCGCCGAGTCACCCTATGGAACTCGTCAAGTATGGCTGACTCGGCGAGTCCAAGAGTGACTCGCCGAGTCAGGTCGAACAATGAGGCCAAAAAACATTTTTCAGTTACATCAAGCATCAATACAATAGAAACCAATCAAGGCTCTGATACCACTGATGGGTTTTGGTCATAAGACATCCTATGTGCTCATACAAACCCTAATGCTTGGATCTAGGTTTCTCTATTGTACAACTTTGAATCCAAGACTATAAACCCTAATTCTAACATATGGAAATCGATATTAACATATAATTAGGTTTAAGATATTACCTTGATTGTTATGTAGCAATAACAATCCTAATTCCTCCTTGAATTAGCTTTGGAAGGCTTAGAGTCACAAGTGTCACTCTTCTAATGGCTTACAAACACCATAAGCAAGTGGAGAAGGTATAAAGAGAGAGGAGAGAGGTAGGAATTCGTCCTTAGATGCTCTAGGGATCAAGTGCACGAAATCCTAAGGCCTTAGGGGTCTTTATATAGGGTTGGGATTAGGGTTTCAGTCCTTATCCTTATCTAGTTACTTGCCCATCAAGCAACCATAAGATAAGCCTTGAAAAACCCTATCTCTTGGACCATGGACGATTTTAAGGATATCCTTATCCTTGAATTCGTCCATCCTTTAACAAGGATAACCATTGCCCTATTTTGCAACTATCACATAATTACAATTCAGCCCCTCTAGTTTAATTAATTACATTTGATCACAAAATTAATTCTTAATTAATTATTGACCAATATTAATTAAACAAATATGATTTCTCCTTTAATATATTATTCTTATAACATATTAATAAATCATAATAACCTCTCTCTCTTTATTTATTTCTCCAATCAAGTTGCTTTGGTGAAGGCAACCGAAAAGGACCATGCACCATCGGGTCAAGTACATACAAAAATAGTTATGGACTTAGACACTAATCCAACAAAACCCTAAGCCTAGCCTCTCTTTGTTATTATTGAGTTTTTGGTGGAGTTTTGGCGGTTGGAGAAGAAGAGATCGACATTGAAGCATAGATTTAGTTTGGAAGTTTCATCTAGAACCTCTAGCAACACCTCTGGACCATCATGAGTAAGCAAGAACCAAGCTTTTTGTTTACTTGTTGATAGATATAAGGTTTTATGTATGTTTATCCATGACTTCAATAGTTAGAGTGTTGGGACTCCATAAAGTTAGCAACTTTATGGGTTCTTAGGGTCCCTTGGTGACTATATGTTATGGATCTGAAGTTTGGATGATGCTTGAGTTCATGTTTGAGATTTGATCTCCTTTTCTCCATGAGTTCCCTAGTTTGAGCTCAAGTCTTGTATTGGACATACAAGACCTTGAAGCATCGATTTTTATGATCCTTGGAGTGTTAGAAAGCCTCCTGGAAAAGATAAATTAGTGGCTTATTGGATTAAGAAGTTTTTGGATCAAATTGGTAATTAGGATGATCTCACGACATGAGAATATACTTGTCATGCTGTGAGGATTATGAGACCCAATTATTTTGTCCTTAAGTGGCTTATAATGTGAGCCATAAATGGTCATGTCGTGAGGGGCTGTTGATTGTTGACTTTTGTTGACTTCCGTTGGCCGTTGACTTTTTTACCATGTCGTGAGGGGTTGTTGATTGTTGACTTCATTGTGCACATACATTAGTTATTATGAGAATTGGTTTTGGGATACTCTGATTTGTGACTATTGACACTTTGGAAACTATGTTTGTAAACGCTTATGGTTTTGGAATGGTTTCAAAAGTGAAAAAAATTAACTACGATTTATTGGATGTTATAGTTTTACTCGGGGGGGGGGGGGGGGGGAATACATGCTTATCAAAATGCTTTATCAAAATATATTTTTATCTATTGATACTATACGTAGTCTAGGAAGACATATTACCTAGATGTTATAATGACTAATTTCCTAAGATAACAGTAACGTCCCAAAATCCGAACCAAAAATTTTTCTTTAAATCATTACCAAAGTCATATTCATAAAAACATATCACGAGTCATAACGTGAATTCAGAGTATCATTTCCAAAAAATATTTTCATTATCACAGTAAACACCCCAGGCTGACTAATCAATGGTGTGTGCCATGCAATCACCCCGAGCTCTTCCCTCCACTACCGGAAGTACTTGAAACCAAAACTGAAAACCGTAAGCACGAAGCTTAGTGAGTTCCCCAACCTACCACATACCATGCATAAGCACACACAAGACATACTGAGCCACGCCCCTACCTCGGGCCCCGCCCGCTACAACGACCTCGCCACTCCAGGCCCCGCCTGGCTTCGAGCCCCGCTCGGAATACATATCTGTTTCACTTAGGCCTCGCTTGTCACTGGGCCTCACCCACTAACATATACTATCACATAAACATATCACAACGCATAAGCTAAACATATATGAATGAATCCTGTCCTTAGGCCTCGCCTATCTTGGGCCTCGCCCTTGTCCTGTTACTGATGAGTCATGGAACCCCGTCCACGCTCCTACTGATAGTGAGATACGGGCCCAACCTACACTCACTCCTTCCCTAACTTGGGCCTCGCCCCTGTTCTGCTGCTAATGAGATGTGGATCATCGTCCAGACTCTGCTATTAGTGAGATACGGGACCTCGCCCACACTCACCTCCCTACCAGGTACATACAAGTATCACACAGACAACAAGTATACTCTAACATGCAAACCATTCCTTGGGCACCCGCCCGTTATCAATGGACCTTGGTCCTAAATATCATACTGTCATATCTACATGGGTCTTCCTACTCATATCTACATGGGATGGCATTGTGGCCTTAGACCCATCCACACAAAGGGAAACTCACTTGCATTGCTGAACTTGCCGATAACCCTCTGGCTGCTGTCCGATAATTCGCTGAACCGTTGCTCCTCTAGATCCCCGAGCTATCAATATCAATATCATATAACACTCAGATCCAAACAGAACTCTAGAAGCCAACTAAGTCCACTCTTGATAAAGTCAAAGTCCTGGTCAAAGTCAACCTTCCTGATTGACCCTACTCGCCGAGTCAACCCGTTGACTCGTTGAGTCCTTATACTCAGAAACTCTCATAATGCGACCCAACTCGCTGAGTCACCCCAAGACTCGTCGAGTTCAACGATCTCTGAATCCTATCCTGTCCAACTCACTAGGTCACCATTCAACTCACTGATCTGAGCCTTAACCAGGAAAGGTTGAGGTTCTACGATCCGACTCGTCGAGTCCAAGAACAGACTCGTCGAGTCCATGGCAATACTCAACAGACTCGCCGAGTTGTTCTTCCAACTCGTCGAGTTCCTGCCTATCTTCATCCAACTCGTCGAGTCCACCCATGTGACTCGTCGAGGAGCTTTAGTTCTTAATCCATACAGTGGCTTTTCGAGCCATGCAGGGGCTCCAACTCATAGATCCACCCTTCCCAAGTCTATTCCTCACGTAAAGTTGCAAAATTTACATGAAACCAAAGAGATATGGGCTTAAAACACTCTAAGGCTAGGTTTTGTGACCAAGGGGCTTCACCAAAAACTTATTGGCATAAACTTTATGGCTTTCTGGATCCTCAATAGCCTAGATTTGAGGTAGCAACCTCAGATCTACTCCAAACTCGAAATAAACCTCCTCCATACCCAAAAATGCCCAAATCTCAACCCTAAGATAGATCTAAATGCAATAAGGTCAGCTTATTACCTCAAGGGATCTGAAAAGTCACACCAACTCTGGATCTAAAGCCAATCCTTGAATCACCAAAGGTTCCCTTCCTCCTTCTTCCTTCGATTCACCCAAAATGGAAAGAAAGCTTGAATGTGCTAAAATGGAGGCTTAGGGTTTCGTGTTCTGGATAAGAGAGGCTATAGAGAACCCTAAGGGAGAGAATGAGATGTTTATATAGTGCACAAAGTCCCAGATTTAGGGGTTTCCTCTTTAGAACGGACTCGCCGAGTCCTCTTGCCGACTCGTCGAGTCGGTCACTAACTCTTCTACCCGAATCCCGCTCGGACTCGTCGAGTTCCACCCTGGACTCGACGAATTGACCCCCTTGACTTAGGGTTTTCCTTTCCTTTCTTGGTCTTTTTGATTATGGGTGTTACAATAACATAGTACATAGAAGATTTATATTGTGATAGGGATATGCAATGTACCTACTCGTTACTCTGCCCAAATATAATGTTTCAACTTAACCATAATTAGGGTATGTATGTATGGAAAAATTATATATATATATATATATATATATATATATATATATATATATATATATATATATATATGTATGTATATGAGATCAATAAGTTTTAGTTATCAAATTTAAAGTAAAAGATTTATATTGTGATAGTTATAGGATATCACTAAGAAAGAAAGATAAAAGATAAAATACCTAAGGTTAATGCGTTAGTGAGCTGTTATTATTCATCCTTAGCTTGATTAAATTCAGTTACCCCGAACCTGTAATCGTTAATCTTGCGAGAGCCAGAAAGATATGTATAGATCTATACGAGGTTTGACACCCCCACCTGAGATTGCTAGCTACAATCCCGACATGATAAATTTGTTATTCAAACATTATTCGACGTCCGATGAAGTATCGTGCAGGGAAATCATTAGTCTACATCGTTGATTATGGGGGCTCATGGTAATCCATTACAACCATCTTAGAGATCCGACTGTCTCGAGGGACACCTTCAAGTAGTAAATAAAATACGTTAGGATTAATAGAATATCCTAAAAGGAGACTAAATTATATAAATAATGGTTCATACGGTTTACAAAAAGTTACAAGTTACTCCATAATTATTATTTTCATATGTATTGTCCATATGGGTACAATTTTTTGTGTGGTTGGTCTTTGACTCATGTAAAATGAAAATTTTAACCTTTTTAACATCTTTTTATCTTTTTTTACCATTTAAATTATCTTGATCTACCTTATTCGTGGGAAAATCATAATGTGTAATTACAAATAGCCGTTGTGGAAGTGAAAGTTGATTGTCATTGTAGGTTTAATAAAATAATTTGCACATTAATTATGATAAAAATAATAAAACTAGCTATCATTTAACACATTTTTTGATCAATTATAGGGTTGTTTCACCATACAATGATATGTTTCATGTTGCGCTATCATCTCCTAATATATAGCACTGTCTAGGGTGATTCCTAATAGATCCCTAAAAATATTTTATGAGAAGTTTGGAAGAATGACATTACAAAGTAGCTTCTAATAATGCTATTTGTCATAGGGGTAAGGGTGAGCATGGGCCGGGTTGGGTCAGTTTTGGCCTAAACCCAAAACCAAAACCGAGTTATCGATTTTTAGAAAATTAGAACCCGTCCCAACCCAAAACTGATGGGTTCGGTTTTTCGGTTCCTCAGTTTTCAATGGGTTGGTTTCAGGTTTAAACCCAACCTATTTGAAATTTTAACTTGTGAGATATGATAAGCATGTCTCATATATAAGAGATGAAGAAAACGTATGTTTCATTTTCTCGAGAAAGATTCGAACTTGGGCATCCAAATTAAGTATTCAGAGCGTTACCACTTGGACAGGTCGGTGGTACTTGTATATTTTGTTCAAAATATCATAATATAATACATATAGAATTAGTATAATTCTATACAAAAACGTTTATATAGCTGTAAAATTAAAAAAACGAAATGTCAAAAAAAAGTTTCAAACTCACAACCCCCATAACAACACTCTAGCTTCTTACCCGCCTGAACCAACCGTTTCTTTTGTTATCATTTCATTAAATATATATATATATATATATATATATATATATATATATATATATATATATATATATATATATATATATATATATATATATATATATATATATATATATATATATATATATATATATATATATATATATATATATAAACATTATATATAATTAGTTCGATTCGTTTTTTTTTGGTTTTACCAAACCCAAACCGAAATTTCTGTTTTTGAAAAATCTAAACCCAAACCATAGGTTTATGCTTCAGTTTCCGTTTTTTGGTTTTGGTTATTCGGTTTTTTAGGATTTTTCGGTTTTCGTGTTTGATTTTGCTCACACCTACATAAGAGCACCGCAGTCAACGACACTTAACGTGGAGCATTAACGCCTGACAAGAACATCGTTGGGTAGGGTAGTGTCTGCAGTTCACACCTCTTGTAGTGGTTCTAGCCACACCACTCTCTCTATCTTTCTTTTTAGTGTTATATTAATGAGTTTTTATTAATTTCATATAATATTTTTTTTTGCCAAAAGTATAAAATGGTTGATGATGTGTTTGGGAACACTTTTGAAATAGTATTTGTGTTGCAATGGTATGAGAAGTTTGAAATACTAATAACATTGCAGGTTGGCATGTGACAATTAATTGTTGGATGTGACATTGCAATGTATGTATTATCCACTCCTGAATTCACATATAATTTGAAATCCACCATAATAAATAAGAATGATTATTCTACATATTATCTTCGCTTTCATTTTAAAACTTGTCATTTTATATATTTTTGTGAACTATTTACTACCTACTTGTCATTTTTATAGGTTTTTTTTTCTTTTTTATTCAAATCCCACCTATTAAATATCACGTCATATTAATTAATTTTTATAAATATATTAATTAATGTATATAGTATTTTTCTATTTGTAAATTCTTCTTGCTATTGATATATTAATTAATGTATATGACTATTAACATAGATAGTTCATTCTATTTGTGAATTCGTATTAATTAATTTTATTAATATAGATTAATTAAGATTAAATTACAAAAATAGTTCATGTGGTTTACCAAAGGTCAGAAACTCTCGTTATTTTTTTTTATGAACATCGTCTTTATGGAATTGTGGTTATCAAAACTTACGTGAATGATATCTTTTTGCTCACATCGTTATTTTTGGTCCTTTTAATAAACTCGTGTAATACACAACTATCACACCTAGTCTTTTATAAACTATAATTTACCTTCTCATTTGCATTTGTTGATCATTTTGACAACGAAAGTAGAATGTATTATCATTTTAATATAGCTAGAGTGATATATTAAATATGATCCCTTGAAAAATGACAAAAGATTCATAAATTTTAATAATAGCAATTTGCATCTAAAGCTTTCAACCAACAACTATCTTTTATCAACATTGATTAAACAAAAAATAAATCCAGTAGATGAATACTAAAATTGTGCATGCTTCTACTTTTGAGCCAAAAACAAACTATTTCTCCCACCTCACAAATCAAATGAATGTTTTTAGAGCATATGCATCAGGTCTTCTATCGGATCCACTTCTTCTCAAACCAATTGCGCGCAACTCTTGGAACTTCTTGTCTGCTTCAACAACGCCCGTTTCCATGGTAGGTCCTGGTTGAGATGGATGGCTGGTGTAACATGGTGACAGCTGTCGAAGAAAGGATGCTCAAGTGCCTCCATAGCTGTGGGCCTCATGCATGGATTCCAGGAAAGAAGTGTAGCAATCAGACACAATGCTTCGCTGCTTGCAGATGGTAACAGTGACGCAAGAGGCATACCAGGATGATCTGGGAAACGATAATTCATATTACGTGCAAGTTGAAGTCCCTCACTCCATTTGCTTTCTGTTGGACTTCCGATCACACGGCAGATCTTATACAATACTTCTCCTCCACTATCACCTATAAACAGTGGCCGATGGATGAAGAGCTCCGCCATGATTGCACCCATTGCCCACATATCAACTGCAGCATCATACACAGAAGAACGGAGAAAAACCTCAGGGGCACGATACCAGCGTGTTGTGACATAATCGGTACATGGCTGTTTCCCATTGGTCTCGCGAGCTTGACCAAGATCAGCAATCTTTATGACATTCTTGGAAAGAAGAAGGTTGTCTGGTTTCATGTCACGATGAAAGTAGCCGTTGCCATGCATGTACGCAAGACCTTGAAAGATTTGGAAGCACAAGTTCTTAATCTCATCTTCCGAGAAAGTCTTGACTCTCATAAGTTGGAAGAGACTGCATTGCATGTATTCGAACACCAAGTACATGATGTGGTTTACTTTGAAGACTCCCTTGAGGTGTACGATATTGGGATGATTCATCTTCCGCAGTGCCTTGACTTCTATCAGATTTGCGCATTCTTCCACCGAGGGATACTTCATGTTCAGTTTCTTGACCGCAACCACTTCACCGGTTAGTTTATTCAATGCTGCGTAGACAACCCCATATGATCCACGCCCAATTTCCTTGATTATTTTGTACTGTTCCATCTTGTATGTCACTTTCTTTTTCACGAACACACACAAACGAGGAACAAGAACTGATGAAACACAAAAATCGAGGAAGGGGCTCAAGATATATAAGGGATACAGAAGAACGAAGAAAAAGAAAGGGAGTATTGGGTCGGCAGTGCTTAGTGAATGTGAAAGTAGGGTATTATTTATACTGACTGCTGGCTACTGATATATCGAGAGATTTTCATATATATATGGAAGGTTTCTGGGTTTAAGGAGTACTTGTAGTTAGTTTAGGATCGATTTGATTTACTTTGGCTCCACGGCTTATCTTTGATCTAGACATTTCCATAAATACATATATACTTGCCTAATCGGATAAATATATACATATTTTAACAAAACAAAACTGAAATTTGAAATTAACAAAATCCATAATATATATATGGCATGCAATCTGGCGGTTTGGAAATCATTGATATTCCGGTCCGCCTTGTGGTATTCCCTCATCACTATATAAACCTCGTGTTTACTTTATGATCAAGCATTCTCTAAAAAAAACATCAAACACAAGTCAAATTAATAAGTTTTTTATTTTTTTTATTTTTTTATTATTATTTTTTTAAACCAAAAAACGATATTTTAAAATTATACTTACCAAATAGATATAATTTTAAAAACATTTACCAATTATGTGTAGTTTAAAAAATTTATATATATATATATATATATATATATATATATATATATATATATATATATATATATATATATATATATATATATATATATATATATATATATATATAAAACTTTCAGAATTATTCCATATTTACTGTTTTTAACTTATATTTTTTTTACTATTTTATAAAGTTCTTGCGATCATATTTTATCAAACTTTTTTTACAATCACAAACACAACCATCAAGATTTACATTTATTTGCAGCAACCATCAACACATACATTTGCTTTTTCTTTCGATAGAAACCGCGCTTAGATTACGCATTAAATGACAACGCAATATATGAAGCTAACATATATTGATAATTAAATTAAAAGTATAATACCGATACAACATTAGAAGTAGTTCACTCTCCAGCAACAACGTTTTGTTCATGCTTCTGTTAATTTTCTATCAATGTACATCATTCGTTCATGCTTCCGTCCATACATAAAAGACATAAAACCTGCAAATGAAGAAGATGAAGCACATATTAAGCATCAAAATAAAATATTCTTTGTTAGTTTTATTAGATCAGATCATATGGTTTCATGTTACGGTGCAATAACAAAATTAAAAACAAAAATATCCACCACCAATCCACACACAAGACCTGTGAATCACAGGAACAATAACTAAATTGGAAACAAAAAAATTTACTTAATCTAAAACCAATTCATTCTTCAACAGGTCATCTGCGTTATTGAAAGAAAAAGCAAATCAAAAGTAAAAATCCATAAATCGGAAATCATGAACAAAAAACACATCATGAACAAACAGCCTTACCTAATTGAAATTCGTTAATACGTGTCTATAGTCAAAAACCGTATCGCAATCCGTTGAAGATATAAATACGTGGGATATCCGCCGGTATGAGGGGTGTAGGCTCATTTCAGTATGCTTTGGGACGCTCCGGTACGAAGTACCAAATATTGTGGTACCATGTACCAAAATTCAAAACTTATTAGATAAACTTAAGACTTGCAATCAAACAAACATCAAAAATTCAAAACAGATTACATCATACCAACAAACATAAAAAGTCAAAACATAAAACAAACTTAAAACTTAAAACTCAAACTTGTAACTTAATCCACTACTCCACCCTTTGTTTTTTTCGTTGTCCATTATCTTCGTCTTCCTCAAGATCTTCCCATTCCATGTCTTCTAGCCTTGATCCTCCCAAGTTTGTAGATTCGGGGTCTATATCCCACTTCTTGTGTGACCCTTCTTTATATTCTTTAGTAAACCTTGAACTCAAACGAATATTTAAATGTACAAAAACAATTTTGTCATCCCTTTTACAACTTAGTCGATTTCTCTTCACACTGTGAATATAGGAAAAAGTTAGGGTTGACAATTCTCGATACGACCCACGACACGACAGGAAATAAATGGGTTTGGGTTGAATTTTTCAACCCTCCAACCTGCCAACCCGTTTATTACACAGGTCATATATGGGTTTCTCAAAAAATAAACGGGTTAACCCGCCAACCCATTTATATTTTTAATTAAAAAGGTATATATATTTTTTATTTTTAAATGTATTTATGTATCAAGTATTAATATTTAATAAGTATTATCTATGTTTGTAGTAATTTTTAATTTGAACATGTTTCTACGAATATTTTTAATTTTCATTTGGATCTTTAAAATTTAAGTAGTTAACTATCTAAAATTTGGATATATTTCCATCAACCATCAATAATTTATTTATGTTTAATTGTCAATTTTATTTATGGAATCTGACCCACGAACCCAAATCTGACCCACGAACCCGCCAACCTGTGAACCCGTATAAATCAACGGGTTGGTGGGTCATATATGGGTTTATGCTCCAAACCCGTCAACCCGTGACCCGCCGACCCGTAGCTTGTATATTTAAATGGTTCGTGTTTGGGTTGACATTTTTTGACCTGTCAACCCGCGACACGCCAACCCGAACACGACACATTTGCAAGGCTTAGAAAAAGTGCTCCAATAGCTGAAGAGTTGCTTATAGGTTATGTCAATACTTTTTTTTTTTGCCATTTCAGCTAACTCCGGTGTTTCTGTGCCATAAGTAGACCACCAGTCAATTGATTCCATAGTAACCGCATCCATTTGAGTTGCCGGTATAGAATAAAGACCATTCTTCATGTTAAATGTGGCAAATTGTTCTCACAACAATCATTATTTGTCTCTATTTTCAGAAATGTGATTAAATGCTTCCATTACACCTTGTATAACTTCTTTATCAAGGTTATGTGCTTTTCTACAAGTTCCACCCGGTGCTAATGTTTCAAGATAACAAGTATCGTAAAACTATGGAGTTAAATCAAATCGTAATGGTATACTCATTTTCTCCCACCTGTTCAATACAAGTTGTTGTACTTGAGGGAAACACGATGCATACAACAAGAGAACAGAGAATTAGGGACGTCGCTTTTTGCGACGAAGAGACCTTTAGGGACGACACCAGACAATCCACTCTTGGTGTCGCCGCAAAACGTCAATGTCGTTGCTAATAACGTCGTCGCTAAAGGTATCGATTGCAGATCCGTCGGAGACACGCCGCTTTCAATCTTTGCCCTTGGTTCGGAACATGATCCAATGGATAGGGTTTGTTCCTATGGAAGGCAATAGAGAAGACACCCCTAGTGGCGAAATGTCGTCGCTATTGGTGTCGATTCGGTGACCCACATTGGACGAAATCTTGGCCCTACGATTCTTACCCGATCCAACGGTCAATAATCTCCAGAAAAGGTGCGTTGAGTTCCCTTTAGATTGTTGTCGCTAATTGCTCTATGTCGCCGCTAAAGGGTTACCCCTTTTGTTCAGCTTCCTCATCCCAAACGACGTATAATCTGTCAAGGCTCTCCATTGGTTCTCTATGGCGACGATTTACGACATCATCGCAGCTTCCACTGACGCCACTGCTCTCCACCGTCGATTAACCTCCAAAGTCGATTCCCACCTCCGATTAACCTCCAAAGTCGACTGCCGCCGCCTGCCAACTGCCACCTCCATTGCTGAGTGTCACCTCTGATTACGACCTGCTATCACCGGCGACGTTCGTTTTCTCTACCCATTTCTCTTTCTCTTCTTTTCTGGCCACCGGTTATGCCTATGACTATCATAATTGTTGATTTTTTCTGTGTTTAAGTTTTCAGTGTAAGGACACCACATCACCTTCGATTGCATCTTTGTTTTTCAGGCGAGCACCGGTTAGTTTTCTTTTCACTTCAAAGTATGTATTGTATGCATGTGGATATCTTAATCATTGTATGAATTTATGAATGTACATGTAAAATTGATGTATATATGTGAAACTATTGACTGTAGATCATGGGATTTTCAGTTGTGTTTATATGATTGTATGATTCAAGAATGTTTAGATTTTGTTAAAAATGTAGATATTTCAGGTTATTACAATGATAGTGGTACTGCAATCCCAATAGAGGTGGCCTTATTTCTTTATTTGTTTAATTCTATATCAGGATGAAAATGTTTTTTATTGACAGATTCTGAATATTGTTTTGGTTGAATGTTAGTAAATTCATTTTACCTTTTTATTTGGTGATAATCACAAAAACGGGTGGTATTATATTATACTAATCGATTTAGTAATTCTTATTCTACCAACATAAAACTTTCTTAAAAGTTGTCTTGAGATTGTGGGATGAATACGGATCTATGGGTACAAGAAAACAGTAAATTATGATGATAAGGTCTCCTTGAAGCAAACACCTTCATAGAAACCTTATAATTTCATTCCTTAATCATTTGTTTATAAAATACTAGACGAATATCCATTCGTTGCACGGAATAAAATTATACAGTTAAATTTTTGGTAATCATTCGTTATTGAAAATATTTATGTCATTTTTATTAACTACAAAATAATAATAGTTACATTTAGTTGATGAAAAATCATAATTAATTTGAACAATAAATAATATGACACTTATTAAAATCAAATCATTTAATGATCTCTGCTCACGCATTGCGTATGTATAAAATTAGTTGTGGTGACTTAGTAAGACATATGGAATATAAGATGAATACATTATTGACCCATATTTAAGTTAGCGCACTACTACATGGCATGATGCATAATTTTATATTTGCATTGATGGATTATTTGGGCATGGAACCCTCATTAAAGAAGTTCACTTTCCAAAAAACAATAGTTATAGTACTCACTATTTTAATTAACTATTGTTATAATTTATTAAATTCAAATTTTTTGATGATGTTTTAATTTCATCCTGAATATTATTTAAATAATTTAACCACTTTTTGTAATGTAACATAATTTATTTTATAATTTTATGTTTTTTTAACTATTATTATTATTATTATTATTATTATTATTATTATTATTATTATTAATTTAAAAACAACTTAATTGAATTTTGGTTATTATATTTGTCGTATTTAGTAATTTCTTTTCTACTATTTTAAAAAACTTATGTTGGATTTTTATTACTTTAGTTTTTAAATTTTACATATTATTTTTTAGTTTGTTTGATATATTAATTTAGGTTATGATGCGGTAAAAAAAATATTTCCTATTTGTAATGATGTGGTAAAAAAATATTTAATGTATTATTTAAATTATCAACCACTGTTTGTAATTTAATATAATTTAATTTATAACTATATGTTATTTTTAAATATTACTATAAATTAATTTAAAAACAATTTAATTGAGTTTTAGTTATTGTAAAAAATAGTTTTTGGACATCTTTTAGTTAATTCGACTTTTAGATTTAAGATTTTTATATTTGTCGTATCTAATATTTTCCTTTTAACTATTTTAAAAAAATATACGTTGAATTTTTAAAACTTTATTTGATATTTTAGTTTAGGTTTTAGTTTTTGCACTATGTTTTTAAGTTTGTTTAATATACTAATTTACGTTATTTATTTAGCACCACATTGAAGTCAATAAATTTAGTATATCATATTGGTAATTGAAGAAGTCTTTCATTTATGATAATGATTATAAGTAACAACATATTTAAGTTAATAAAATTATATGGAAATATGAATAGCTGAGAGTTTCAAATTGATGTGGTGAAAGGAAAAATGCTTCTTTTATAGTAGTTTACACTATATTTTTAAGTTTAATTAATATATTAATTTAGGTTATGTATTTAGCACTACATTGAAGTCAACAAATTTAGTATATCATTGTGATAACTCAAAAAGTCTTTCATTTAAAATAATGTTTATAAGTAACAACATGTTTAAGTTAATAAAATTATATGAAAATATAAAGAGTTGGGAGTTTCAAATTGATGTGGTGAAAGGAAAAAATGTTTCTTTTATAGTATAGTATGATATAATGATCATTATCATTCAATAATACAACCATAATAAACTAATTATATTATGTATAAATTAGTTATTGAAATATTAATCACTTTAAGTAAAAATTAGATTAAATGAATCTTATTATGAAAACAAAAAAACTACCGATTATATATGAAAATTTAAACTCAAAAAAGTAAAAACAAATAAACAATCTTATTATGAAAACAAATAACTTAAATAAAAAAATTAGATTAAATGAATTTAACGCATCGAAAATCACCTTAAATGTATTGACATTTAGAGTTTGAGACATTGCAATCTAATCAAATATATTATTATTTTATCATTAGAATACAAAAGAAAAACAAAAAACATAAGACAGTAAATCTACTAAGTTGTAATCTAATAACTTAATTATTGAAAGTACAATGCTATAAAAATAAAAAGTAGGTTTTTAGTTACTTAATCCGTCATATCCATTCACTTTATCACTTCAATATCTATATTTACAAAAATAATAATAATAATAATAATCCACTATACTTTTTTGTTGCAAGTGGTTCGATACTACAAGAGTTAAATCTGATAATAATTTTACCAGTATCGACCCATAACACGAATTAAGCAGCGAATATCAACTCATATTTGCTACGCAGGCCAAAAAATTATAGTTTTTCAGGTTGTCAGTTTTTTGGATTCCATTGCTCCATCTCATAGCTGTTGTGATGGGCCATGGAGGTGACGGTGGTGAGGAGTCACCACATCCGTTCGGTGGTGGTTTTAGTTATCACTAGAATGGTAGTAATTAAGATTTATTCTAATTCATTGTATTTCTATTGTATGTATATATAAAATTATTTTGACTAAAATTTTTTTATGAGTGGTGCCTCCAAAACGAAGAGGCGTGGCAGTAAACCAAAAAATGCACAAATTATTTGCAGCTAACGACAACCGGCCTCTGAAGATAATATTTGACATAAATACTCACATGCCAATTGAGGAAGTATACGGATGCTTCATTTTGGGAGGTTGGGAGCTATTTGTGGCCAACATCGATTTCAGTAAGGACACATGGACAGACGTTTCTAGAGCCCAAAGGATTGGCATGTTCCAGTACCATTCGGTAAATTATTTATAAAGTTATATATTTAATATATTTAATTTTGATTTATTTTTAATTTATGTATTTTTTTTGTAGACATGGTTTGATTTTGGAGAGATTACAAATGATCACATGGCTCCAACTTATTGGGCATCATAGAGGCTGCAAAAATATTGCAAAAACTCGTTTGACTGGTTTTGAAGGGGATATGGAGGCAGTAAGGGCTCAAGCCCCTACGGGTATGGACCTGTAGTGGTGGAATGCTGCTATTGACCACTTCTTAATAGATAAGCATAAAAAATGATCCATTGCAAACAAAGAATGTCGGAAGAAGATGTAGTTAAGAATCGTGGAGGAACATGTAACGCCCGTAGATCCGGGCTAGTCAATTTAGAGATAATAGGGGTTGAAAACGACTTTTTTACAAAAGATTATTTAGAATAAATAATCTTAACCAAGTTGTATAATATGTCTCAAGGGTTCCGTACATATAAATAACACCGAAATCCGAGTTATAACGAAGAAGTTATGGCTCGTCGAAGTTTTTCGGCAAAACCGGCACGGCACCGGGAGACGTAAATAGTCAAATTATGATAGAAGAATTTTTAGCCTTAGTGATATAAACAAAGTTGTAGTATACATTAAACCGAGAACATACAAAAAAAGAACTCCCAAATCTGACTTCGTATGAGGAAGTTATGAATTTTCTAAGATTTGACTTAGCAGTGCACAACCCGAAGCTCGAATTTTAGTTTGAGCGATTTTTGGCTTATGCGACCTAAATGAGAGTTGATGATCTCGTTAATAGGAACTCAACGGTAAAAAGACAGACGAAAACGGAGTCCGTATGAAGGAGTTAAAGATTTTTCGCAGTCATTTAACAGTCTAATCTCCTCCTTCTGTTAAATTTAAGATTGGCCGAGAATTAGCTGACGGAGTCTAAATGAAAGTCGTAGATATTGTTTTTACCTACGCGTGGATATAAAGAACGTCAAAAACAGAGCTCGTATGAGGAAGATACGAATTTTTAAAGTTGGAACTCGAAAATACGAAGCCTGTTGCGAGATTGACGACGTGGCAGCATCTGGGCCGTTCGATGTTGATCAAGCCTCGCATCGGATGAGTCACACGTTGCCTCGCCTATGCCCTGCGTCCGAGGCCAAGTACACCCAGCGTACTTTGGTTCTTATCCACTCCGAGATTAGGCCACGTGCGAAGAGAGCTGGAAGCATTATCCGAAGCTACGCCCAACGTAGCACTTCGATACACCCAACGTACCACCGAAGTCTGGCCCTATAATAGGGTGCGAGATGTTCAGAGGAAATCACACCGTTCTTCACTCTCTCTCTCTAACTTCTTTCTCTCTGTAGGGTTCCAACCCCCCCCCCCCCCTAAACTCTAGGTAAACCCCCTAGCACCTGAAGGAAGCCCCGAGACTCCCGGAGTCCCGAGAAAAAGGGTCTTTCGGTTCGGAAACGTTGCTCCAAGCGAAGCCCGATTTTCTATAAAACCCGCTGTAAGTGAGCTACGCCTACGCTATTTTTAATATAGCTTCTAATTAATTATAGTAACGTTATTAGGACCTTATGGAAATTATTTGGGCTATTATTATGGGTTATATAAGAATTGTTTAAACGCTTATATAATAGTAATAATAGCTAGACTATTAATTAGTCTCGGTGAATATTAGACTAAACCCTAGAAGTAATGATACTAGGTTTTGTCTAAGGAAATTGTTTTAAAAGTAACGAAGTGTTGTCTGAGTGTCGAGTCACCACCTTCTCAAGTGAGTGCATAGTTACTTTCATATTACACATAGATATGAGGTATTTAATATAAATTACGTGCTATGTGTGCATATTATCTGCATACTTGCTATTTATGTTGGATGAACGTTTTTATACATGTTTTAACTGAGTTAAACTGTATACATATTTTATATCTACAAATATGTTGGGTATAACATGGGTAGATGAATGATGAGAGATAAAAGATGATGTGAGTAAACATTGGCAGCTATAAACTTAGTGCCCAATAAATAAACACCGGAAGCTATGGACTTAGTGCCTATTGGACAAACGATGGTAGCTATGGATTTAGTACCTATTAGGTAAACATAGGTAGCTATGGACTTAGTACTTGTTAGGTGTTGGTAGTTATGGACTTAGTATCTGGTAGCTATGGACTTAGTAACTGTTAGATAAACGTTAGTAGCTATGGACTTAGTACCTACACTGCTAGCTATGGATTTAGTACCCGATGAATGAACTTTTGCAGCTATGGAATTAGTGCATTGGCAGCTATGGACTTAGTGCCGGTCTTATAACCCTGGAAGCAAGGGATTCGGAATAAACAAATAGATGACTCTTAGGGTAGACTCTTAAGAGTAAGGAAGATAATGGGGATGGGTATTCAGAATTCTATAAGCCTTTGAAGTGACTGAATAGCCTAGAAAGATTCCCTCATCCGCTTTAACATCGAACTTGTTTCGGTTCTCTTTAGAGTTGAAAATGAAGCATCAGGAACCGAACACGTGAAAGAACTTGACATTGGGTTTTCGGTTGTTCAGAATTTCATATGGAGTGATTAAGAATTGCTTGTTAAGTAAGGATCTGTTTTGAGTATAACAAGCAGTAGCAACAGCGTCAGCCCAGAAGTATAATGGTAGAGAGGCGAAGCTCAACATGGTTCTGGCTGCTTCACATAGGGATCGGTTTCATCTTTCAACGATTCCATTATGTTGTGGAGTGTAGGGAGCAGAGAAGTTGTGAGACACCCCCTTGTCGGTCAGAAAGTCTTTAAACTCTTTATTTTTGAATTCAATCCCATTGTCGCTTCTGATGTTCCTCACCAATTTTCGTAGCTGCAGTTCAACTTGCTTGATGAACATCTTTAACTTAGGAGTCGCCTCTGATTTCTGTTTAAGAAAGAATACCCAGGTAAAACGTGAAAAATCATCTACTATAACAAGAATGAACTTACTACCACCAATGATTTCAATTGTTGAAGGTCCACATAAGTCAATATGTAGAAGTTCAAGTGCTTCAACAATATTGGTATTGATACGTGATGGATGGCTCTTTCTGCTCTGTTTACCCATCTCACATGTTGCGCACAGGTGTTCCTTATCAAACTTGAGAACTGGAAGTCCTCGAACATGATCACCAAGCACCAACTTATTGATATCCTTAAAGTTTAGGTGTGAGAGACGTCGGTGCCATAGCTAGCTTTCATCCGAATTCGCCTTACACACAGGCAAATTGCTGGTTTTCCTTTAATTGGACTGAGGTTTAGAGGATACATCTCTCCTTTTCGTTCAGATTTTAACAAGACTCTTTTGGATTGCTTCTCGACAATTTCCGATCCTTCATCATCAAATGAGACTTTCAACCCCGTACCCATAACCAATTGTGATACACTTATGAGGTTGTGCTGCAACCCTTCCACATACGCTACTTTTCGAATTGTAAACTCTCCATTGGTTATCATTCCATATCCTTTGATTGTTACATAAGAGTTGTTGCCATACTTCACGCATCCACCATCCTTAAGGAACCGAAACTCCCTTAGCTCTTCCTTTCTCCCTGTCATGTGACGTGAGCAGCCACTGTCTATGTATTATTCATCGTCGAATTGTTCGTCACTGATAACCTGCAAAGTTAAGCAGATTTAGGAACCCAAAGTCTCTTGGGCCCAGGTAAGTTTTTCACAGAAAAAGGAACATCAACAGATATATCAACAAGATAAGTTCTTTTTATGAGTGTTGTTTCGTCTTTTCTTTTGATGGTGTACACTTTTATTTTATTTTTGTCTTGTTTAAATTGCAATGTGTTATATGGTGTTGTGACAGTTGGAGTCCTTCTTGGATCCTTAGGGTTAGCTTCATTTTTATTATTATTGACTTTTGTTTAGAATCAAGCTTTCCTTTCCCTTTAACATCCTTTGTCGAGTTAAGTTTCTGTTGGGAAGAACCGAGACTTGATCTTCGGTTCTTAGTTTTGGTGTTGGGACCGAACCAAGAAGTTCGGTTCTGAACTCTGTTATTGAAACTGAAACTGGATGTTCGGTTCTGTCCTTGGGAGTCGGAAAAGAGATTGGATGTTTGGTTTTGAGATTTGGAGTAGTAAGAACTGGGACTAAAATTATTCTTTCTTTTGATCTCCGGCTTGTCATTTTCTATGACATTTGCTTCTTTCTTTGAGGGAATATAGTTAGGATTTTGAGATTGCCAAAACCTTTTTCGCTCATTTAGATTCTTCATGTACCTCTGATTTCTTTGCCGTTTCTATTCAGCCAACTCCTTCTGAGATTTATGAATGTTGAAGCTTGATTTCTGCTTCTCTTTTTGAGCTTTGGTTGAGTTGGAAAACACATTCGAAGTCTTCTTTGATTCTTCCGGTTTCTTTCCCGGTTCTTCAGGTATATCTTTGGTTCCACTTGTGCTTGGTTTATCAAAGTTTGAGGGTTTGTTTATTGGTTCGACAACATATCTGCCCTTTACCCTCCAAGAGGTGTGCTCTGACAGACCCACTGTCTCATCTGCATTATCGATAGGAGCAAACCAAAAATAGTTGTCACATCCTTCAGCATTGTCTTTGTCAATCAGTATTTTTAGTTCAACTGTTTGTTTTCCAGTGACCCCTGTGACTGCATAAACCTGATTTGGCACAGTTTGAACCTTCTGGTAAACCACTGCTTTTTCTTTGAGTTTCTTTGACTTATCCCTTGACAAATGTGCATATTCAACGGAATTTTTGGATATTAGAGGTTTCTCGTTTTCGCTTTTCATGAACTCAGAGCATTCAACTTCGTCTTCCACCGAAATTTCACTCATCTCACTATCCTCATCAAATTCAGACGTATTTTCTACATTCATTTTATGTTCAATCGTTAATTTTGAGTTTGAAGAGTCAAATGGTTGTAAGGTCTCTGTCTTGATTTTCAGCTTATCATTTTCGTCTAAAAGCTTTTTAAGCATGCATTTGTGTTCTTTTGAGTCAATGAAGGACTCAATTTTGTCCAGACCGATTTTATAAATGACAGAAGTCTCATCTGAGGACATTATGGATTCACATTCAGCAATGAACTCATCCTCCTTAAACTCAAGGAAGGGTAAGATCATCTTATGAATCTTTTCCCTATTTCACAGTCTAAATGCAATTGAGTAATATTTGTATATAAGCGTTTAGCAACTAAGCAGAAAATGTTTCTTTGTTTTAAAAACTTCAAATTGTCTCTTTGCAAATAGATAATCTCATCCCTAGCCCTAATTAAATCCATCTCCTTCAGCTCAATCCACATGCGTCGCTCCTCACTCTTCGATGGCTCCCTGTTCAGTTGGTCAGTTAGGTTAGAGTTCGTTAAGCGAGCTTGCATGAGACTACTACTGAGATTAGCGAATTTAAATTTAAGTTTGTTTAATTCTTCTACATAATTTGTGACGGTAACTTTAAGAGTTTTGAGGATGGATTGTACCTTTTGATCAACCGATCGTAGTCGTTAATCTTTTCACTCATAGGCTTTGCTGCGAAACACTTGTCCTCCTTCAAGTTCGGCTCCTTACGCTCTTCTTCTGTTGGTACACCCGCAGTTACCATCAAGCACTTGCCAGCCAAACCGTGAACTTCCTCTCTTGCCACATATGCTCTGCCATGTGTAAGGCTTCCTTACTTATTCATCCTCGGAGTCTGTTAAACAGACTTCAATGCCTTCGAACTCATCATCGACTATATTCTCCTGCACAATTAAGACATTCATAGAGTTGTTAGTTGACTTCTTTTTCTTCAGCTCTTCTAGCTTTCGCTCATGATAAGCCTCATCATCGTCACCATCCCTTTTCTCTGCCATCTTTCGTAACATGCAATCTTTGGCAAAGTGATTCTTGCCGTGACAATAATTGCAATCGTATCCAGAATCTCCTACTAGCTTGCTTTCCTTCTTATCATCATCCTTTTGTGAGAAGTTCTTCGATTCTTCTTTCATTTTCTCGGAGCTATAACTTCCTTGCCAGTTTCGGTTTTTATTGGAAGGAAATTTCCTTCTTGCAAACTTCTTAGGATTGGAGACCATCATTGCATATTCTTCACATGTCAGGTCACAATCAGACATATTTGAGTCATCTTCTTATTCCATTGCATTGTTTGCTTTTGAGATAAGGGCTAACGAGCCCATGCTAGACACCACCTTCGTTTCTTTTGTCATTATGCTTTCATGGGATTTTAAAATTCCCATCAGCTTCGCCAACGAGTAAGACTTGAATTGTTCATGAGCCTTTACAGTTAAGACCACTGCCATCCACTTAGGTCTCAGGTCATTCATAAATGTGACCTTCTGCTCAATCTCCTTTCTTTCAATACCGTGCTTCATCATCTTGCTGAGCAGATGATTATAGCGATCAAATGTTTGAAGAAGAGTCTCATCAGGTTTTTGAGCAAAAGCACCGAACTCAAAAAGTAGCAAGGTTTGTATTCAGTGCTCTAGATCTTCATCAGTCGAATACAATTCTTTCAGTCTGTCCCATATCTCCTTTGCGGTAGTGCATGAACTCACCAGACGGAAGGTATTGGCTTGTAGGGAAAATCTGATCATTCTTAAGGCTTTAAGATTGCACTGCTGCTTTTCTTTTTCATCTTGTGGAATTTTCTCCATGTCCACTAAGAGCTGATTGTACTCTTTTTGAGTCTTCACTGTCCTACTTGTTCCGGCATGAACAAACGGACCGACTGTAATAGCTTCCCAAATGAGATAACCATTGTCTTCAGACCCGACCACGTAATCTTCAAAGTGATACACCCACACTTCATAGTCTTGAGTGTAAAGAATGGGGAACTTTTGTGGATGATCCAATGCTAATCGAGATGTTGATGGGATTGCTTTGAGAGTCTTCGTGCGACATTTTGATCTTGTGTTCTGGATCTGCTAGAATCAGACTTTTAAACTTGAGATTAGGGTTTTATCAAACACTAAAGTTATCGTCGACAGGTAGAAGACGACCTGTATATATTAGATAAAAGCGGAAACCCTAATAATACTACACATAGAAGGAATGCGTATTAGTAACACAGTCTCCTGCTCTGATACCAATTGTTGGAATAAAGAACCTTAATGATCGATAGATTCAAACAGATAAACAATAAACGAAACAATGAGAACACAAGAATGATTTGAATAATGTCGAATGATTAAACTTTAACACCCCAGAGGAGCTCGACAAAGAACTTCGACTGTAGAGGTGTTTAGGGTTACAATGCAATACGATAATCAAAACTTCTAGCGTATTAAAGGCATACATGCATGCACTATTTATAATACTATATTAACCCTAATCACGGTTGGACAGGCCCAAACCGTATATACAAAATATCAGCCCATGACGTAACACATAATACTCAACACCCATCCTTGCCACATTTGTAGCAAGCACCCGACCGACAGACTCCATCATGTCCCTTGATGCACTTCCCACAGGTGCGGCCCTTCTTTCCTTCAGATATCGAATCGGCGGGCTTAGCCCGCTTGCCTGCCGGCTAAGACTGTACCGGCCGCCTATCCCTCCCCTGAGACTCGGCCTCCTCCCTGGCCTGAGTCTCCAGCTCAATCTCCTTCTTCCGGGCATTTTCCTGGAGCTCAGCAAATGTCCAGTAAGTCGAGTTTGCCATGAACTCCTGGATGTCCCTCCTTAAAATGCTCAAATACTGACTCATACGTGCCTGCTCAGATGACACGTGCTCAGGGCAAAACAACACCCTCTCATGGAACATCCGTGTGATCACAACACTGACTCTGTCCCCTACTTGAAGGACAAAAACTCCTCTGCCAACCGCTCCCTCTCTACCGGGGGAACGTACTCGTCTCTGAACATGGTGGTGAACCTCTCCCATGTCACCTAAGAAATCTCTGCAAGAGTGAAGTTCGCCGTCACAAACTTCCACCAGTCCTTCGCTCCCAAGCGAAGCTGGTTCAGTGCAAACCAAACCCTCAAATGCTCCGGACACGAACAAGTGTAGAAGCATCCCTCGATATCAGAAATCCATCTCATCACAGCAATCGGATCCTGCGTCCCATCAAACTCTGGTGGCTTCGTATTGCTGAACTCCCGGAACAGCATCGAGTCACCCCCCCTGAGGTCTAGCAGCAGCCGCAGCCTTAGTAACCGCTGTGTATCTCTCGTCAAACGTCTCAATCAAAGTGGTCATGATAGACCCAAACATCTCTGGTATCTCTACGCGGATAGTCGCAGCCACCTCCTCGTGAATCATCTGACGAAGCTCCTCGTCACTCATGCTGCTGGTCTCTGGTCTGTGGCCTGTCACAACTATGATGTCTCTGAAATACAACATAAAAATATCATAGACTTGCTCGAGCATACTCACACTTGACCACTTAACCCTACTTGTTCGTTAGTATCCTAAGGATTCTTACTTGGACTGCTCACTGATCCGATGCTTCTAGTAGTACGGGCCCTATAGTACCTTCCACACCGCATCAACATTCACCCCAAGTCCTCCTCCTAGGATCCCAATTTGCAAATACTCTATATCCTACTAAGCATAGACTACCTTCCGGTATACCTACTCGCTCTCGAAGTATCTCATAGCAGCCTAGACTAAGGCATCACAAATTAGGTCACTCTAGTCCTAGATATGAATACCTAGCCTACTCTATCATGTATAGCATATCACATCATGTCTCATAATACATAACGTAAGGGTATTTTGGGAAATCACCATTCGGGCGCTGACCGATCGTACACACTGCTTCTTTCCGCTTTCTCAAATTCTTTTACTTTTACGAAAAATTGTTTCTTGTATGAAAACTTTTTCAAATCCTCGGTTTGAGTTCAGATACGCCCGAAGGTGCATCCGAATCCCTCAAACCAAGGCTCTGATACCAACTTGTAACAACGTGAATTTTTAAAACAATTTTTCATTTTTCAATTAACATAAAAATCATTCAATATTCTCAATTTCTCAAGTTTAACAAACATCATCACGATAAAACATATCCCAAGATCATAAAACAAATCTCCTGCCAGTGTGTACGGATCATGCCGGCGCCTCCCCACGATCATCGCTAGTACCTGAAACACATAACAATGTATGCATAAATGCTTAGTGAGTTCCCCAAAATACCACATATGCCACTCAAGGCCATAACTCTATAGGATCTTCCGATCCATGTGTCTCAGGGGACTTCCGTCCCAACTCTGGTAGACCTTCCGGCCCTACCCGTATGACCTTCCGATCCTCATCATCTTGACCTTCTGGTCCATACTCTGTTGACCTTCCGGTCCATATCATGGTACTCATAACATAACATAGCACATACATGTCACATACTCCGCATCACATATAAGACCTTCTGATCACACATAGTTACCACTCTAGGTAAAGTATAGTGAGAAGACTCACCTTGTATGCTGTCCAGCAACTCACGTGCCCGGTATCCCTGAACCTCGTAACAATGACCTAGCCCCGCCTAAACATATCAGCAATCATCTCAAATCAATAACGGCTCTCTAGGTTAGATTAGTTCGTTCCAATGTTCTCTCAGAAGGCTAAAAGACCATTTTACCCTTCTAATGGTCCAAAAGTCCAAGTGTTGACCCAACCCTAAAAGTCAACAGTCAAACTTTGACCAGACTCGTCGAGTGCACATAGGTGACTCAGCGAGTCCAAACGTGTACTCTGGATCTTTCTAAACCTCACTCGACTCGCCGAGTGAACCTTTTACTCGACGGGCTACATCCGGTCACATGTCGCGGGGCAACCCAACTCAACTCGTCGAGTCACCTTATGGACTCGGCGAGTTTCTTCCATAACCATCACCCAATCCACCTTCTGAGGTCAGATCTACTTCTCTAACCTATAGATCTGACTTCCCCATGTCCAATAATCACGTAAAGGTCAAATCTTGACACTCATGCAACGCATTAAAAGCTTCTTTTGGTGAAATGGCTTCTAAAATGGCATCCTAGGTTCATTTCCTCCATGGGACCACATAAAGCTAGATAGGTAATGCTCTCTGGACCTCTAAAGGTCCAGATTCAGAGTCTAACACTAAGAGGGACAACATATGCATCAATTCAAGCCAATAAAGAGGTATAGAAAACCCTAGATTCAAGGATTTGCACAAAACAGAAGAAAGGGTCAATTTTCTACCTCAACAATGAAGACCCAAGCTTGAAAACCACAGAATCACAATCCCCTTGACCTTCTCTTGCTGGAAACACCTTCTTCTTTGCAAAACCACAACAAAAGGGATCAAAATAGCTCTCTCTCTCTCTCTTTCACACACACACACACAACTTGCTCAAGCTCTCTAGGGTTTCTCTCTCTGGACTGGTGGCCGCAAATGAGGGCTATAAGGTCCCTTAAATAAGGCATAAGCCCGAAGATTTAGGGTTTCTGACATCAGCGCGGACTCGTCGAGTCCACCCATCGACTCGTCGAGTCCGTTCATTAATCCAGTCAGCAATCGCGATCCTACTCGGCGAGTCTAAGCGTCAACTCGCCGAGACCCTCCTCATAACTCAAATTAAACAGTTAAAATATGATACCTGGAAATCCGGATGTTACCAATACACATTCTGACATAATATATATCTTGATTTAATGAACTTGAAGAATAACAAAATTTTGGATACAAGTAAAAAAATTTCATTACATTCTTAGAAAAGAATATATATATATATATATATATATATATATATATATATATACTATTCTATGAGAATATTACACTTATTAATAACAAAAAAAACACAATATATAAATCATTCTACCAGAATATATTATTACATTTTTTTTTCATTATATTGTCTATTATTCTGGTAGAATAATCCATTGTTTTTGGAAGTTCAGTGGTCATTGTTCATCTTCATTCCATATAATGTTCATCTTCAAGATTCTATTCTGACAGAATCAGAATTCAAGATTCCATTCCAGTAGAATTGGAATTCGTGATTCTATCCCGATAAAACTGCAATCGTAGAAAATACACAAATCACAAAGGAAATATCGAGATTTTATTCCCACAGAATCAGAATTCGCCACCATCTGTAGCAGTGCAAATATGATTAATTTCGTCCAACTTGCTCCTTACTCGATTCCTCTGAAATTAAACAGCAGCAAGTAATAACATTTGAAACTAAAAGATCTAAGCATTACCAAAAAATGGGATATTGTATCCTGAAAGCAATAATCTAAGAAAAGAACCTGACACTTTGAACGGTAGATACGTCCTTTCGCCTGATTTTAGCAATGCTTTCACTTCTTTGGCTCTATCCAAGATTGTTAATATTGTTTCCTTGTCAAAATCGTTAATGTGCAAAAAAGTCCTTGAACCCTGTCTTCTCTAATAAAAAATGATAATAAATCAGGCGTATTTGATCTTTCTATGTTAAATAAAAAAGAAACATACATGTATAGCCTACTAGATTAAATCATATCAGTGTAACTTTTTTTCCTAATATGTAATTTAAGTTTGTATTTGCCAAAAATTAGCACAGAATGAGTGTACCTTCAACACAAGACAATGCATATTTGATGTGCAAAACTTTGGTTGGCATTTTGACTGGTCCTTTGACTTTCAGCTTGTCAGTGTGGGCTCCACGAACAAAAACTGTTGAATATAATTGAACATATGAAATTAAGAAAACATAAAACTCAATGATTAAGTAATGATATATGCACACATAGAGGTTTGTCAAATCATACATTGAACAGAAACTTGTTATATTGGAAACATAAGAAAGAATAGTTATAAAATATATACTCAGATTAAAAGGAACATATGCTCATATGATTAGAATGAAAATTAGTAAATGGATAAATGAAAGTAGAAGATGACCTTTACTGAGATTGTCCACATTCATGCAGGAAGATGGTTAAAATACAAAGAAAATCGCGATTTGGAACTCGAAAATAGCTTCCGAAATCGTTCTTCATCTCGATTAAAAAAAAATACTTACCCTAGATCAATAGGGAAAAATCAAAAAGACCGCCGTTTTCCTCTCTGGTGGTCAGTGTTGCCGCCATCAACGAGGAACCTGAATCGGGAATGAAGAACCTGCACATCTTGAGCATTGAGATATGAATCGGGAATGAGGAATCTGATTCGAGATGAATCGAGATTAGTACCAGATCCGATAACTCAAGAGTAGTGGTGTCATCCGATTGGGGGGGATTGGTTTTAGGGATTTCGGATTGAGAGCGGAGGAAGGATGTGAGGTCTTAGAGAGTAAGGGAAGAGTAGTGGGATCCGTAGAAGGGGTTATGATCAAGATGGAGAACAGTTTTTCCGGCTGCAGAAGCTGCGGCGTCGATGATGGATTCAGGCAGACCGGTGCCATTAAAAGGGGAGAATTTGGTTAAAATCAAACGTAACTAGCAAAATCACTCGGAGTATTTGTGGAAGTTATTTCTCAAATTACCTAGTTACCCTTATTGATTTATTTAATTATTGCTTTTCCTATTAATTTTTGATTGGTCCGCAATCATGCATACAAAAATACAATACTTAGTTATAATACATGAACCTCTCTCTCTCTCTCTCATGCAAAAATACGAAAATAGATTTTATCTTATAAAACTCAAACATATGTACTTTAGAAATTAAATTTATTAGCAAGATAATAAGTTTACATTGAAGAGTGTTATGGTAATATAGATTTAAAAATGGTTTTAACAACCGTTTCTCTCTCTCTCTCTCTCTCTCTCTCTCTCTCTCTCTCTCTTTACACTCTTAGCCACTTTTAAATTCAAGTTTTCATAATAAAAAAGTCAAAAAACATGTTTTGTTAATATGAAAAATTTCTCATGTATTATCGATTATCATTATGTAACTCAAAATTTGAATAGATTATTGTTCAAAATATAAAGTTGAGGTGACACAATTTCATAAATTTTCCTTGTTTTAGCAAATTTTTATAAATATAAATCACACAATCTAACACAAATAGCCGACTTTTAATAGACCCCTAAAGAACACGTAAACGTATTCTGAATAATGATATTTCAAAGCAACTTAAAGTGGAGGGAGTGATTCTCCCAATCTACTTGTCACCTAGGCGCCACATCATCATCATCTTTTGGCTTTCAACTCACTTGTATCCGTCCCAACCTACAACTCAAATAATCTATCTTTCCCACCCGACTCCCAATGTACATGTAATGGTACAAGTTGAAAGAGAAAGAGATGAGCAGGTGAAGCCGGCGGACCTGCTCCTAGGCAGAATGGTGGTGGTATCTAGGACCAAGAAAACAACTCCGTGCACCCTTATAAAATTCAAATCAAATTAAGGAGAAAAATACACAAAACCACATAGATACCAAGTGTTTATAGGTTTAAATTTCCCAAAGAGACATGTGCCCTTAAACTTCCCAAAGAGATGCTTTGAATTTCATAACAATAAAAAATATAAAAAAAAATATATAACAAGTTTTTATCGGTTTTGATTTTTACCACATAGAAACGAAGAAGCAACTTTTCAAGGGTTGGGTTGTCTCTGAAGGCTCGACAAGAGCAACTATCTCTCTAGCTTTGATATGAAGATCCAACCTGTTTCAATATTATCACCATATCTAAATGAAATTTCCTTGAATAACCTATTATGCACATCAAATGTCATAAAAGATTGTTTGTAATTCATGCAGGTGATACAAAAAGGACAAACACCTATGCATTTCAAAGAATAATAGAATTTCTTAAATAAAAGAAAAGTAATTTACTTTATTTGACATGTTCAACCATCTGAATCATCTTGTTTGTAGGCCGTAGCTAAGTTTTAAATTTGAAATTAGATATTAAATTGCATTAAGAGATGAAATGGCCTTGAGATAAGATTCAAGTATAAAATGGTGAAAGTTCATTATACTGCCATGCAAGAACTGAATCTGAGTAAACAAATATATGAGGTGATAAGATTCATAAGCAAGAGGTAAATAAGGTAGATGAAATCTTAGTTATAATAACTATAGATAGGACGCCTAGAAACGAGTGAAAAGGAAAGGACAAATTAAATAACTCAAACATGAACTTAAGCTCATCCGAACACTAGGTGCACTGCAGAAAAAGAGATGAGATGATCTTAAGATTCCAAGTGCAAAATAAAGAAAGTTGCACCATAGTAAATTATTAATGAATTATTCTACAAGAGAAAAATCAGGCCATAATTCTAAACAAGAGTGTCTTGACATTAGCCTCTACAGCTCATACCATCATAGATATTCAACAAAGGCCAAATCCAAAAGAAAATGAAACTACAAGGATAAAAAATGCAACAAAAATTTTGTTTTTGGTCAATATCCGTAAACAAATATTATATATATATAACAGGGACAAAATTTGTAATTTACTACAAGGTTATTAATATAAATTGGTACGTGCAAAAAGGTAAAAATGGTACACACTGAAGAGAAGTTAACAATTTAGATCTCCAAATAAGAATGTGAATATACTATTGCAAAGCTCATGCACAACTACATAAACATGTTCATCGAAAGAACTCAAAAGGAGAAAATAATAAAATGTTAAAGTTTAATAAAAGGTGAGCACAAAGAGGGACCATAAAAAGAAGGGAAAACTTAAGTTCAAATCAAAAGGTAAAAGACATCACAAAGGGCCTATATATGGAAATAACACATCTTGTATCATGCCAACTAACTAAGAAATAACTACTGCATCATAATCAAAAAGGAAAACACATAACAGAACATTTGTCCACATAAGACATGAAATAACCAAAAGGAATTGAAGTAAATAAAAATAAATAAAAAGACTTAAAAGAACCATGGTTACAACAATAATGAGAGTACAATGTTGAAATTGGGTCGATTTTTCACAATAAACTGTATTGATAAAAGATTGCTTGGATTTTTCAAAGTAAAATGCTTTTTTAAGAAAAATTTAATAGGTACACTGCTAAAAAAAGGAAAACTGAATGTATATAGGCAAACTGAAAATACAATGCTATAACAGGTAGATTTGTCAACATAAAATGCCTTCATATTGAAATATATGATAGATTTTTCAAAGTAGATTGCCTTGATAAGAAAAAAAGATATACTTTTCAAAATAAAATGCCTTAGAGAAGAAAATACTTGAAAGTTACAATGTTTTAACACAAATATTATAGTTTTGCTTCAACAACAATTAAACAGCCAAGAAAAGCTCCACTGTCACCAAAAGATTGTTATCAACAGAATTGTTAAAATTCTTAACCTTTATCTCTAAATAAGAAGACAATGCTCTAATTGGCAGATTTTTCAAAAAAAAAAAATGTACTGAAAAAATAAAATTGTTTGTATTTTTCAAAGTAAAATGCCTTGTTAGGAAAATTTTAATAAGTATAATGCTATTTAATAAATAAATAAAAAAAGGAGACTGAAAAAGTCAAATGCTACGGACTGGTTGACTTTTTAAAGGGACGTGCTTTTTATAGGAAAACTGAAAACACAAGGCTGTAACTGATAGAGTTGTCAACATAAATGTCTTCATTTTGAAAAATATGATAGATTTTTAAAAGTAAAATGCCTTGACAAGATAAAATTTGAAAGTTATAATGTTGCAACAGAAAGAAAGCTAAAAAGTACTATGTTATAAATGGGTTAGTTTTTCAAAGTAAAATGCCTTGTTAAGAAAAAAAATGATATAGTTCTCAAAATTAAAATGCCTTGATAAGAAAATACTTGAACATTTTAACACAAATAAAACTGAAAAGTGCAATGCTAATGGGTTCATTTTTTAAAAAGGAGATCTGCTTATTATATTAAAAATGAAGACAAAATGCTAGATTTTGGTAGATTTTTCAAAAGAAAATGACTTGAAATAGTAAAATATGATACATATTTAAGGAAACATTTGAAAGTTTTAATATTAGAATGAAAAAAAAAAAAAAAAAAAAAAAAAAGTGTCATGCTAACAATGGGTTGATTTTTCAAAGTTGTGCCTTGACTAGAAAAAAAAATGATATGTTTTTCAAATAAAATGCCTTGAGAAGAAAGTTACAATGTTTAACAACAATAAAACTGAAGAGCGCAAAGCTACAAATGGGATATTTTTTTAAAGGGAAATATGCTTATTATATACAGAAAAAGTACAATGCTATAATTGGTAGAATTTTCAAAATAAAATGCCTTCAAAGTGAAAAATATGATAGTTTTTGATAGCCACCTGCATAAATTACAAATTGTCACCAAGAGGTAAGATATATATATATATATATATATATATATATGATGTGTTGTCACAACAACAGAATCTTTGGATGCATACATGCATAGAAACGAAACTGTAGAAAAACAAGGAGATGCTCTAAAGATTAAAATTCAAAAGGTTAAGAATCTACTAAACTGCTGTCTTAAAAAGATAGAAGGAGAAAATTGAGTAAAACATCATAGCAACTATATAAAAAAAGCTGAGATGATCTTAAGATTCAAAATAGAAAGATTAATAATGGAAGAGAAGTCAATTTTTTTAATAAAAAAACTAAGTAAACATGCTAACAGAGGTAGACATATAATACACATTGGCCAAAGTAAATATAACTGCACCAAGTTCTGTAAAGGTAAAGTGGTTGAATGGGTAAAGATGTTTGTATGGATAAAATAATGTATACATAATTTTTAGACTGAATAAACCATCTGAATGACAGTTTTACACTCGACTTCCAAAAGGTTGATACATATTCAACATTTTAATAAAAGACAAATATACTATATAGATGTCCAGATTAAGTCATTAAATCAAAAAGACAAATATACTAAATAGTGTAAGAGCACACAAATCCAAAAGGTTATTAAGCAAATGAAGATATATTAATATGGGATTAGATCATAATCCATTTTCAGATTAACTTTAAGAAGGGAAAAAAAACTATAAAATAGGGTAAAATAAGAATTAGCCACTGTATTATGTATACATCATTTTATCCATACATGTGTTTTCCTCCAATATAGCCACTGTATAAACAAATTAGATGTTAATAAGATTCATAATGAAAAGAAGGTTAATAATAGAAATTTTCATCAAGTAAAGAAAAAGACCCAAAGCATGCATCTCAAGACGATGAAGAGAAGTAGGTGAATAACAGAACTTTTGTTCACATAAGACCATTATATATATATATATATATATATATATATATATATATATATATATATATATATCCACAAAATAAACAAGTTACTAGAGAACAAAACAGAGGAGAAACTAACAATGCTGATTGATGTATTATTATTATAAATGATCGAAAGAAAGAGGAAAGAGCAAACAACCTAAACCATCACATTAAGGTTGTATAACAAGAAACAAAAACTGGAATAAGTTTAATCAAGATCATATTAATGCATAAACAAAGAGAGGAAAAGAAATTCATCATCAGTTTTGTAAAATATAGCAACATACTGTCATGAACTTGTGTATTGTAGCATCTTAACTTCATTTACTTCGATTATAAGTTCATAACATTGTATTTTCATTTTTATTTCTTATTAAAGCTTTGTCTTACAAAAAAACTACCCAATTAAAGCATTGATGTTTTTCTTATTAGTAGGACATTATACTTTGAAAAATATGCCTTATTATAATTAATAACAGTAAACATTGTTTTGTATTTGTATGATATTGCTATAACTGGGTAAGTATTTCAAAGTGCCATGTTGTAATAGAAAGAAATGAAAGTATGAACCTTGCATTTTTACTATATACATAATAACATGTGCTCCCCAGTGTGTTGCTCCTATCAAATTAATCTTCCTGATTCATAATCAATTAAGCTTTCAGAAGACAAAGGATATAGAAAGGTCTTTTTGACATCTTTTTCCGGAAGACAAAAAAAAAATAGCTTCTAACTTTGGAAGACATTAATTTTTAAGTCCTAATCCTAATTTAATATTTCTTTTTCCGCCTATTAACTAGGTGATTGCCCATCGCACATTGACAATATATTTTGAGAAATGATGAGTTGCATGTATAAAACATATACATCCGGATAATTCACTAAGCTTTCCTTCTTCTGTAGAAAAACAATCTTAAAAGGTGAGATTAACCTAAAAGCTTATGAAAAAGAAGGGTAAACAAAGTGAACTTATTCTCATTAAAAATTTTAGATTTCAAGTAGTATATCATGAAAGTTAATTACACGGTTATAAAAAAGATAGGATGACTTTGAATATGAGTAGAGTGGATGAATAAAAAAGTGCATTTGATGTCATCATAGCAACTATAAAAAAAATTAGATGATCTGAAGATTCACAATCAAAAGGTTGTTAATTATCTTAGATTTCAAGAACAGAATCATTACACTGCAATAAAAGAGATAAAACATCCCAACTTTCAACCAGAAACCCAAAAAAGAAAACACATAAAAGACCATTATATTTATAGAGAGCATCAGAAAAACACAATCCATAGCTTGAAATAACTAAATATGATCTTAAGATTCACAATCAAAAAGGTTAAAAATCTAGATTGCAATTTAGCAACATACAAGAGTTGACAAGAACATAATAATAATATATGTGCATGAGGCAATCTTTAGATTTATAATCAAAAGGTGAATACTCTTATATTTATATGCTCTACTCTAGATCTACAACACCAAAAATTACATTACAACTTCTATCATTCAGATCTCTCCCAACGAAATGACTTCTCTAACAATCAAAACCTACCTCCAACTAACTCCTCTCTTCCGTATATAAAAGACACACAATGACAGAATTGCCCCTCAAAGCCGTTAAAAGTTACTCATTACTAACATAAGATTTTCAAACATAGTCAACTCTAAGTCTTATTCCTTCTTGTGTAAGTGAACCTTAGGGAATAGAACTAAATATATATGTGCAATTTGTGATCAAAAGGAATAGAAGATTTAAAAAATAAATAAAACTTAAAGAGTACCGCATAAAGACCATTATAGAAACGAGGATACTTCAAAATCATCATCATTAGATTTAGTCAGACTCCAACAACAAAGTACATAAAAATAAATGGGTTGAATTTTCAGAGTAAAATGCCTTGATAAGAAGAAAATACTTGAAAGTTACAATGTTTTTAACACAAATAAAACTGTAAAGTGCAATGATACAAGTGGGATCATTTTTTACAGGGAAATATGTTTATTATATAAAAAAGAAAGTGCAATGCTATAGTTTCTAGGTAGATTTTTCAAAAAAAAATGCCTTAATAATGAAAATTTTGATAGATTTTTAAAAGTAAAATGCCAATGTATCACTTTGAAAACAGTGGAGTAATAGAATAGTTATTTCTATGATTTTCTAGATCAAAATATCATGTAGTTCCCCATCTACTACCCCCTTAAGAACTCTATAATGACAACCCATTTAACAGATAAACAAGTAAAATGTATTAATTAGAAGCAAAATGTAATAAACATGCTAAGGATACCCACTATATAATAATAATAATAATCAAAGTTATAAAAAAATAATTATAAAAGATAAAGATTTGTTATGAAATAATATATATTTCAAGTGCAAAATGGAAAAAATTCATTTGCAATGCTATAATAGATTGGGCAAATAATACAAATAAGAAACAACCAACGAACATCTCAATTGCAATTTAGCACCACAAATGAGTTGAAAAGAACCAAATCAAAGTAAACATGAATGCATGTATTAATAGGTTCCACCATAGCCACATAACTAGATAGGATTCCTAAGGTTGAAGAACACACACATGGGCTACCTTTCCTAATGAACAAATCCAAAAGGCAACTGAAAATATATTAATATGGAATAGATAGGATAACACAATGCAAGAGTTAACAAGAACTCAACATGAGTAAACATACATGCTTCATAATCAAAAGGTTAATAATTTATAACCACAGAAAAACGATGAGTTGTTATCAAGCTTCATAATCAATTGGACTGAAGAAAAAAAAAATTGTATGAAAAACAATGAGATGTTATCAAACACTAACTAGAAGGTTATTAATAAAAATTCCTAAATGCAAAATGATAAAAGTTCATTGCACTGCTTCATAGATAGGATGCAAGTAAAATGAATAGAGTGGGCGAATAAGAAACAACAAACTATCTCAATTGCAATTTAACACCATTTATGAATCGACAAGAACAAAATCCACATGCAAGAGTTAACAAGAACTCAACATGAGAAACAACAAACTATCCACATGAATTGAAGATAAAAGCACAAATGATCTTAGCATTCATAATTAAAAGTTTAGCAATCAAGATTTCAAGAAAAATGATACACATTCAAGAGAAGTGAACAATTTCCATCTCCAGATAAGAAGGCAGATATATTACTGCATAGCTCATGTATAACAACATAAACAAGGTCATGGAAAGAACTCAAAAAGGGAAAATAATAAACTGGATACTAGTAAAAACTATAAATAGGTGAGCACGTAAAACCTTATAGAGAGACACGAAAAAGAAGGGAAAACAAAGTGAACTTAAGATTCACAATCAAAAGGTTAATTAATTATAATCTTAAATTCCAAGAACTGAATCATTACACTGCAATAAAAGAGAGAAAGAAAGAGCTGACATCAGACACCAAAATGGAAGACAACTCTCATGCTTATGCTCCCCAACTATCTATCAACTGGAAACCCAAAAAAGGAAACACATTGAAGAAAAATAAATGTTATATAAGTGATACCCATATATCCCTTTATCAAACCGCCCTTTATCAAACCGCCCTCCCTATGATACACATTCTAATAGCTACAATGAAAAAATGAAATTGCATGACCCCAAAAAGCTAGAAGGAGAAAACCCCCTAAAAAACTCACTATGTTTCATTATGTATCTTCTTTATTCTAAATGATTGACCAACAAACTCAAACAAGGAACTTAAAAAGAATAGAGAGTAGGATCAATCAACTATCAATTATATTACCAAAAAATTAAAAGATTATCTATGTATAAAATGAAGAACATGATGAAAAACAAGAAGCTCAATGACCTTAATTTTCAAGTAGGAAAGAATTATATAAGGAACTTCTGCCAATTAAAAATCAAAACCCTTCAAAAAAAAACAAGATATGATATTAAGATTCATAACAAAATTAAAGAGCTAATAAAGGAAAAAGTTCATTCTTTAGGATTTGCTTCTACAACAACTTAAACAACCTAAAGATGATATTGTATATATACTATAGGACGCAGGATAAACACAAATATCTAGAAAACGAATTGGTAAAAATGATATTTTACAAAGTTGAAGGTTGATAGGGGAGGGGGGATAATGTTTTAAAAAGTAGAGGATGAAAAATATCATTTTACAAAATACAGGGGGTCAAAAGTGAATGATCATACAAAATTAAAGGATTGAAGTACAATGCTATAAATGGGTCATGTTTGGTTGATTTTTCAGAAGAAAATGCCTTGATATAGAAAAAGATGATAAAAGTAAAAAGCCTTGTTAAGAAAACATTTGAAAGTTATAATGTTGTAACAGAAAGAAAACAAAAAACTCCATGCAAAATGTATAAAATAATATGGGATTAGATCATAAACCGTTTAAAGAAGATTAAGTTGAAGGAAAAAAATGTAAAATCTATAAAATAGGGGTAAATAAGAATAAATTAGATGTTATTAAAATTCATAATGGAAAAATTCATTAGATAAAGAAAAAGACCCCAAGCATCTCTAGAGAATGGAAGACAAGTAGGTGAATACTAATCTTGCAACAGAAGAAAACAAAGAAGTGTGAAGCTACAAAATGGGTTGACTTTTCAAAGGGAAATTAATATGCTTATAATAAGAAAAAATTAAAGTACAATGCTATAGATAGTAATTTTTTTTTTCAAAAAAAAATGCCTTGATGAGGTAGAAACTTGATAGATTTCTATTATAAGTAAAATGCATGGCTATATTTTGGTTTGAAATGCCAATCAATGTAAACTAATACACACAAGACAACAAAATATATACCTGGATAAATAATTGAAGTGTTTTGCTGTTTCTCAGCATACCCACTATAATTGACAAGATTTAAGATGACACAACAAAATAACAGATAAGAATATTCAAAATTAAAAAGAATAAAAGGGGTGGGATAATTATATCAAACAAAAAATACAAATAGAAAAGCTTAGAGAAGTTTACCTCATGCTAGACTTCCTTGATACCCTTGTGCTCTTTAATTTCTACACATGTTCAAGATATCCAAAAAATGATTTGTAAACATGATCATGTTTCTGCACTTGAAGGGTAGGATAGTCATATTCTAATATTCAACATACAGTTATTTCTTTCACCTAACAGGAAATGTTAAATATTGATTTTTATTTTGTTCATATTATAAGGTTTTATTAATATAAATTTCTAATTGCAAAAAAGATACTACTAAATAGAGATATGAACACAGCAGGTAAGTCACATGTTTGTGCCGTAAATTTTAGCATCATGTCCTGAATACATAAGAAAATTTGCATTGCTCCTGAGGTATAATGAAAAAAAAAAACTAAAATCAACAAACATGGAATCGACAATGAAAAATCAACAAACATACATGCATTTTGTGCCACAATCACAACTGTAGGAAAAATGAGATGGTCTTAATATTTATAATCTAAAGGTTAATAATATTGTTTTTAATTGTAAAATAGTGAAAGTTCATTACACTTATATATATTTCATCAAACGATTAAACAACATAAAAAATCTCCTTTGTTGTCACGGAAAACAAGAAGAAAAAGTCAGCAACAGAGTTGAACTTCCTCATCACTGGAAAAAAATATTAAAAAGATGAAAGGAATTCAAAGCAAGTAAAATCAATACACATACAAGAGAAATGAACATCTTATATCTCCAAATAAGAGGATCTTATACTTCAAAATAGTGTAGAACAGACAACTAGTTGAAGAAAAAAAAACAATGTACATACTACACACCTCATGAGAAGTAAAAATGGAAGCCTGGATCATTTGCATCAAAGTACTGAATTAGTAAAAATATAAAAATGGGGACAAAATAGTCATTTAACATGGATTTAATGGCTAACTTTAGGCAGGCATGAAGCGCAAAAAAACAAGTGGTTATATAACGGGGACAAAATTTGTAATTTAGTAGTATAAGGCTATTGATATAAATTTCTAAGTACAAAAATGATTAAAGTTGATAGGTAAGAATGGTAGTAAATTGAATAGAGTGGGTGAATAAGAAACAACAAACTATCTCAATTGCAATTTAACACCATGTAACTGTAGAAAAAAAAAACCAGCTCCATTGTGATTTGTGAAAGTTAATAAGTTGAAGCATAGAATGATGAAAGTTCATTAGATTGCTCTAAAAATGCAGGATGCCTCCTAGCTTGCTTAATCAAAAACATCATATATTAATAATGCATAACTTTGTGTACAGAAAATAACCATGCAAAGAAGAGTTGACAATAAGTTAAGCTCAACCATGAATTAGTGCCACCATATCAGCTGTAGAAAAAAGACCAGATGATTTCAAAATCATCATAATCAATTAAACATGTGGATACACTTAGTGCCAATTATGCTTCAAAGTTCATTGTTGTGGATACACTTAGTGCAAAATAGTCATTCTACATGGATTTAACAGCTAACTTATATTAAAAAAAATGAAACTACAACAATCAAATATGCAAGAAAAATCATTTTTGGTCAATATTCGAAAACAAAGTGCAAACTAGAGGTTGGAAAATGAAAATAGTCAATCAAAAAAGATCATTAAGGTGAAAATGAGCTATAAAAATAACCTAAGACATTAAATATATTTTTATAATTATATAAGAGAGTTTTTTTAATGTATTAAGAAAGCAATTTAGAATTTGGATGAAAGCAAACCAGCTGCTTTGGGCTTTTAAAAGTCATATTATCCTCATCCTGCTCTGAGTTTAAACCTACAGTAAGTAACAAAGATCCATAAAAATTAGCATAAGATTAAGGGCTTAAAAGGGTCCTTATATTTTTTATTTTTTTAAAAAAAGGAAAGTTTGGAGAGGTTGATATGGTCTCTTTCGCCTTTTCTATGACCAGTGGTATCAATTCTGCATCAGATATATAATTCTCAATTAGGTTGACTCAATGTTGTTGAATGATATACTTTCAATAGAAAATCACCTACTTTTGAGCTTTAAAATCTCTCATCACATCAAGAAACATGTAACATCATGATCAAAAACAACATTTTTCACATGAGACATGAAATAACCAAGGCATCACGACCAAATATGCATGCATTAAGTGCTACTTAGGATTAATATTGTAACAAAAAAGCTCACATGATCTTGGGATTCATAATTAAAAGTTTAACAATCAAGATTTCAAGAACATAATGGTGAAAACATCTTGTCAAAACAGAAACACTTATTGATGAATAAATCCAAAATTTTATCAAATAAATGATATTATATTAATTTTATATATAAATGTAAAAGCTGTAAAATAGAAAGGGAAAAGTTAATGATACTGAAACAACCTAAAAAGGCACCATTGTCACCAAAAGATTGTTATCAATAATAGAGTTGTTGAAATTCTTGATTACATTTTTAGAGTAAAAAGAAAGTAAACTCGTTTCCAGACAAGAAAACCTAACTTCTATCTCCACATAAGAAGACAAAGTATAAAAGCATGAATATAATATACTACCTAAATAGCTCATCTAAATAAACATAATCTAGAGAAAAAAACAAGTCCCTGAACACACACATTACATACATCAAAACCATGATAATAAAAAAGTAAATGTAATAAAAAAGAATTGGTAGATTTTTAAAAGTTGAATGCCTTGATAAGAAGCTTTTTTGAAAGTTAAAATGCTCTAACATACAGAAAAGTGAATACTGCAATGCTGTAATTGGGTTGATTTTTCAAAAGAAAATGAGCTTACAACAATAATTATTGAAAATAAAACTTTTGCTTGGATTTGTTAAAGTAAAATGGCTTGTTAAGGAAATTTTAATGGGTACAATTTGGTTGATTTTTCAAAGGTAAATGTGCTTTTTTATAGGGAAACTAAAAATACAGTGCTATAATTGATTAGTAGATTTGTCAACATAAAATGCCTTCATGTTGAAAAATAAGATAGATTTTTCATAGTAAAATGCCTTGATAGGAAAATACTTGGAAGTTACAATGTTAAGATAAAATTTAAAAGTATTAATGTTGTAACAAAAAGAAAACTAAAAAGTGCAGTGCTATAATTGGGTTGATTTTTCAAAGGAAATATGCTTATAATAAGAAATTACTTAAATAAAAAAAAAAAGAAACCGATAAAACCATCAAACCCTCACTATGATAGACATTTCAACTATCAAAAACAATTACAAATAGATAAAACCAAAATATTAAAAGATTCTTCTATGTATAAAATGAAGAACATGATGAAAAACAAGAAACTCAATGACCTTAATTTTCAAGTAGGAAAGAATTATATAAGGGAACAAAATCCTTTGAAAAGATCCATCAAAGAAGAATCAAGAACAAGGCAATTGACAGATGAAAAAACAAAATATGATAAACAAAGACACGAGTTGAATAGACAGATGAAAGTTAAGGTCATTAAGCAAATGAAAATATATTAACATGGGATAAAATAAGAATGGACAAACCAGACACAAACTGCAATTTACCACAAATTAAGCATCGATTGACAAGAGCTAACTTTCAGTATTTTGCTCCGCTATATATAGCACACCTGTATAATAAATAAATTAGATTTTATTAATTAAGATTCATAATGAAAATCTAAAGGCGATGTAAGAGAAGTAGGTGAATAAGAAAGGATAAACCATCTCAATTACAAATTTACCACCACACACAAGTTAACAAAAACAGAATATTTGGATGCATAAACCTGTTGCCACCATAGAAACTGTAGAAAAAGAATGAGATTCTCTTTAGATTAAAAATCAAAAGGTTAATATAATAATCTACACAGCTATGAACCGAGTGTCTGAATAGAGAGTTGATGAGAAGTAAATATGAGTAAAACATACCTGCATTTAGTCATCATAGCAACTATAAAGACTGTATAAAAACAAAGACACTTCAATATCATCATCATGCCTAAGCTTATCAATCTCATGTAACTTATAAACAACATAAACATGCTAACAGAGGTAGACATAGAATGGGTAGAGAAGTTTGTATGGATAAAATGTCGTATACATAAGGCATGTTTCCTTTTTAGACTGAATAAACTGTCTAAATGAGACTAAATGACAATTTTACCCTCAATTTCCGACAAATTAATAGATATTCAACATTGTAACAAAAGACAGATATGTAAAGTGTTAGTGTCTTAATACATTAAGTTAAGTTGATTCATTCTGTCTGGGTTAAACTAAAAAAGAAACAGTCATATATAGCTGTCCGGATTGAGTAGTTAAACCATTAGGCTCATTAAGTCAAAACATAAAAATAATTGAGTTTAAAAAAATAAAATTGGTACACATTCAAGAGAAGTGAACAATTTCCATCTCCAAATAAGAAGGCAAATATACTACAGCATAGCTCATGTGCAACTACATAAACAAGGTCATTGACAGAACTCAAAAGGGGAAAAAAATAAAGTGGAAACTAGTAAAAACTATAAAAAGGTGAGAACATAAAAGCTTATAGAGGGACCCGAAAAAGAAGGGTAAAACAAATGAACTTATACTCGAATGAAAAGGTTAATTACACCGTTATAAAAAGGTTAATAATCTAAATATGAGTAGAAAATCACCATCCATAGCTTGAAATAACTAAATATGAGTAGAAAATTTTGATACGATCTTAAGATTCATAATCAAAAGGTTAATAATCTAGATTGCAATTTAGCAACATACAGGAGTTGACAAGAGCTGAATCTGAGTGAGTAAACATACATGCATTTTGTGTCACCATCAAAACTGTAGAAAAAAGATGACATGATCTTAATATTAATATCAAAAGGTTAATAATATAGTTTTTAATTAGATACAGAATGCTGAAAGCTCACTATACTTTTATTTTTAGGATGCTTCATAAAACAAATAAACAACGTAAAAAGCTGCTTAATTTGTCGTTAAGGAAAACCAGAAGAAAGTCATAATCAGAGTTGAACTTCCTCATTACAGTAAAATATTAAAAAGATGAAAGGATTTCGAAGAAAGTAAATCGCTTTGACTGATATAACCAGTCCCCTTTAACTGCAAACTAGTAAAAACTACAAATCAGAGAATTAATATTTTTGAATAGAAAGTAAAACTCATAGAAGTGACAATGATATCCCTTTATCTTTCAAACCACAACAGAATACATTAATTAAAAGCTTAGCCAACAAAATAAAAAGATGAAGAATACCCGAAAAGTGGTACCTAAACACATGAAAATAGTCTACATGAAGGACATATTCAGACTATTAGCCAAGTTGTTTTGGACATAATGTCCTGTAAATAGCCTGGAAAGCCCATACCATTAGAGATTAGAAAGATTCAACCAACAAATATGAGCAAGATAGAAAAGACCAAAACATGAAACATGTTGAAATAAGAAAAAACAAACGTTAAGAGAGTTGATTTAACATCAATAAAGTTGATTCCTAATAAGAAATACGATACAGTTCATGAGAAGTATAAATGGAAGTCTGGATCATTCGATTCAAAGTTCATTGTTATGAGTTCATGTACAGAAGAATTAGTAAAAATACAAAAAATGTGGCAAAATAGTCATTTACATGGATTTAACAGATATCTCAGTTGCAATTTAACACCATTTATGAGTTGACAAGAACCAAATCAGACTAAATATATGTGCATTAAGTGAGCTACTATAGAAATTGTAGAAAAAAAAAACTCAGATGATCTTACGATTCATAATTAAAAGTTGAATAATCAAGATTTCAAGAACATAATGATGGAAGTTCACTAGTCTGCAATACATAGATAGGATGCCTATAGATATGAAAAGATCAGGTGAAAAGAAGAGACAACCAGCTAAAATGAAATTCACCACTGTGCAAGAGTTGACAAGAACATAATCTGTGCATGAGCAATCTTTAGATTTACAATCAAAAGGTAAATAATCTAGATTTCACCACAAAATTTGAACTATCTAAAATGCTCCATTGTTAAGGAAAAGCAAAAGAAACTCCTCGATTATGATACAATATTAAAAAAAAAAAAAAAGGAGTTCCAAAAAAATAAAATTGGTACACATTCAATAGAAGTGAACAACTGCAAATATACAACTGCATAGCTCATGTATAACAACATAAAAAAGGTCATGGAAAGAGCTCAAAAAGGGAAAATAATAAACTGGAAACTAGTAAAAACTATAAATAGGTGAGCACATAAATCTTCATAGAGAGACCCGAAAAAAGAAGGGAAAACAAGTGAACTTAAGGTCAAATCAAAAGGTCACTAATAAGAAAGGACAACCTAACTCAGTTGTAATTTACCAGCATGCAAGAGTTGACAAGAACTGAATCTAAGCAAACAGATGTACATTTGGTGTGTCATCATAGAAACTATAGAAAAAATATGAGAGGATCTTAGATTCCAAGAACAGAATCATTACACTGCAATAAAAGAGAGAAAGAAAGAACTAAAATCAGACACCTACTTGAATGGAATATCCACATTTAGAAAACATCTCACCAAAATGTAAGAGAACTCTCATGCTTATGCTCCCCAACTATCTATCAACTGGAAACCCAAAAAAGGAAACACATTGAAGAAAAACAAATGTTATATAAGTGATACCCATATCCCTTTATCAAATCCCCCTCCCTATGATACACATATCTGAATTCTGATAGTTAAAATGAAATTGCATGACCCCAAAAAGTTAGAAGGAGAAAACCCCCAAAAATTCACTAAGTCATTATGTCCAGATTAAACTATGTTAAGTGTTAGTGTCTTAATACATTAAGTTAGTTTTTTTTGGGCTTTACCTGTAAAGTCATTCTGTCCAGATTAAACTAAAAAAACAGTCATATATAGCTGTCCAAATTAAGTTAAAAAGGAAACAATCATAACCAAATTAAGTGCTTAACCCATTAAGCCAAAAAGAAACACTAAATATACATTCCATAGCATGAATATGGTACAGAACACACAAACAGTTGTAAAAAACATAGAGTCGAAGAAAGAAATTCCTGACCATAAGAGCTTCATTTGCAAAGTCGAGCAATAAAGTTAAGAAAGATCAAGAACGTGACAATCGACAAACCAAAATAATTGCAATTTGATAAAACCAAAAGATTCTAAGATTATCTCTGTTCTAAATGAAGAACATGATGAAAGCTCAACCATGAATTAGTGCCACCATAACAGCTGTAGAAAAAAGACCAGATGATTTCAAAATAGTCATGATCAATTAAGCAAAAATAAATTTATTCTTAATTATTTAGAATCGTGAAAGTTCATTATACTACTAATATGAGGGAGATAAGTCAGTGGCCCTCTGTGTAGACAAGAGACACAACTTAAAAAGAAAATCAAACCATCTGTGAAACAAAAATGGGAACATTCATGTAAACAGAACTACATCTTAAGATTCACTATCAAAAGGTTGTTTATAATCTCAGATTTCAAAAACAGAATCATTACATTGCAATAATTAAAAAAAAGGATACATTTAGTGCTAATTATACTAAGAGAGAGAGAGAGAGAGAGAGAGAGTTGACATTAGGCACCCACTTGAAAATATAAACATGTGGATACACTTAGTGCCAAATATTCTTCAAAGTTCATTGTTGTGAGTTTCTTGTCCATTTTTAGTAAAAATATAAACATGAAGGCAAAATAGTCATTCTACATGGATTTAACAGCTAACTTATATTAAAAAAAAAAATGAAACTACAACAATCAAATATACAAGAAAATTCATTTTTGGTCAATATTCGAAAACAAAGTGCAAACTAGAGGTTGGAAAATGAAAGTAGTCAATCAAAAAGGATCATTAAGGTGAAAATGAGCTATAAAATAAGCTAAGACATTAAATATATTTTTATAATTATATAAGAGAGGTTTTTAATGTATTAAGAAAGCAATTTAGAATTTGGATGAAAGCAAACCAGCTGCTTTGGGCTTTTGAAAGTCATATTATCCTCATCCTGCTCTGAGTTAAATCTACAGTAACAAGGATCCATAAAAACTAGCATAAGATTAAGGGCTTAAAAGCTGTAAAATAGAAAGGGAAAAGTTAATCACACTGCAATGCTGTAATTGGGTTGATTTTTCAAAAGAAAATGACTTGATATAGTAAAATATGATAACCAAGGAATTCAAAAACCCTAATTTTCAAAAATCAAAACCCTTCAAAAGAAGAATCAAGAACAAGACAACTGACAGATGAAGAAACAAAATATGAAAAACACAGACATGGGTTGAAGAGACATGAATCATTTCATGGGCTAGCTTCCTACCTAACGAACAAATCAAAAAGGTTATTGAACAAATAAAAACATATTAATATGAAAAAACTAGATTACCTTTCATTAAAAAAAATGTAAAATCTATAAGATAGGATGCACATGAACATGAATAAAGGGGGTGAATAATAAGAATAAACAGACCAGACAAACAGCAATCTACCACAAAGCAAAGGTTGACAAGAACTGGCTTTCAGTAAACATATATATTGCAAATGTATAAATAAATTAGATGTGATTAAGATTCATAATGAAAAGGTTAACAAAAGAAAAAAGTCATTAACTAAAGAAATCTCAAGAGGATGGAAGAGAAGTAGGTGAATAAAAAAGGACAAACCATCTATCTCAATTGCAATTTTCCACCATTCATTCACGAGATGCTCTTAAGATTATAAATCAAAAGTTTAATATAATAATAATCTATACACTGCTATGAATTGAGTGTCTGAATAAAGAGTTGATGAGAACTAAATATTTATATGAGTAAACAAACATGCACGCATTTAGTCATCTCTCATGTATGTATGATAATACAAAGTACAAACAAACAGTCAAGAAGCCAGTGTATAAAAACAAGATTATGTTATGCCAATGCGGAAGCTAAAGCAAAACTTAGGAAGAATATAAACCTCTACTCCAAGTTGAAGATAAAAGTCAAGAAGAAGGCACTTTAACATACTTACACTAAAGCCTTATTAAAACAAAACATTAGACCTTACACTTAGTTTTAATAATTAAATGAAAAGCTAGCATTATGTGCCCCTTAAATTCTAGCATTATGTCCTCCTGAATATTTAAGAAAAATTGCATTGCTCTTGACTCTTGAGGTACAATGAATAAATCTGAAATCACCAACTATGAGGCACAGAAACTAACAATGCTGATTGATGTATTATTATTTATTATAAATTATCAAAAGGAAGAGGAAAGAGCAAACACCCTAAACCACACCACATTAATTAAGGTTGTATAACAAGAAACAAAAACTGGAATTCAAGATCATATTAATGCATAAACAAAGAGAGAAAAAGAAATTCATTATCAGTATTATCAATGATCAAAAGGAAGAGGACTGTAAAAACACAATAATGTTCAAGTAAATAGCTAAATGCTTTCATGAATTGAACTTGTGTATTGTAGCATCTTACTTTCATTTCCTTCAATTATAACTTCATAACATTGTATTTTCAGTTTTATTTCTTATTAAAGCTTTGTCTTACGAAAAAACTACCCAGTTATACATCGTCATTTATTGCATTTATCATAAGATAAAGAAGTGTCTCTTTCATCCAAGTCTACTAATGAAATGTGACACCATCTTCCGTGAAGTAAAAAAAGAAGAAAAAACAGTTTTCGCCATGAAACGTACCGGCTATAGTAGTTTTGTCAAGACTTTTGAGTTAAAAAAACACATTTTAAAAAGTATAGACATTCCTTTATACTGAGAAATTCATATGTAGATGGAATACCAGATATGGAAATCAAAAACTTTAATAGTAACAAAAAGAGGTAAAATAATTTTTTTAAAATATGGGCTTATTATATAGGTTTTATGAAACTTATCTTGATGTTAAAACTTTATCATTTTGTGGGACAAAAAAGACAATAAAGTCTACCTACAATTCCAACTATTGAGGGATATTCCCAAACCAAACTTTGAACCACAAATATAAACATAAATAAGAAACATCACTCAAATCAAACACTACCATTCAAAAGAAATTTCTTATAATTAAAAACATCAATACCTCTCAACCTTGCATTTTTTCTATATACATAATAACATGTGCTCCCCAGTGTGTTGCTCCTTTCAAATTATTCTTCATGAGAAGCTTACAAATAACCTATTAGAGAAAAAAAGTTAAAACAAAAAGACAGATTCTTGAAATTCAACATACCAATCAGGCAATGGGCTAAAAGCATGACTTTCAGGAGTCATTAAAGCACCTCCTTATACACACTTTGAGTAAACCCACAAATCATCATTCACATAAACACCATTATATTCATATAATCATGTAACCTACAGTTCCTGATTCATAGACTATAAGCAGAAACACACAAACAAAACACACAAACAGAGTAAAATGAACAATATTAACAATCTGTAGTCGATTCCTCTGAGATCATACAGATAACTGATTTTAATGGTTCTTAAAAATTTAGAGTACAAGTCCCAAGTTAGGTTAAAAGAAGAGGGAAATTGCTAATTCCACAACCAGAGAAAAAGTATGAATAAAACATTTGGCACCACCATATCAACAACAGAAAAAAGATGAGATGATCTTAAGATTCATAATAAATTAAGCTTTCATAAATTTATTCTCAGTTATATAGAATGGTAAAAGTTCATTACATATACTAACATAGGATAGTAAAGCCATTTGAATAAGCCCTCTCTCTCTCTCTTGACATGAGACACAAACAAGCTAATTTAAAAGAAAATGAAGGATAAACATGTGTGAAAGAAATGGGACAAAGGTTAATAATGGGGAAAAAAAAGTCATGAACTAAAGAAAAAGACCCCAGGCATCTGAAGATGATGGAAAGAGAAATAGGTGAATAAGAAAGGACAAACATGCATTTGTTGCCACCATAGAAACTGTAGAACAAGAATAAGATGATTCTAAGATTCAAAACTAAAAGGTTGTTTGTTTTTTGCCAAAAGGTCTTTTTGACCTCTTATGTCTGTGGGAGGAAAGACATTTGTGAAAAAGACTGTTTGCTTTTCAGAAGACAAAGGATATAAAAAGGTCTTTTTGACATCTTTTTCCGGAAGACAAAAAAAATAGCTTCTAACTTTGGAAGATATGTTTTAAGTTCTAATCCTAATTTAATATTTCTTTTTCCACCTATTTTAAGATTCAAAACTAAAATTTGAATAATCTACAGACACTGCTATGAACCGAGTGTCTGAATAGAAGTAAATATGAGTAAAACATAGCTGCATTTAGTCATCATAGCAACCTATATAAAAAGCTCAGATGATCTTAAGATTCAATAAGAGAATCAGTACACTGCAATAAAAGAGAGAAAGAGAGAGCTGAAATCAGACACATCCACATTGAGAAAATATCCCACCATAATGGAAGGAGAAGTCTCATGCTTGTGCTCCACAACTTTCAACCAGAAACCCAAAAAAGCAAAACACATAAAGACCATTATAGAAAAGAAGATGCATCATCATTAGATTTAGTCAGACTCCCATCTGTCTCCTGTAAGGTATATATCCACATACAGAGATCCATAGCTTCAAATAACTAAATATGAGTAGAAAATTTTGATATGATCTTAAGATTCATAACTGTAGAAAAAAGATGACATGATCTTAATATATATTAATATCAAAAGGAAAAGGTTAATGATATTGTTTTTAATTATATATAGAATGGTGAAGGCTCACTCACTAAACTTATTTTTAGGATGCTTCACCAAACAATTAAACAATGTAAAAAGCTCTGTTAAACAAAGTTGAACTTTTCCTCATTACAATAAAAACTACAATCAGAGAATTAATATTTATGAACAGAAGTAAAACTCATATAAGTGACACTGATATCCCTTTATCTTTCAAATCACAACAGAATACATACATTAATTAAAAGTTTAGCCAACAAAATAAAAAGATGAATAATATATACCTGAAAGTGGTACCTAAACACATGAAAATAGTCTACAAGAGGGACATCATATTCAGGCTATTAGTCGAGTTGTTTTGAACATAATGTCCTTCCTGCAAATATGAGCAACATAGAAAAGACCAAAACATGAAACATGTTGAAATAAGGAAAAAGAAATGTTAAGAGAGTTGATTTAACATCAATCAAGTTGATTCCTAATAAGAAATACGATACAGTTCATGAGAAGTAAAATGGAAGTCTGGATCATTTGATTCAACGTTCATTGTTGTGAGTTCATGTACAGAAGAATTAGTAAAAATACAAAAATGTGGGCAAAATAATCATTTTACATGGATTTAACGGATATCTCAGTTGCAATTTAACATCATGTATGAGTTGACAAGAACCAAATCAGTGTAAATATGTGTGCATTAAGTAAGTGCTACAATAGTAATATTGTAATAAAAAGCTCAGATTCAAAATTAAAAGTTTAACAATCAAGATTTCAAAAACATAATGATGGAAGTTCACTAGTCTGCAATGAATAAATAGATAGGATGCCTAGGTGAAAAAAGAAAAGACAAACCAGCTAAAATGAAATTTACCACTGTGCAAGAGTTCACACTTTAGATTTACAATCAAAAGGTTGATGATATAGATTTCAAGCACAGAATGTTTGGATCTTTGGATCCATACATGCATTTGTTGCCACCATAGGAACTGTAGAAAAAGAATGAGATGCTCTTAATATTAAAATTCAAAAGGCTAACAATCTACACACACTGCTATGAATCGAGGGTCTGAATGAAGACTTGATGAGAACTAAATATGAGTAAAAAACATTTCGTCATCATAAGATTCAAAATAGAAACAGTCATGTATAGCTCTCCAGATTAAGTGCTTAACCCATTAAGCCAAAAAGAAACACTAAATATACATTCCATAGCATGAATATGGTACTAATTAAATAGTGTAGAACACACAAACAGTTGGAAAAAAAAAAAACCATAGCATCAAAGAAAGAAATTCCTGATCACACTACTCATGATTCATATAAGCATTAAACTGGAAACTAGTAAAAGCTACAAGTGACACTGATGTCCCTTTATCTTTTAAACAACAACAGAATACATTAAAAGCTAAGCCAACAAAATAAAGATAATTAATAACCTAAACACATGAAAATAGTCTACAAACATATATGAGCAACACAGAAAGAACTCGAAAAGGAAAAACATTTAACTGGAAACTATAAAAAGGTCACCACACAAAAGCTTGCATAATAAGGGAAAAGAAAGTGAACTTAAGTTCAAATCAGTAGTTAATAATTTAGACTTCATTACACACTGTTATAAACAGATAATCAAAATCTGAAACATGTAAAAATAGAGACGAAATATGACTGAATGAGATGATCTTAAGATTCACAATCAAAAGGTTGTTAATAATCTCAGATTTCAAGAACAGAATCATTACACTGCAATAAAAGAGAGAAAACATGCACATAAAGACCTTTATAGAAACAAAGACACTTCAAAATCATCATCATTAGTCAGCCTCCAATCTGTCTCCTGTAAGGTATATATAATATCCACAAAATAAACAGGTTAGTGGAGATAATCACTGAACCAATATCATTGAAGAAAAATAACTGTTATATATGTGACATCCCTTTATTTCTACTCCTACAACAAAGCACATAAAAATAACTTGGAATTGCTCATCTAGAGAAACCCAGAAAGAAAACACGTTTGTAGATGAACAAATTCAAAAAATAATATATTTACACGGAACAGATAACCCATCTAACAAAGCATTACGAAACAAGACAAATCTCTCAACTATGTCAGAAATATTCATCAAACCCTCCCTACGATAGAAGGGGAAAACCCTCAAAAAATTTATTCTGATTCATTCTATCTTCTTGTTCTTAATGATTGACCAAGAAACCCAAACAATGAACTTAAGAAGATTAAAGAGCAGGATCAATCGACTATCAAAAACTATTTCAAATAAACAAAACCAAAAGATTCAAAAGATTACCTATGTATAAAATGAAGAACATGATGAAAAACAAGAAACTGATCGATAACCAAGAAGTGGAAAACCCCCCAATTTTCAAGTAGGAAAAAATTGTATAAGAAACTGTTAGCCTTTCAAAATGAAAACCCTCGGAAAAAATCTGTCAAAGAAGAATCAAGAACAAGACAATCGACATAAGAGAAAATTAAAATATGCAAAATACAGACATACATGGGTACTTGAAGAGACTTATCATAGGTAGCTTGCTAATGCTGTTGGAGAAGAACGATCGAAGGGAGTGCAGATTCAGATTGATTACTGATATATGTAGTGTAGGTTTCTAAAGGCGGTTTATGTGGGCAACGGTAACATATTTTATTTCCTTATTTCGCGTATCCAACTAACGATTCTACTTCTTCATGGTTTTTAAGGCGAATCTAAAGATACCTAATTTAAAACCACTTTGACTTTAAGTAAACCTCAATCAATTTGATGGGATTTACGTGATCATTAGATATTAAATTTGGGAACAACAAAGTCCCCATCCCATCATCCAAATGAAGAATTTCAATTTCCTTTATGTTTTTTTATTTTACTCCCTTCAGTTCAGTTTAGATGTAAGTTTTAAATGATACATTTTTTTTCTAATATTTATATTACACTCTAATACTTAATTATTGATTTGAAATATATATATATATATATATATATATATATATATATATATATATATATATATATATATATAAATATATATTTATGTTCTTAATAAGTAACTCCTCATTAAGATCCCGTTAGAATTCCAAATACAGAGTGTCATTTTTTCTAATAAATTTGAGTTCTTAATAATTAGCAAAACACATTAATCTGTCGTTAAAACACAACCATAAATCTTGTTTTATCTGTTAGGCTTGGTTAAAATGTCAAAGACAAGTTAACTCTAGGGGCTTATGGGATAGGTTAGCTCACATTTCCGTGTTATAAAGAGTTATTATTGACGAGCTACAACAATTGCGCCGATTCTCATGTTCATTAATATGAAGTTTGTATCATCCAAAGAGAATTTTTAGTAACTTGTCAATTATTTTTACGCCCTACAACTTATAACAATAATTTTTAGTAACCCGCCAAGTACGAACCGACTAATGAACTATTATTATCGTCAAATGTTGATAAGGGTTCTATTATAATGTATTAGTAACATGTCAATTATTTTTACGCTCTACAATTGTTACACCCCGGGCGAGGCGGCAGAATATAAGGTTTGATTTGAAAATCAAATATAAATGTAAGGATATTTAATGAAAATAATATATTTTATTATTTTCAAAATTCATATTAACGATCGACCAGTTTATAACTTTATTAAAATGTTCCATCTTCATGACATATAACCCCAGTTTACGAATAGCAACTGACATATCATTTCAATTATCGTATTAATATGTGTGCCAATCATTCTATCCATAAAATGTAATATTATAATTTTATACCCCCAGTTTACGTTGAAGTTTTAGAAAAGACCCTAGATTTTATTAATTTAAATCTTAAACCCTTAAAACTTTATTAATTTTGAAAACTAACAAATAGAAACATATTATTTATTCATAAAAGTTGTATAATTAAAATGATCTCATGAATACATTTAGAGGAAGAGTAATAATGAATATTATTAAATATTAATAGAAAAAAGTTAATTTGTTAAATAAGAAATATAAACTATGAAACAATAACAAAAATAGAAGGGATAAAAATGAAAATTTGGTTACAATTTCTTTATATATATATATATATATATATATATATATATATATATATATATATATATATATATATATATATATATATATATATATATATATATATAGAGAGAGAGAGAGAGAGAGAGGACTGGTATTTCTTATATGTTAAACTGAAAGCGACTTGCAATGTCATTTTGAAAGTAACTTTCATTAAAAGCAAACATATCATATTTGTTATAAATACAAATTTTATTAAATGACAAGTTGGGAAGAATGGATGGGTGACACATATTATGAGGTATTTGTACTTAACCTTTATTATTATTATTATTATTATTATTATTATTATTATTATTATTATTATTATTATTATTATTATTAAATGTATGTCTTTCTCTTTGTTATGTTTAGAGAGATGATATTCATCCAATGGAGACAAATGAAGTAGATGAAAATAATAGCTTCAATGAAAGTAACTATTTTTTCGACGATACATCGCCATTCGAAACAGATATTCATTCAGTGGACACAAATGAAGCAGATGAAAATGAAAGTTTGAATGAAAGTCGTTTATTTCTTCGATGACACATCACCATTCAAAACAGATAAGGTATAAATTCATTAGTATGTTGTTACAGTAATGTAAGCATCGAGTGGATTTGTTAGCTATTGATAATAATATAATTGTCAGGTGTTCAATTCTCATCAAGAATTGATGAATTGGGTGCAAAATATGGCAATACTTTAGGTTATGTCATCATCATAAAAAATTCTAAACGTAACTTTAATGTTGTATTTCAATGTGACCGTTGAGGTACATACAAAAGTACACAAATCTCCAAAAAAAAAACAGGGACAAAAAAAATTGCCCATTTAGCCTACAGGGTAAATATTCGCCGGTAGATAATTCTTGGAAGATAAAAATGATATGTGAATTTCATAACCATGAGCCGTCATTATATTTAGTAGGTCATCCTTATCCACAACGGCTAACTGAATATGAATGTCAAATAGTGGAAGATTTGTTGAAAAAAATGTCAAACCAAAAGATATATTATCTGCACTAAAAAACCTAAATCCGAAAAATATATCTACTATCAAAACTATCTACAATGCAAACGAAAAACTTCGACGTAGGGAGAGAGAAGGTAAAACTCAAATGCAAGGTGTTATGGAATTTCTAGATCAAAATGGATATGTTTATTATAGTCGTGCAAATGTTTTGACAAATAAGTTAGAAGATTTATTCTTTACTCATCCAAGATCATTAGAAATATGGCGTGCATTTCCACATGTCTTGTTAATGGATGCAACATATAAGACAAACAAGTACGGGATGCCTCTATTGGAGATTGTTGGTGTAACTCCAACAAATATGACATTTTCCATTGCATTTGTGTACATGCATGAAGAAAAATAGTCCAACTATGTTTGGGCTTTAGACTGTCTAAAATCGGTAATGGAAGGATGTATGTTGCCAAGTGTTATTGTGACTGATAGACAAATGGCTCTCATGAACGCATATGTTATTATATTTCCAGATGCTAAAGGATTACTTTGCAGATGGCATATAAATAACAATATCATGAAGAAATGCAAATCATGTTGGGATGTTCTTTATACGTCAAGGACGAGGTTGGTTAACTCTAAAACAAAGGAAGCATACAACAAGAATTTGGCACCAGTTGAAAAATTTACGAATAATAATATGTTATGATTCATTACATCAACTGAAATTTGTTTATTTATTTCAGATGCATTTTCTTATCTAAACAAAACATGGTTGACACCACACAAAGAAAAGTTTGTGTCTGTATGGACCGATAAGTTTCTTAACTTTGGCAACCACACAACTAATAGAGCTGAAAGTCAACATGCCAAGTTAAAAAGATACGTCGAAACATCGCGATCGCCTAATCATTGAAGCATATTGCTGATGTTGTTGAGTCACAATACACAGGTATAAAAGCGAGTCTTGCGCATAACAAAATTTTGATTGTACATCAGTACTACGAAATACCATATCTAAAACCATTGTGTCGTTTCGTTTCAATTTATGCACTTGATATCATTTTCAAAGAATATGAGCGGTCCAAAGAATTTGGATTTGTTTATGAAAATTGTGGATGTCAAGTACATACAAGTTACGGGCTGCCATGTGCGCAGAACAAGCTATATTTGTTAAAAAAAAGGTCATTATGTACTGCTTCATTCAGTCGATAAGTTTTGGAAGAAACTTGATTTATTAGAATGCAAATCGTTAGAAGATGACAATTTGGGTTGTACAGTTGAGGTAAATATGTTTAATGCTCATTACGAAAAACAATCAAGACCTGTTAAGTTAAGTTTAGCAAGGAAGTTACTAAACTTAATCACGCCGTCAACAACTTCAGTTTTTGAACTTGCTACTCACAAAAATACTCGTGGGCGCCCCTCCTTAAAGAAGAAACTTTTCAAGAAAAACCATATTGATTTAAACCAGGACCCACCAACTCAAGATCCACCACCTCAAGATCAACCGACTCAAGCGCCACCAACTCAGTATCCGTCTCGACGTAGCATTTCTACTTATACGCCTGATTATTTGCGGTCTAATTTGTTTGATCTAAACCAGGAACCGGATAGGCACAGTACTTACTCGTTCCGAGAACCTCCAATGTTCAACTCAACTTTTAATCAGGAACAATCGATGCATAACTCGTACTTCAACCAAGAACCAGTAATGTATAATTCAGATCCACTTATGAATGAAATTTCGTATGAATTTCATCCATATGTCACAAACATACAAAACATGAGGGGAGATGGAAATTGTGGATTTCGTGCAATAACTGCATGTCTCGGTTAGTGTGAAGATAATCAGCGTCAAATCCGCTTAGATTTACAGAATGAGTTGTTAGCACACCCAACTGAGTACGCATAGATTTTTTATTTCGATTTAAACACCAACATCACTCATTGAATTTCAATGGATCATGTTTCGCACCAAAAGATCGTTGGTTGATTATGTCGGTTACTAGCTTTCTCATTGCTAACAAGTATAGTGTAATAGTTATTTTTTGTAAGCTAAGATAGTCCATCAACATGTTTTCCACTATGGCTTTGTCCCCAAGACATCTCAACTCATAGAGCTGTTGTTATTGCTCTTGTTAGAGGTGATCATAATGTGAAGGTTGATTTACATGAAGCATATCTAATGCCTACTATTTTGCCACTTTGGCGTCACAAAAGATCATCACAGTCTGCTAGATGGGAAATTGTTTATGCTGCTCGCCTGAATTCCTACATTTCTCCATTTGCAACACACGGTAATTGTAACAATTCTACAGTTATAATATCTGATAATTAATAAAATCAAGTTTATGTTTTGTTGTTTATAATTATTAAGATCTCTATAAATAAAAAAAATGTTTTTTTTGATTTAGCAAACTTATATATGTGCGATTCTGATGTTTCTAATATATATATATATATATATATATATATATATATATATATATATATATATATATATATATATATATATATATATAAACTAAAGTTGTAAAGTATAAGGTTTAATCTAAAAATCAGAATAAGCACAAGGACATTTAATATAAATTTGAAAAGTAACATCTTTATTAATTTACAATAACGGTCGTTGCCCAAGTACACTTTAATATATATTTTAATATAAAAAATATCAATTCTTAACTGACATATATCAACTCAATCAATTGTTTCGTGTATTTGGAATCTGGTTCGTGCATTTAGAATCACCCTTATCAAATACATATATCGTATATTTTATTAATAAAATAATGTTTTTCCTAAAAGTAATGGGTTTACAAACTCACAAGTTCTTCATAGAAATAATATTTTATTAATATCATTAAAATGCAGGGATGAATAGTAACCCGTTATATTTATGTGTTACTGTTGCAAGCTTATGACTTAAGGTGAGTACACTTACCTTGGAACACTTGTCCCCACAATAAGTATCCTACTTTTGTTTCTCTTTTTTGTGCTATGTTATACGTATGTATATTATTTGGAAATATATGATTCGTTTTCTCGTTATGATAGTTTATTATTCGGGGACATCCTTTTTGAATGAAGGACATGTTTTGAGAAATTGATTTTTTTGGGGACGCGCGCGCACGCAGGGGGGGGGGGGGGGGGGGTTAAACTTATCCTTTAGTATTATAAATACAATTGCCCTTTTTGGTTTTCATTATGAGTTACTGGGAGTGCATATCCCTTATTATTGGTTTTGTGTTTTGAAACTATCTAACATATACTTGATTGCTAGTTGCCCATATGGGATTATTTGTATAGTCATGAAATTATATTTTCAAAAATGCTTTTGGTTGATACAAATCTAAAAGTTCTTATTTTGATAAAAGAGATTTTGGCATCTTACTTGTTGCATACATGCATATCATACTAGGATGAATGTAACTTTGTGGTCCCGGGTACCCAATGGATAGTTGTTGTTTGTGAGTAGATTTCTATATAATCCTCACATACACGAGTAAAGGGTCGCTACCCCTCGTGTGGCCTAAGTTGAATGACCCTAGTGCCTTGTTGTGGGTGTGATGGCGACTCAGCAATTTCAATTGTTGTGTGTTCTTCACACTCGTCCATCATTATTTTGTTGCCGGATGTGAGTACAAAAGTTGTTAGTATGTCATGAGTTTTTCGCATCCAACGATTGTTGTGAGTTTGACTTTGAGATAGACTTGGGTTGTGATAGTTGAATGCATTGCATCAACCATTCAGGCCGTTTCTTCTTGAAACTATATATTTGGAAAAGTATCAAGTTTTTTACACTTTATTATTGATCAGATAATCGTTTCCGGGTGTTTTGTAACTCATATGAGTAATTATTGGATCTATATGATCTTGTTTGAGTTCGGATTAGTGAGAAGCTTTTATTTGATGCACATTTACGTTGTATTGTTTATTCACTTGTAGAGTTATATGAGACTTGTCATAAATGACAATGTATTGTGACTTATGTAATATTTTACCCTTAAGCTAACTTTAGATGCTGATTTTGTTATTTTGAGAAGGTACGAGTTTATACATTGGTGTATGAACTAAAGTGTTCATTCATACAATGTCCATAATGTCTAACCCTGGGATCGTACTCACTAGGCTCCATATAACCTAACCCACTTGTTGATAATAATTTTGTAGGTTAGTATATAGATGTTGTCAGAAACTTACGAGACTCATAAGCTTTGAATATCTAAAAGACCTTTGGTTTGTAATGTTTTCTCAAACCTTGTTTTGATATCTATTGTGGCACTCTCAAAAGAAATGTTTTCATTAAACCACTAAATGTTTGGAAATTTTAATTGGGATCGTTATCCGCGTTTGAACCATGTAAAATATTTGAATTAAACTTTGGGATCGTTTTTCCACAAACTAAAACTTTGAAATTATTATGAAAGATTTTATTAATCACTATTTCAAATAGGCCCATATGACGGGTGTTATATTTTTCTTCCCCCGCTAGATCGCCACTCATCTCCTCTAGAAAACTCCAACATAAGGACCGTCAAATCAAAAACCTTGGAGAACGTCGTTCCTTGTAAACCTTTTTCTTCTGGATTTTGATTCCCCAACCAAAGTAAAATCACAATTCTGATGGAGTTGATGAGGTTTTGATTTTTAGAACTCAGTTTTTGGTAGGGGTTTCATTTTCAAAAATCGTGTTTGGTGGGAGTTTGATTTCTCACTCCCTATCCAACTACCCTCTTATAATATGTCATAACAAATTTAATAATATAAAATGCCTAAAATGCCATTAATCCCTTGCACTAATAAGATTCTCTTCATTTGTTGATTTCCTAAACTGCACCCTATCTAAAATAATGTGGGTGAAGAGGGTGTATAGCACCAAGCATTCCAATACTTTGAGCTTGGCTCGAAAATATACTAACGTAGCTCGAGCTCGACTCGAACCAAGTCGATTTCGAGTAATTTTCAAGTCGGTCACGGTTATCTCACGAGTTGGTTCGACTCAGTTATAACCCTTAGCTCATAATATACTCCTAAAAACGTTTTCCGTGAAGTTAATAGGAATGATATTTGAAAGTAACTTCTTATAAATACAAAATGAAGAATAAAATATATACACAAAAAAGTTATACACTTTGGTTACCACACACATATTCCTCATATCAAAAGCCCAGTTGATGCCAAGGAATCATGCTGACCAAGACCAACCATTAGAGATGAACGAGATATCTCCTCCACTTTTCCCTCTTTTACAGAAAAAACACGTTCCGCCATTAAAACAGTTTCCAAACGATGAGCAATCACAATCACCTACACACATACATCATGATCATACACACCACCAATCATTCACCTATCTATATATATTTACTTAATACAAAAAGTCCCATTAAGTCATTTATCAAGACATCACTTATTTGCATAGACTTACAGTACGAGTTTTCATTAATCTCTGCAATGCTTGTCTCACCAACATCTCTGACCTCGTATCCAAACCAGAAGTTGCTTCATCAAGAACAAGAATAGAAGGATTCTGATACAGACCCCGAGCAATAGCTACTCTGCATTTCAAATTTATTCATTCATTTGCTTATTATATTCATAGCATCTTATTTTCACTTCAACCAATTGTAGATTTTTCAAAGTAAAAAAGAAATGAAAGTAGGTTGCTATTTCCTACTTACCTTTGCCTTTGGCCTCCACTCAAAAGTGAGCCTCTAGGCCCGATATTTGTTGCATATCCTTGAGAGAGTGTTTCAATGAACTCATCTGCATTTGCAATTTCTGCTGCATTCTTCACTCTTTCCATATCGATTTTACTCATCAAATCTCTATACCCAATATTTTCCGCAATTGTCCCTGAAAACAGTGTCTGATAGATACCAATTCATTTGTTATATAGTAACAATTTTTATAGTCATTTTGCACAAATATAATTAAAATTTAATTTTCTGGTACTTACAGTGTCCTGAGTGACCAAACCAACATGTGTCCTTAAACTTCCCAAAGAGATCTTTCGAATGTCATGGTTATCAATGAGAATACGACCTATAATCAACAATATTTCACCATTAATAATAACTAAAAAAAATTAACGAGTTTTTAGAGGGTTTTTGATTTTTACCACATAGAGGATCATAGAGGCGAAGAAGCAACTTTACAAGGGTTGTCTTTCCTCCTCCTGAAGGCCCAACAAGAGCAACGGTTTCTCCAGCTTTGATATGAAGATCCAACTTGTTCAATATGAGAGGCATATTCAGATTATCACCATATCTGAATGAGACTTCATTGAATTTTATCTCTCCTGCAACAGACTCTAAATCAACTTCATTTATGTCCTCAATAACCTATTATGCACATCACATGTCATATAAGATTGTTTGTAAATTTATGTAATTAATAATTCAAGCTCATAAAGCTCAAGACTTACCTTGGGCTTAAAACTCGATAGCTGAAACAAGCGTTCAATGGCAGGCTCTCCTTGTTTTAGCTCATTGTATGCTTTTCCCACATCCTGCATGGTTTTCTTAAACTCAGACTCATAATTTTTTTAGACAAACTCCTCAAGGCTGAATTCTCCATTATAATAAAGAGAATTATTAGCACCATAAAGACAGAAGTTGTGTTCAAATTGCAAATAGAAGTTGAATGGGGTTCCTGGATAATGATTTCTTCATACAATCTAAAATCGATTTATATTCCACAGATGAGTAGCATTGTAAATAAGTAAATATGTAAGCATCATAAATCATAATGGAAGTAAAGTATGAATATGAAATAAGAAAAAGGTAAGAGAAGAACCTGAATTGGCTCAATCAATAAAACCAATGATGTTATGAACGAAACCACATTAGACAAATCACTTGAGGTCACCAATGAGCCAACAAAAATCAGAAGTAGAGCCCCACAAAACGTTACTTGTACAATATGAGGAATCAAGGCCTTTATTCTCTTCTTATTTAAACGTTCATATAGGTCAGCATTAGCAAGTTTCTTGAACCTCATACACTCATTGTGTTCTGCATTGTTTGCCTTCACAAAGAGGATTGATGGGAGTACCTAAACCAAATCAATATTTAGAATTACCATACATATATTTATATCAGATAAAGTAGTAGTAGTTACTTGACTCCATGAAAAGCATACCTCATTCAGATAAGCCGAGATAGCAGCAATGCTGAAATTTGCTTTATTTGATGTTTCGCGAAGCTCTTCACCAAAATAGGCATTTACAAAGGCCATCAATGGTATCACCTTCAAACATTTCAAACAACCTTCAATTTCATTTTGCAAATTAGGTGATACTGTAACAACAAACAAAGAGAATCTTTTGCAGTTTTACTTACCAAGGCAGAAACTAAGGACAAAACAGGGCTAATAACCAGCATCTGAGTTGCCATTGCTAATAGCTGCAGTGTACTGGGTACAATGGTCTACAATACAGAAACAACAAGAAGAAGAAAAGAGTACACTTTCAAAAATGGAGAAAGCAGTCGAGCACACAATCGCATAAATATCAAGAAATAGAAAAGAAATACTGACATTCAATAGAGCGTAGATGGTATCAGCTACATCTGAAGCCTCGGCAGTAATCCTGTAAGCAACATCTCCCACTGACTTCCCAGAACCACCTTCAAAGAACCCTAAATCTCTCTGCAAAACCCTCTCAAACACATAAACCCTCATCTTATACACCGACCGAAGCGACGCCTCCCAAAGTAAAGACTGCTGCAAGTAATTAGAAATCAACCGAACCAAAAACAAAACCCCAATCAGCACACCCTCCTGCCTCAAACCTTCGACATTCATCACGGCAGAGAATTTCCCTACTTTGGGTACGATGGTCGATAACGAATAAACCGAAACGGCGCTGCATATCCAACCCTTGACAATCGTTTTCCATTCCGATTGGACGTAGGGCTTAACCGAATCGAGTGAAGTAGGGAGCTTGAGTGAACAAGATATAGAATTGAATTTGAAGGGTTTAAGATGATCACGGTTCGTAAAGGGTGATTTGCGGGTACTGATCAAATTTAATCGATTCAATTCTCTCTGTTTGAATTTGAGCAACGAAGATGATGGTGGAATTAGAAGAATCATCGGCAAAGACTAAAAACGGTTTGGGTGTTCCCGCCGGAAAACTGCTAAAAGTAACGGATGTTACTTTATTTTCCGAATATCTAGTTTTTAGATCATTTTAAAGCCTCAAAGAAATAACAATATTTCCTTAATCCTATATAGTGTGCTACTACTTCAACTTCACGATACAAAAAATTATTAGTTTAGACGCAGTATAAGATTTATTTGTGTCATTCATTCTTTGGCATTTGAAAGGAGCGGTGTTGATAAGAGAGAGGCAGAGGGGAGAAAAGAACAATAGGTTGGGGGTTGGAAATTAAAAAAAAAAAAAAAGGAAAAATTGTAATAAAATCCGTATACAATTAAGTTCTTTATATATATATATATATATATATATATATATATATATATATATATATATATATATATATATATATATATATATATATATATTATTATTATTATTCAATTAAGTCTCAAATACTGGTAATCGTACTTAATTTAATCATTTGACATGGTAACAGGTCATCAACTTTCAAAAATTACATTTTTGGCCTAGATTTCAAAATATATTAAAAATTTGGTCCAAATTTTACACTTTTGACCCAGATTTTAAATTTTGTTACAAATTTAGTCCAAATTTTACTTTTTTTGCCCAAATTTTATAATTTTATTATAAATTCATCCTAACTTTAGTATTTTTTACAACTTTTTCTCTCAAAAAATTGTTTATAATATGTTTTTTCTTTATAAAATCATATTTATACAAAAAAACGTATTTTCACATAAAAATCTTATATTTTCTATATAAAAACTTTTTTTAAAAACTTTTTTTGTATATGAAATATCTAGTTTTAAAAATATGTATTTATTAAGTATATAAATATATACAAATTCGTTTTTATTAAAAATATATACAAAAACGTATTTTACAAAAAAAAAAAAAAGATATAAAAACAACTATCGCCTTTATATATATATATATATATATATATATATATATATATATATATATATATATATATATATATATATATATGCACACAAATAGGTGTGTATCTATATTTTTTTTTATAAAAACGTGTTTGAATAATTTTTTATATAATACGTGTTTGTATATATTTTATAAAAAATGTGTCTGAATAATTTTTTATATAATACGTGTTTGTATATATTTTCTAAAATCGTGTTTGTATACATTTTATAAAAACGTGTCTGAAAAAGTTGCATACATTTTTTTGTAAAATATGTTTTTGTATACATTTTTTATAAAACAGATTTGTATATATTTATATACTTAATAAATACCTATTTTTATAACTAGATATTTCATATACAAAAAACTTTTTAAAAAAAGTTTTATATAGAAAATATAAGATTTTTATGTGAAAATACGTTTTTTTTTGTATAAATATGATTTATAAAGAAAAAACATATTAGAAATAATTCTTTGAGAAAAAAAGTTGTAAAAAAAAAAACTAAAGTTAGGATGAATTCATAATAAAATTCTAAATTTTGGGCAAAAAGGATAAAGTTTTGACCAAATTTGTAACAAAATTTAAAATCTAGGCCAAAAGTGTAAATTTCGGACCAAATTTGTAATAAATTTTGAAATCTAGGCCAAAAATGTAAAATTTGAAAGTTGGATGACCTGTTGACCGGATCAAAAGGGTTAAATTGAATACGATTATCGGTATTTGAGACTTAATTAAATAAAAAAAAATATATAGACTAAATCGATTATGAGGCTTTATTGCAGTTTCCCCATTAAAAAAACAAATAAAATGGGAGGAACAAATCACAGCCCACCAACCAATTTTCTTTCTCCACTCTCTTCTTGTTGCCGCTTGATGAGCTCCTCCTGGTGCGTCCTTAGCACAATGCAGAGGTGGTGTAGCGCATGTGTAGCACCTCCCACTTTGTGAAGCCTAAGATTAAAGGGAGTGGTGTCACGTTTGCCATATATTTTTTTGTTACCACATAGACACCACTTCACTTTTGCCACACCACTAATTTTATTGCCGTTTAGAAGGTATGAATTTTAGAGTTTTAAAATTGAAAATAAAATAAAAAAAAGCTTTGTGATTGGCTGGTCAAAAATCAAATGGGGAGAATGATTGGCAATTTATCACCAAATAGGGATGTTGAACTTGGACATGTTGTAGTTGTGGGGCGGTGTGCCAAGTGTTGAGTAGACTATTATCGACGGTGTTCCCATGGATGTCATCCTATTTGCCATCATTCACTCTCTATAGTCTTATAAAGAATCATTGACAATTTTGTTTCTTTTTCTATGGTTGTTTATTACAAAGTTTTAGATGGATTTCCATTAATGTGTAAAGTATTTATTTATTTAAAGTACAATTATGTACACGAAAAATAATGATCTAATTTAGACATATCAAAAGACAAATGATTATTTTTATGACCTCCATTTATTGAGGTGTAGAGAGCACATAATTTGCCGTGGATAAGAAACTAAAGAAGAGAATGGATTCTTTGCTTGAGTTAGACAAAAAAAAAAGTGTAAAAGGAGTTTTTTTATATCAATATACAAATTAAAAAGTAATTTCGTTTCAATTTAAAGTTTGATTTGGGAATTTTAGTTAAATTTACTTTTGATGTTCGGGTTCTTGGAAAAGGATAAAAGGACATGATTGTAATATTAATGGACTTAGTAATTATTTAGTGTTAACTGTTAAGTTTGTACGTTTATGTGAATTCTCATTTTAAGGTTCCTGAAAAAAAAAATATGAAAAAGACGAGGGTGTCATTGTAATTTTCAAGGATTTAATGGCTATGAGTTAAATCACGGTTTCGAAAAAAAAAAGTCAAAAAATATTATGGATTTTATTATAGGGGGAAATATTACAATTTCTATTTTGTGGACAAAAAAGGCAATAAGAAAAACGATAAACCATATCCATAATTATATAAATTATTCTATAAAATACTACAAATTTTTAAATAAAAAAATTGTAATTAGCTTTCTTAACGTATAAGTATAAAAAGTGATTAGCTTACAAATTTATAAAAAATTGAGCGTATATATCACAAAAAACAGATACAGAAAGCACCCAGTGGATTCATGCTATGACCAAACGGTCCTTCGCTCTCCATTCCACAAACAAACTCCTTTCCCACCACCTTCGTTTCATCGTCGCCAGCAAAACCCTCAGCACCTGCACATCATGGAACACCCAGCTCCGGGAGCTAACAAAAAACGGAAACTATCAAGAATGCCTCGATCTCTACCGCCAAATGCTCCGATCCGGTGCCTCTCCAAACGCATTTACCTTTCCCGTTGCTCTCAAGTCCTGCGCCGTTCTATCTCTCCCAATCTCAGGCACACAGCTCCACAGCCACGTCATTAAAACCGGTTGTAACTCAGAACCCTTCGTGCAAACGGGATTGATTTCTCTCTATGGGAAATGTTGTTTTATCGAAGACGCACGCCAACTGTTCGACGAAAGTCCACACTCCCAAAAACTGACAGTTTGCTACAATGCTCTGGTTGCTGGGTACACTCGAAACAATCAGTTTCAATCCGGGTATGAATTGTTTCGTCAGATGAGGTTTTTGGGTGTTCGCGTTGATGCTGTCACCATTTTAGGTCTGATTCCAGGTTGTACCGATCCTGGAAACTTGAAATTCGCTGAATCTCTACACGGTTTCGTGGCTAAATCTGGACTAGACAACGACTTCTGCGTCGGGAATTGTTTGCTTACAATGTACGTTCGATGTGGTTCAAATGAACTTGCGAGAAAATTCTTCGATAACATACCTGTGAAAGAGCTAGCCACCTGGAACGCTATGATCTCCGGATACGCACAAAACGGATACGCCACAGAAGCTCTGGAACTCTACTCAAAATTCGAATCATCAGGTATGGAACCTAACCCTATAACACTCGTGGGAATTCTTTCATCTTGTGCTCATCTTGGAGCCCAAAGAATCGGTATGAACATAGAAAAGAAAATACAAACCAGTAGCTACAAACACAACATTTTCTTGAACAACGCTTTGATAAACATGTATGCTAGATGTGGAAACCTTGTAAAAGCCCAAGAGCTTTTCGATACCCTAACAGAAAAAAATCTAGTATCATGGACCGCGATTATAGGTGGATACGGGATGCACGGGCAAGGCGAGACCGCGGTTCATCTTTTTAACGAGATGATACGGGCCAACATTAGGCCCGATGGGCCGGTTTTCGTTAGTGTATTATCCGCGTGTAGTCATGCTGGATTAACCGATCTAGGGTTAGGTTATTTCAATACAATGAAGGTAAATCACAAGCTAAACCCGGGCCCAGAACATTACTCGTGTGTAGTGGATCTTTTGGGCCGAGCAGGTCGACTTGGTGATGCTCACGACATCATTAAGACAATGCCAATGGAACCCGATGGAGCTGTTTGGGGAGCTCTTTTGGGTGCTTGCAAGATCCATAAGAATGTTGACTTAGCCGAGTTAGCATTTGACCATGTGATTAGGCTTGAACCCGAAAATATCGGTTACTATGTTTTGTTATCGAATTTATACACGGAAGTTAATAACATGGAAGGAATATTAAGGGTTCGAGTGATGATGAGAGATCGAAGGCTTAGAAAGGGCCCTGGGTATAGCTATTTTGAACATAAAGGTAGGGCTCATGTTTTTGTAGCGGGTGATATGAATCACCCGGAGAGTGAGGAGATATATGTGATGTTGGATAGACTTGATGATTTGGTGAATTTGTCATCTAGGGGTGAAAATGGGTTTGTTCATAGTGAGAGATTGGCGATTGCTTTTGCATTATTGAGTACTGAAATTGGGGAAGAGATTGTTGTGATAAAGAATTTACGGGTTTGTGGAGATTGCCATTTGTTTATAAAGTTGGTTAGTAAGGTTGTGGATCGTAGATTTGTTGTTAGGGATCCGACTCGTTTCCATCATTTTAAAGATGGGGTTTGTTCGTGTAAGGACTATTGGTAAGCTTATTACTTGGTCTATACAATAGTAATTTACTTTTATTTATTTTTTGTATTATAGCATCCTACTTCTGTTTCATTTTATTACAATGTTGTACTTTGATTTCTTTCTAGGATAATATTGAATGATACATCTTGTTGTACTTTGATATTTTTGTCGTTATCAATAATATTCATTCCATTACTTGTTTCTTACCTACCACACGACATGAGTTAATGATTCAATTCATTCCACCGAAGTAACTAAACATAAACATGACCATGGAATGGTAATGATCCATTCAATTACCATGTCGTGTCATTCCATCCAATCAAACAAACTCTGATTGCTTTTAGTAGATTTTGATAATTGACATTACCATAGTTTAAATAAAAATACAATTTTTTTGTCACATCTAAAAAAGATGGGACAAGAACTTTAGTTGTGCAAAAGACCATATTTTAGGTGTTGTTTGTTTTGTCGAAGCGAAAATGTCTGAAGTCTGCGGACCACCTCTGCAACAGAATAGGTGGATCAAACGGTTGCAAAGTGTAATAAGAAGCGTGTTTATTTGTTTAATATCTGCAGACTGCTGTAGATATTAAAAAATTAAAATAAAGTAATTTAGTAAACCGAAAATAGTTTTTCAACACCAAAAATTTAATAATTGTAGTCTTAAAACATTGAAATAAAATTCATACAACAAAATTAGTCTTACAATAACATTTTTAAATAAAATTCATATAATGAAAACTAGTCTTACAATAACATTTTTAAATAAAATTCATGCAACCCAACTTTAATAATTCTGATTTCATATTTTGCATAAATTGCTTGGCAATTTCATCCCATAACTGGGTCATATATTTACGGTCCGTTGCAGTACCATGTGTTAGAATTTCATATTCATCATTATCAACGACTGAATTGTTATTCCAAACTAAGACATTTGGTTCGTCATATCGTGCATGGGTAATGTTTCGTTATGTAACCAACGAGAATGATGTCATCCTCTTCAATATAAGGAATCGTGCATTTAAGACACCAAAAGCATGCTCAATAACATTATGAAGTTTTGCGTGTGCATGGTTAAATTTCTCTTTATTCGTTAATGCACGTCTTCGACGAAAATCTCCAAGCCAATACCTCACATTACGATACGGTGCAATAAAACCTCGAATGTTTGCATAAGCGACATCACAAAGATAATATTTATCTGTAAAATGGAAAAAACTAATAAATAAAAATCATTTCTTTTTCAAACTAAGATAAATCTATTTAAATAACCATAAACTTACCTAATGGTGGTAATGGGAATGGTGCATGTGGATTTGCTAATGCTTATGATAATATTCTAGACTCGTGTGTTATCCCTTCGCAACCAGCCACAACAAACGTAAACACCATGTTGAAGTCACATACTGCCAATACGTTTTGGTAACAATCGTCGTTTCCCTTACTTCTATAAAAATATCGTTTGTTTGTAGGGACAACATCATGTATCAAAGTATCATCAAGTGCACCAACTGCTCCTTTGAACACTCGTCGTAGCCTCCTATTATGTCCCGGAATGTTTGGATTCAGATTAAAAGAAGTTGGTACTATAATGTCATGTGCGAAAAGCAACATTTTGTTCAACACTTCATAAAAAAACTTATGAATTGTTTGCTTTGAGTGTTGAAATCTCCGCTTGATAATCACATAACGTTGGTTATGACCGATCATAAAAAACATAGTCATCTTCTCCTCAACCGATATATGTTTGCTATCCTTTAACACGTAGTTTACTCTAAAATGAGCACATAGTCAGACAAATGATTCATGGGACATACGTAGTATTTCAACACATTGTAGAGGATTACTGTGAAGTAACTCTAACGTAAATGCATGTCCCGTCATTTCCGAATCTTTGTCCCGCACTCGTTTGACACCCCTTTTCCAAAAGTAGCGGACATACAAGTACATTAGAATTATGAGAAGTATCTTTTTTGTCGTGATACATTAGGAACCTATTAATCAACACAAGTACCAAATAACATAAAAATAAAACTCAAGTACCAACTAACATAACATAAGATTCAAGTACCAAATAAAATAACATAAAACTCAAGTACAAAATAACATAAAATTCAAGTAACAAATACTACAAATAACATTCAAGTAGCAAATAACCAAAGAGAAATTAAATATCCTCCTACATTTTATTCCTACTTATCTTCCTACCAAATCAAATGTTGACATGTGGCATATTTAATGAAATTGATAATATTTTAGTCCACTTGTCATCATTTAATGTGGGTAGGAGGATAGTAGTAATAAAATGTAGAAGGATATTTAATTTTTCATAACGAAAAAACATAACCACATAGTTCCAACACATGCAATTAAAACCTAAACAACTCAAACATATAAACTTAACGAACAATCTTTACATCCTTTAAAACTCCTAAACTTGTAGTTGTCATCTCGATCTATCCTCTTAATATATGTGGATCATTAGGCAAATTTACCCACATCTCTCTTATATTCATGGTCCCTCCAAAAATGTGATACACAACAAATTGTAGAGGGTCTACTAGACCTAACTCGAGCAACTCAAGCTTCTTTAAACATTGGGGAATTGTTGGCCCTTGAGTCAAATGGCGTAGAGCTTTTTGCATTTCCAGTGCTAGATCATTAGCAGTAATAGAAGCTTTAGGTGAGGCACTAGGAGCTCGAGGTCCAGGAGTTGAGGGTTTAGCGCTTTTGTTGGGGTTACCAGAAGGTGAAGCAGCAGAAGGTGGTGGCTGAGTAAAATGCTCGCTAGTATGATTGGAAAAGTATTCATCCTCATCTATGTTAATGGAAAGGGCGTCCAGAAGCTTTAGTGGTGCGACATGGAAAGAATATGATCCATGTCCTGATGGTGTTTGGGATGTAGCATAATTGAGATTACTAGAGGCACTGTTTCCATCAAAGAGTTCTACACAAAGCTCTGGAAACAACAACGGGACGGTTTTCAAAGAACCGGCTTCCGGTTGTCCCTAAAGCCAATCAATGTAACAAAAGTAATAAAAGAATGAATAGCAACTATATAAACAAAATACATATAAATATGTGTGTGTGTGTATATATATATACATATATATATATATATATATATATATATATATATATATATATATATATATATATATATATTTAAAGTCCCCCCATTCCTCATTTGTTAAGTTACAAGTATTTGTTTGTGGATTGTAAAGGTTGATAGTTTTGTTTTTCAAGTATAACCATCCTGTGTATTTGACTTTAAGGTTGTCATAGACATTTTTCAATTGCCTTTGATTCAAATCCACACCATACGTTTCCTTAATGGTTGTTCCTAACTTGTTCCATGAATGTTTGTGCAAACTCAAACTTTTTCTACCCATAGTTTGTACTTCTTCAATACAAGTGTGCAATAAGAATTTTATTTGCTCATTGGTCCATGTATGTTTATCTCTTATTGCTAATAAGAAAAAAAAATATATGAAATACATACTTTAGCAACAAAGATTAATGATATTTCAACATAATAATAACTTAAATTGATGACATTTCAACAACAATGCATCATGAATAAAAAAAACCATATAAGCAAAGATTATACAATAAAATCAGCAAATAAGCATAAACTTGCATATAAGTTTACGATTTCAACAAAGATTTTAGCATATTTAACAAAGATTTAAGCAATAACTTGCATATAAGTTTATGATTTCAGCATATAAGTTTATGATTTTAGCAAACATTGATAACAATTCAACACAAATTATTTTCAACAAAACATAAATAACATACTTTGAGTAGAAAATCTGTTATAAGAACAATTATATCATAAATCAACATTCATATGCATAACTTTCTGATTTCAACAAAGATTTTAGCAAGGATTCTTCACATCTCAGCAACAAAATCGGTACTCAAATCAAAAATTGGTACTCAACAACATAAAATCAATACTCAAATCAAAAATCAGAAAAAAAACCCTTACCTGTTGAAGACGATGGCAGTGGAGAAGCAAAGGATGTTGGCGGTCGACTGGGCAGTGATTTGGCGGCGAGCTGCTATCGACTGGCGGAGTGGTCGGTTCTTCAACAGCCTCATTGATGACGAGAAGAGGGAGAACGAAGAACGAATTCGGTTGTGGAGATTTTGTCCGCTTTTGGTTTTTTAAATTAGGTTAGAAGAGATTAGAAGATCCAAGCCCAATGTTGTGTGGGGCAGAGGACGGGAAGAGGTTTTTGAGCCCGAAGTCTTACAAAATAAACTATTGCGAAATTAAAAGTGATGCGTGTGCGTTGCGCCGCGCAACAATAAGAAGTAAGAGGAGGTTTTTTAAAAAAAACAAACACCACCTAAACAAAAAAAACGGACAAAATCTCCACAACCGCATTCATTCTTCGTTCTCCCTCTTTTCGTCGTCAAATCGAGGCTGTTGAAGAACCAACCATTCCACCACTAACAGCTTAAAGTATGTTACTTATGTTTTGTTGAAAATAATTTGTGCTGAATTGTTATCAGTGTTTGCTAAAATCATAAAGTTATATGCAAGTTTATGCTTAAATCTTTGTTGAATTCATAAACTTATATGCAAATTTATGCTTACTTGCTGATTGTATTGTATAATCTTTGCTTATATGGTTTTTTTTCATGATGCATTGTTGTTGAAATGTCATCAATTTAAGTTATTATTATGTTGAAATATCATTAATCTTTGTTGCTAAAGTATGTATTCCATATTTTTTTTGTTATTACAATGGGAGATTAACATACATGGACCAATGAGCAAATAAAATTCTTATTGCACACTTGTATTGAAGAAGTACAAACTATGGGTAGAAAAGGTTTGAATTTGCAAAAACATTCATGGAACAAGTTAGGAACAACCATTAAGGAAAAGTATGGTGTGGATTTGAATAAAAGACAATTGAAAAACGCCTATGACAACCTTTACAATCCACAAACAAATACTTTTAACTTAACAAATGAGGAGTGGGAGGACTTTAAAAAGGTATATATATATATATATATATATATATATATATATATATATATATATATATATATATATATATTTGTATGTATTTTGTTTATATAGTTGCCATTTATTCTTTTATTACTTTTGTTACATTGATTGGGTTTAGGGACATCCGAAAGACGCTTCTTTGAAAACCGTCCCGTTATTGTTTCCAAAGCTTTGTGCAGAACTCTTTGATGGAAAACAGTGCCTCTGGTAATCTCAGCTATGCTACATCCCAAACGTCATTGGGACATGGATCATATTCTTTCCATGTCGCACCACTAAAGCTTATGGACGCCCTTTCCATTAACATACATGAGGATGATTACTTTTCCAATCATACTTGTGAGCATTTTATTCAGCCACCACCTTCTGCTGCTTCACCTTCTGCTGATTCACCTTCTGCTACTTCACCTTCTGGTAACCCCAACAAAAAGGCTAAACCCTCAACTCCTAGACCTCTAGTGCCTCACCTAAAGCTTCTATTACTGCTGATGGTCTAGCATTGGAGATGCAAAAAGCTTTATGTCATTTGACTCAAGGGCCAACAATTCCCCAATGTTTAGAGAAGCTTGAGTTGCTCGAGTTAGGCCCAGTAGACCCTCTACAATTTGTTGTGTATCACATTTTTCGAAGGACCATGAATATAAGAGAGATGTGGGTAAATTTGCCCAATGATCCACATATATTAAGTGGATGGATCGAGATGATAGCTACAAGTTTAGGAGTTTTAAAGGATGTAAATATTGTTCGTTAAGTTTATATGTTTGAGTTGTTTAGGTTTTAATTGCATGTGTTGGAACTATGTGGTTATGTTTTTTGGTTATTTGCTACTTGAATGTTATTTGTAGTATTTGTTACTTGAATTTTATGTTATTTGTTACTTGAGTTTTATGTTATTTTGTACTTGAGTTTTATGTTATTTTATTTGGTACTTGAATCTTATGTTATGTTAGTTGGTACTTGAGTTTTATTTTTATGTTATTTGGTACTTGTGTTGATTAATAGGTTCCTAATGTATCACGACAAAAAGATACTTCTCATAATTCTAATGTACTTGTATGTCTGCTACTTTTGGAAAAGGGGTGTTAAACGAGTGCGGGACAAAGATTCAGAAATGACAGGACATGCATTTACGTTAGAGTTACTTCACAGTAGTCCTCTACAATGTGTTGAAGTACTACGTATGTCCCATGAATCATTTGTCCGACTATGTGCTCATTTTAGAGTAAACTATGCGTTAAAGGATATCAAACATATATCGGTTGAGGAGAAGATGACTATGTTTTTATGATGATCGGTCATCACCAACGTTATGTGATTATCCAGCGGAGATTTCAACACTCAAAGCAAATAATTCATAAGTTTTTTTCATGAAGTGTTGAACAAAATGTTGCTTTTCGCACATGACATTATAGTACCAACTTCTTTTAATCTGAATCCAAACATTCCAGGACATAATAGGAGGCTACGACGAGTGTTCAAAGGAGCAGTTGGTGCACTTGATGATACTTTGATACATGATGTTGTCCTTGCAAACAAACGAGATTTTTTTATAGAAGTAGGGGAAAAGACGATTCTTACCAAAACGTATTGGTAGTATGTGACTTCAACATGATGTTTACGTTTGTTGTGGTTGGTTGGGAAGGGATAGTACACGAGTCTAGAATATTATCAGAAGAATTAGCAAATCCACATGCACCATTCCCGTTACCACCATCAGGCAAGTTTATGGTTATTTAAATAGATTTATCTTAGTTTGAAAAAGAAATGATTTTTATTTATATTTTTTCCCCCTTTTTATAGGTAAATATTATCTTTGTGATGTCGCCTATGCAAACATTCGAGGTTTTATTGCACCGTACCGTAATGTGAGGTATTGACTTGGAGATTTTCGTCAAAGACGTGCATTAACGAATAAAGAGAAATTTAACCATGCATGTACATGCAAAACTTCGGAATGTTATTGAGTGTGCTTTTGGTGTCTTGAAAGCATGATTCCCTATATTGAAAAGGATGACACCATTCTTGTTGGTTACACAACGAAACATTACCCTTGCATGTTTTGTTGGGTTTTCTACACATCAAATACACTCTAAAACTAGGTAGCAGAAAAATCGAAACAACGATATACCTAAGTGTACATGCATCCTATGGATCTATGGCTTCATGCTAATTACATCAACCCTAGAAAACATAAAAACAAAGAAGAAAACATACCTCTTATGTAGCCCTTGATCTTCATGCTTGAGATCTTGAACCTCCATGAAGTTGCTTGGATGAAAGGACCCAAACCAAAATCCGTCTAATGGTATCACACCCAATGACACCAAAGAGTGGAATAAAAATAACTAGAAGGTTCAATTTCCCAAACCCAACGAGGGTTAGAAATTGTCCCTAAGAGGGGGAGGAAGAAGGGTTGGCGAAACTTCAAGCCAAGGTGCAAGGAGGAATGAAATCCCTAAGACCATATTTATAGCCTTGGATGCCTCCTTAGGTTTAGTACTCCTTCCCATGTGGGATGGAGGCATAACCACGAAATTTCACTCATTTCCCATGTGGGATGGAGTGATTTTCATCCAACCCTAATCCCATAAAGGTTTTGGAACATTCCTGATTAACCGACTATCGATTAATGAACATTCAACCCTTTAACTAATTAAACTGTTAATTAATTCCCATAATATATTTCCAATTAGTTTCTAATTAATTATTAACCATAATAATTAATAAACCAATTTCGCATTTTATTTATTCTACTCAATTTGGGTCTTGAGGGCAACCCAAAAGGACCCTGCTATTATTAGAAATATTATCAATAGTTAATGACCTTGGACACTATTCCAACATGTTTCACGCGTCATAATTTTCTAGGAAGACAGAGACTACGTGATGAGTATTTTGCACGATATGATGAACTAAATGTCTCGGTTCGGAATAACAATGCAGTTGTTGATAATGATGAAGATGAGATTCCAACACATGGTACTGCAGCGGACCGTGAATATATAACCTAGTTATGGGATGAAATTGTCGAGAGATTGATGCAAAATATGGAATGAGAATTATTAAAATTTGGTTGTATGAATTTTATTTAAAAATATTATTGTAAGACTAATTTCATTGTATGAATTTTATTTAAAAATGTTATTGTAAGACTAATTTGGTTGTATGAATTTTATTTCAATGTGTTAATACTACAATTATTAAATTTTTGGTATTGAAAAACTATTTTCGGTTTATTAAATCACTTTATTTTAATTTTTTAAATATTTGTAGCAGCCTGTAGATGTTAGAAAAACAAACACGATTCTTATTACACTCTGCAGCCGTTTGGTCCATCTCTTCTGCTGTAGAGGGTTGCAGAGGTGGTCTGCAGACTTCAAACATTTTCGCTTCGAAAAAACAATCAGCACCTTAGATTAGGTTAAAAGAGATGAGAAGAGGCAAGCCCAATGTTGTGTGGGGCCAGTGGCGGAACTAGATGAGACGTTGGGGGTACTACCGCATCCCCAAAAATTATTTTATGTATATAAAAAAATTTATTTGTAAACATGTTCTATGTTATTGTATCCCCAGCTTAAGATATTGTACCATTTTTTTAATGTTCGGGATATGATAACTACATAGAATATATATTGATAATGTTTGTACCCCCATATCAAAATTCTTGGCTCTGCCACTATGTGGGGCAGAGGACAAGAAGAGGTTTTTAAGCCCAAAGTCTTTTAAATAACAAACTACCGTGAAATTAAAAGTGTTGTGCGTATGTTGCGCCACGCAGCAATAAGAGATAAGAATATGTTTTTTCTTAAACAAACACCACCTTAGAGTCATTGGGATCTGCTAACTGGCTCAAGTGCTTCAACAATGGCTACGCTATTCCGTCTTATGACTTGCGTAAACAAAGCAGGGAGATTTTCATCAATTTCTCAAGCCCAATTACTATTTTAGACCTTGTTTCCCCCAATGCCATATCGATAAAATGTTTGTCTTGGTAAATTATGTTTATAATATATTTGAGAAAATGACCATATACTTGGGGAAATGGAAGGTAAAAATAAATTTGAGGATAAATTTGAAAAAAATAAAAATGAAGAGGATTAGGCTTTATGCGAAAATCCTTTTTTCCTTGACTGTCTCTGTCTCTGTTAAATCATTTCTTTTTTAATTAGGTCAAAAGAAAATACCACATTAATCTTGTGATAAAAAAAAAACCCACTTACAACCATGCCTATGTCATTTTTTTCTTCACCATTGACTTCCACTGTATTGTCAATGACGAGGTTCATGAACCGGTCAAATCCACAAAGTGTTCCAACCACTGTCCAATTGGCATTCAGCTTGACTGTAAAACAATAATGTTAGTGAGAATGTAAGACTCTATATTTCACGTCCACTATTACTATATATTCAAGCTAAAATGTACTTGGAAAGAAAATAACTTAATGCTCCATGCATGATATGAAAACTCTCAGAACACGAAGACAACTAAAATGCTTCAAAAGGTAACGACCATTGAACAATTCCAGTTTAATAGGAGATATTTCATTTGCAAGAGTTAGATAATATAGTACCCTCGTACGACTGTAAATACTAAAAGATATTTCTTGCCCTAATTTACTAATTTTGTTAATAACGACGATAATCGATCCATTCCGTTGATTGATATCTCAAATGTATTGCAATTACTAGACACAACAAAACGAATAACGATATCACTAAAAGAACGAAAACTTACTCTACAGTTGTTTCTCCATGTACCTATAAACAAGTTGAAAAGTAAAAGAAGGTAAAAATTAGGAGTTGAGTGAGATGAACAGAAGGGTTTAAGAAAGTTGAAACGAAGCAGTTATGATAGAGAAACTTCCAATTAAAGATAAAAAAGAGCTTACTTCTTGAGATCCGGACGTTGACCTGATTTGCTCATGACGAAAGCGAAACCCTAACACTCCACTCCAACGAGAGAAAGGAAAGGAAGCGGGAAGATTTAGAAAGATCTTTATTCCTGAGTTTCATTTTAGGAGAGAAAGGAAGAGAAAGGAAAATAATATTCAAGTTAATTTTCCCTACACACTATCCTCCAAAATCATCCCAAATCAGAAGGAACCAGAGAGAAAGGAGACGAAGATCAACTCCTTTAATTTCATTTCTCTCGTTTTCTTTTCTTTTCTTTCCTTTAGTGAACTCGGGAGCGCAGTGTAAAGAGGAACAAAGGAAATCCGATAGAAATGAAACAAAAATTTGTGGGGTTTATTGTGCGTAGAAGCACTATGGATATTGTATCACATATACAAGAGTGGGTTCCAGACTTCCGATTATATTCGTTTTAATAGGTAAATAAATGGAATTTATGTTCGTTTTATTACTAACATTTATTTATTTTGTTATTATTAAAAAACTTTTTTGTCAAGAAGTTGAAACCAACAATGAACACTTCTTCTTGTGTCTTCATTGTTGTCTCCCCTTACCATGATGAAACTTTGTTATCCACTAACAAAACTCAAAGAAGAGGGACCAAAAATCAAATAAGTTGTAAGTTGAAGTAGAAACATCAAAGGAACTTAATGGAACTAGTAGTAGCAGAGGAATCATGAATGGAAAAGCACGTGGGTCGATGTAAAGTCGTAAGGGGAATAGTGACACCCCCAAACATTAGGTATGTGACAAGAAAGATGGACCAAAACCGAATAACATTAAGGGAACAAGTAGTAGCAGAGGGGGAGAGGGAGGAGGGAGGAGAATCATGAAAAGTTTTGAGAACATATACATCTACTTAAGGTTTTGTTGGAAAAATTGGTTTAACCAATTTTCAATAAATGGTTTTCTTTCTCATATTTTAACACGGATCTTGAACCAAAACCTTATTAAAGTGGATAAACGGTTATATATTTGTATTCTTCTTGTGATACTTTCGTTTTGGTATATTATATGTCGAAAACAAAATTAAGATGGATGAGAAAATAATAATTAAAGTGAAGTAGTTAGATAAATTGAAAAAAAATATTAAGTGAGTTTTGAGCCATCATACATAACGGGGAGAAGGAAAAATAAACGATCATAAGTACGGAGGCATCTAAGCCTTATCTGTAACACCCATATCCCATGTATTTTCATTTATGGCTTAAATTATATAATTGTTTGCATTTTGGTCCATTACGCGGAGTGTGGATTGCATCTATGCAGGGCGTAGCTAAGGAAATTGGACGTGGGCATTCCATGCAATACGAAAGGTGTACCATGCGTAAGTAGGGCATAATACCGCTAAACCCAAACCCTAATTTTTAGGGTTAAGAGCCTATTTAGGGTGAACTTAAGGGTTAAGTTCACACGCAACCTAATTGGATCTATGTTTTCACTATTGAAAGCTATAAACCATGAACTTCAGAAGAACCCTATGGAAACCCTATTAATTTAGAAAAACATAAAAGGTTAGGGTTTACATACCTTTTAGTTATTGTTATAAATAACTAATCAAATCCTTCTTCAATAGCTCTTGGAAACAAACACCAGAAATCTCGTGTCTCTAATGGTTCACACACAAACCTAAAAACTATGAAACTTGAAGAGAGAGGAGAGGGGAGGTATATTTTTAGCTATCCCTCTGAGTGAAGTTATGGACGAAATGTGAAAGGTGTAAGACCCTATTTATAGCTGTTAGGAAAACCTAATATAATCCTTACTTGAGTAAAATAATAATATTCAAAATCAAGTAATTATCTGTTTTCTTAATTATCTTCAAGAGATATCCTAGAAACCCTAGAATATTCCCCCAAAACTGTCCACCTCCTATGGAGAAGGTTCTAGAACCCTTTTATTCAACTACTGAACAATTACAATTTAGGTCATTGCACTTTTAATTAATCCAATTAATCCCAAAATTAATTTTAATTAATGACTGATTAATTCATAATTAAATAATACTATTTCTAATTAATATATTAATCTCATAATATATTAATAAATCATTTATTTCTATTTATTAATCATATAATAAATCAATAAATCAAACTCTCTCTCTAAAAGTCATCATATTCAATTACTAGGTTTGAGGGCAACCCAAAAGGACTGTGCTAATAATTCAAGTATATATCAATTTAGTTATTGACTTAGACATCTAATCCAACAGTCTCCCACTTGGATAAGTCTATAACTATAATTGTCAGCATAACTTCTAAACTAATAGCAAATGGTGCTTCCTAGTGCAACTCCAGTCTCTGATCTGATCAGACATTAGTCATAGATAAGTGATCAAATATTTCTTCGTTCTACAAGATGTCATATAGACATGAGACATGGATTAGAATCAATCTCATTGTCCAAAATTTTGTTTCCCGATTTGTGATGAACTCATAAGACTTACTAATTGAACTCATTAATTTAGTCATGACTGGGCCCAACACTATAAGTCAACACCAAATCACCGAGGGGCCTAAATATATCACTTTTCCTGTTAGGGCAAAAGGAAAAAAAAAATAAACTTTGACTCATATGCTTGTATCATTTACTCACCGAATCATACATGACAATACGTTTTATAACATTAAGTTACTGATACGTTTTCGTAATACCAATGTACAAACGACTTATAAATTACAACTCATATATCTTCGTTTCAAGAATATAAGATATTATCGTCTTAGAATTACTCGTGCTAGAATCCATGAAGTAATTCTCTGAGCGTGGGTTTATCCAATACTCAAATCTCCATTTTCTAAGTACTCATGAATGTTGCAGCAATACATATGTTATGTCTAATCTCCTTAGACAATCTACAATCCATTCATGACAATCTTCATTCACTGCTTACTTCCTAAAGTATGAGCGACCGGGGAATTTCGAATAATCAAATTATTCAGGGATTAAAAATGGAAAATGAAACACAAGAATATATAATTGACAAAGGCAGTAAACAAACTCATAAATAATCTCTATTATTCAATCACGAAAATCAATTACGTTTATTATGCTACAAGTTTCAAACTAATCATCGAACTACTAAAATTAATGTCATCTCTCAAACCAATGCTCCTAGCATGTAGACTATTCTTAACCCTACTCAATGTCTTCGTGAAAGGATCTACATTATTGTCTTCTGACGACACTCTCTTGACTATGAGATGAACTTTTTCAACTCTATGTCTGATATACTGGTACTTTCTATTGATATGTTTGGACTTACCATGATATCTCGGTTCTTTCGCTAAAGCAACCGCTCCTTCATTATCGCATAAAAGTTACATTGGCTCCTGAATGGTCGAAATTACTCCGAGATCGCCGATAAAGTTTTTCCGCCAAGCCGCTTCTTTGATGCTTCACTCGCTGCTATGTACTCTGATTCACAAGTAGAATAAGCCACCGTGTCTTTCTTGGAACTTTTCCAAGTAACCACTCCACCATTTAATAGGAACACCTAGGCAGATTGAGAACGAAGATTATCTCTATCTGTTTGAAAGTTGGCGCCACTACACCCACATACTCTTAACTCATCACTGCAACCAAGGACTAGAATAAAGTCCTTTGTCCTTTGCAGATACTTGAGAATGTTTTTCATTTCTATCCAATGAGCTCTGCTAGGATTTCTTTGAAAGCGACTAACCATGCATAAAGCAAAAGACACATCAGGGAGAGTACATGTCATAACATACATTATCGATCCTACAACTAAAGTATATGGGACTCGACTCATTTCTTTTATCTCTTCATTTTTACTTGGGCTTTGAGTCTTACTCAACTTGGAATTGCTTTGAATAGGTGGCTCTCATTTCTTGGAATTTTTCATACTTAAATGTTTTAGTACCTTATCCCAGTATGTATTTTTTTTCTAAGACCAATTAGTCTTTTCTTTATATCCCTTATGTGACAACCCGGAATTTCAATCTTGCACAATTAATCAATTCAATCAATATTCAACTTGTTTTGTCGATTTCTAGTGCTATTCAATGGGTCATTTAAGTGTTCTAAGCTTGTATATATAACTAAGGTTGAGTTTAGGAATGATTCGGAGTGTTGAATAATGAAAAAATTGGGCCATACACACCTCTTGGAGGAGTGTACGGCCGTACACACGGGTGTGCGGCCGCACACCCACTCCCTTGGCAACACACTCACTTTTGACAGCACTCACACTCCTATATAAAGGGTAGCCCCCTTCCTTTCATTCCTTTATCACCTTGGCAGCACACAACATCATTTCCTCTCAAGTTTCTCCATCTTTGAACCTTCCCAAGGCTTCAAAAACGTGAGTAATCCATCCCTTAACTTGTTGTGCATGAAGAACCTCTTGATCTAGGCCTTGAATCATGAAAGTCCCGTCATGTTCTTCATCTCGTTGAAGGAGTGCGACCACACACCCATGTGTGCGGCAGCACACTCTTGTGTGGGGCCACACACTCATGTGTGCGGCAGCACACACATTTGTGCGACCATACACACACACACCATAGGACCACAAACCCATTTCTAAGACCCTAAACTTTTACTACAACCAAGTATGGGCCTAGGACACTTCATGGATGCAAGTATGGACCTTGAAAACACCTCAAAGGCATCTCCCATCATAAGTGTACGGCCGCACACCCATGGCCGTACACACCTTTAAAGTGGCCATACACCTCACTCATGCAATCCTTTGAGGTCCTAACACTTAGTGCAAGTAGTCCCAAGTTCTTAGAATGGTTCTTCATCACATCTAGTGGTGAAATACCATCATTTGACTACTTTATGTGTCATTACTTGTTGATTAGGATCAAATCGTGTTCAAGGCTTCACTTGAACATCCCGCATTCTGTATCGATCCTTCATTCAAATCACCCGAGGTGAGTTCATACCCCCTACATTTTTCCGTATTTTTAATGTTTTCAGGGAAGGGACACAAGCTAAACATAAATGTTTTCAAAACTCATGAAATTCTCATACTTTAACCCTTTTGTACTATGTTGAGCATAAGGGTCGTTTTTCACTGAAATTTCATAGTTTTCCGGGTTCGCTATTCACTACGTTACTCATGCAAACTATAATCGGTATAGTTTGGGATTTTTCTAAACATAACAAGTATAGAAACTTTCACTACTAAACGTATGCACTAAGAACAGGAATATTTTACAGTTTGCACCACTACTCTTTCACGTTTTTCATAACTGTAATTATCTCTAGGAACGGTATACATTCGGATTTTCACTACGGTAGAACGCTACTACACTACATGTAAACTAGATTGTACGATACTGTGAGGCACTACTTAACTACTGTATCCTTAGGTGTATAGGGATAAATCCTATCATAGTATAACCAGAGTCTACTGGAGGGAGAGCGTGAGATTTGTGAATAGATCTATTCGGGACTGACAATCCCACACCCGAACTGCTAGCTACAGTTGGGCAGGCATGCCCAGGGTGACAAATGTCATTTAAATCGACACCTGAAGAATGTTGGAAAGGTCTCTAGTCATATCAAGTATGGTTATACAACTCACATTATGTATAAATCACTTTGAGTTTACAATCTGACACTCTTAAACGGTTTTATTTATCAATGACTATGAAACTCCTAGATCTTTTGAGATTCATTGAATCTATCAATGACATGTTTAATATCAGATTATGCTATTTTATTTGTAACTGGGATACCGAGGATCACAAACAAGATGTGAATAACCATACAAATATGCTTGGCACTCTCGATGTCATTTTATCATCTCTAATTAATGTACCGATTAGCTACATACACTCTCCATTAACAATGATAATTTTAAGATGCTCATTATTACTCTTTATAATCACTATCAGTGTGCCGGTTAAGCACACACGCTCCACTAACTACATGTAAAGTATAATGTGCAATTTTATGGATTAACATACTTTTCACATTTTTTCTAAAGTAACTAAGTGTGAGATTTTTTTTTGAAATAATTTAGTTACTTTGTATAATTATACTTATTAATGAGATTATGTCCTATCAAACAGTTAACGACCCTCCACCATACAAGAGAGTAGTTGGTAAGAGTTGATACCAAATAGCGGCCATGTTATAGGCAGCTTCCTTAAACTCCCCTTATCGTATGACTTCGTGAATGAGGCCTACAATTGGTTTGACCGACTTTGTCTTATACATATAATAATTAAAATTTTAATAATATATCATATAAGGTGTGTTTTAAAACTTTTCTAAAATACTAGGTTTAATTTTAAATTTTTTGAAATTAATATAAAAATTAATTTAATTTTAAAATTAAACCAATTTTGATTTTATCTTTGCCTTTTAATTAATTATTAATTAAATTAATTTAAATCATATAAGGATTAAATAATTATTTACTATTAAACTATTAATTAAATAATTTGAATTTAATCCTAATCATTACCTAACTAGGTTTTCGAAAATTAAGGGGTACAAGGATTATTCAATTTTAATTATTATATTTTAACAAATTAAAACAATAATTATCAAATATGGAAACCCTATTACCCCTACCATATTTTCGAAACTTATGGAGGAAGCAAGGGTTTCAAGAACCCTTGCCCAAGTCGAAATTTATATCCCTTATGGTTTAACTTCAATAAATCATAAGTTGATCTATTCACCTATTATGCAAATCAATTGAAAACATGTGGCTCTGATACCAATGTTAGGTTTTATAGGATACAAAATCATGTGGCGGAAAATAACTTAACCCTTAAGTTCACATGGAACCTAATTGGATCTATGTTTTCACTATTGAAAGCTATAAACTATGAACATCAACAAAACCCTATGGAAACCCTATTAATTTTGAAAAACATAAAAAGTTAGGGTTTACATACATTCTATTTATTGTTGTAAATAACAAATCAAATCCTTCTTCAATAGCTTTTGGAAGCAAGCACCAGAAATCTCATGTCTCTGATGGTTCACACTCAAACCCTAACAATTAGGAAACTTGAAGAGAGAGGAGAGGGGGTGTATGTTTTCGGCTATCCTTTTGAGAGAAGTGATGGCCAAAATATGAAAGGTGTAAGTCCCTATTTATAGTTGTTAGGAAAACCCTAAATAACCCTTACTTGATTACAATAATAATATTTCAAATCGGGTAATTATCTGGTTTCCTAATTATCTTCAAGAGATATTCCATAAACCCTAGAATATTCCCCGAAAACCATCCACCTTCTATGGGGAAGGTTCTGGAACCCTTTTGTTCAACTATTAAACAGTTACAACTTATGTCCTTGTACTTTTAATTAATCCAATTAATCCTAAAATTAATTATCATTAATTTCTAATTAATTCTTAATTAAATAATACTGTTTATAATTAATATATTATTCTCATAATATATTAATAAATCATTTATTGCTGATTATTAATCGTATAATAAATCAATAAATCAGTCTCTCTCTCTCTCTTCTCTCTCTCTCTCTCTAAAAATCAGCCTATTCAATTACTAGTTTTGAGGGCAACCCAAAAAGACTTTGCTAATAATTTAAGTATATACCGATTTAGTTATTGGCTTAGACACCTAATCCAACACTTATAAACCTTGAGGCCTCCCTTATCACCAGCCTCCATTCCCCCTTTCCGTCATTTCGAAAACCCTAATGTAACGCCCCGATCCTCAGGTATTTCTTTATTATGAATTTCCGGATTAAGCTCTACTCGACGAGTTGGTCAACCTATTCGTCGAGTAGGAGCGGGGTGACAACGCGTGTTTAGTGACCTACTCGGCGAGTCCACTATTGGGACTCGGCGAGTAGGAGCTGGCAGATGAAACCCTAAATCCCAGGGTTTGTGCCCTATTTAAAGGAGCCTCAGCCTCCTTTGGGCTTCCTTACAGTCTTTGAGAGCCCTTATAAACCCTAATTCGTGTGTGTGTGCCTTGGAGTGGTTTTGAAGCTTGGAAGAGAGGATTTTGGAGGAAGGGAGTTAAGAGTGCAAAGGAAATTAAAGCAAGAAAGGAGGGGGAAACGGGTTTTGCCTCAGCTAGCATCTTTTGAAGGTATCAAAGTGCCATTCTTACTTCCTTTTCTATCCTCTTGTTGAGTTCTAGGGCTTTTTATGGATTTTCAAGTTGGGATGTTGACCTATAGGCTAGATCTGAAGTTGTAACTTCAGATCTGGACCCTCCTTGGCTGCTAGAGTCATAAAGTTGCTGTATTGGTTGTAGATGAAGTCCCTCTTGGACTAGAAACTCCATTAAGAACTTAAAATAAACTTTTGGAGCCCTTATAGCCATGCATGTACGTAAAGTTTGCAACTTTACGTGATAAGTATGCCCTAGAAGCTTGGATCTATGATTTGGAGCCGCTGCATGGCTTAAAACAAATCTGTATGGAAAGAGGACTGAATGGACTCGGCGGGTCGCAAGGGTGACTCAGCGAGTCCCATGAAGATGGTCATTGAGCTCGGCAAGTTGGATGAACAACTCGGCGAGTCCAATGAAGATCGCCATAAAACTCGACGAGTTGAAGAATAACTCGGCGAGTCGGATGACTTTTCCCCTGGATAGACTTGCGTGTGTACCCGTTGAGTTGCAGGAAGGAAACTCGACGGGTGGCCCTTAAGGATCGATCAGGATTCGAAGGAACTCGACGAGTCACTCTGGTGGCTCAGCAAGTTGGAATGTGCTCCATGAACTCGGCGAGTGGCCGAGTGCACTCGGCGAGTAGAGGTCAACATGGGCTGTTGACCTTGACTGAGGACTTTGACCTTGATCAGGAAGTTCTAAGAGGTTATGGGGTGTCTCATAAGGGTAAGAACTTATGACTATATTGTGCTATGGTTATAGGTGGTGGAGCCGGTGTCAAGTGATCCGATAGTTGGAGTTGCATTTCTATCGACATCTGCGAGGTGAGTTATCCTCACTATATCTATAGGGTCTACGGCACCAAGGCCGGCCCTTTATGAATTACATCCTGGGTTAGGATGGTTGCTTTGTTATTGCCATGTTAGATTTCATCCTGGTTTAGGATGGGTGTTATGTTATTGCTTTGCTGGAATTTATACTGTTAGGATGGTTGTTATACTAGAGATCGGTAGTTATGGTATGCTGCATAAGATTCTGATCTATAGGATCGGAATCATGATAGATAGTATGTTATGCTTTTATGATCCATGAGGATTGGTTGGTTAGTGACTTGTTAGGTCGATACTCTAGCTATGAGTGAAATCTTTGATTGATGGTCAATGAGATAGATATGTTTGCTATGTGTACATGCCAATATATGATAGTATGCGTACATGGTTTGTTGCTTGTTGGTTGGGTTGAGGCGGTCCTGCTTTGTGCTGAAGGCCAACACACCCTCTGAGCGGTCCGGGGAGACTATAGGCCCACGCGGCGGACCAGTCATGCCGAAGGCTCGGGATAGATTCAGATAGACTGTAGGCCCAGTACGGCGGACTAGTCCGGCCGATGGCCCAGTATGTATGTTGTTTGATTGATCGTTATGGGTATGGTTATGCCAGTGTGGTATTGGTATTTTTGGGGTAGCTCACTAAGCCCCCGGGCATACAGTTTTCAGTTTATTGTTTCAGGTACTTCAGGAGAGCGAGGGAAGGCGAAGGCGTGACTGTACCACTCCTCATCCTCATGATCTATTTTGGGACACTCAGATGATAAATGAATTGGAAATGTTTTGTAAAAACAATTACTATTTGACTCTTTTGTTAGCACTAAAAGTTTAAATTTGGCGTAAATTTTATGGGTGTTACACCTAAACTTCTAGAGCTTTTTTTGAACCTTTAAAGTGTTCTTGGAGCATTGTGGAAGAAGGAGAAGCACACAATTGAGGATTGTTGGGCTTGGAGCTTGTAGATCCAGAGTTTCCTTCACATTTACAAGCTTTTGGAGGTATAAAGTGAAGAGAATTGTTATCGAGATTATGAAAGCAATTATGATTGAATGAATGAAAAGTAAGAACACAACGAGTAAATATTAATCAGATCTTATATTGATGAAGACTGATTACAAAGCTTAAGCAGAAAGAATACTCGAGTTCAAAAGTTTTTTCTACTTCTATCCTCAGTCCCTATTTATAGGAAACCTGAGTGTACAAAAAATATACTAAGTCTATTACAATACATTTTGCATAAACTGTGACTTAGTAAAATAACTAATATGCGAAACTAAAGAAACAACCACTTCGACTTTTTACAATACTAAGACTCTACAATCTCCCCCTTTGTAAACAGTCGAAACTATTCAGTCCATAAGCCTCTGAATAGCTGAGTGAATTGTCTTTCGCACTTCACAATACCAAGAAGTCACCTTCTTAAGCTCCCTCTTGTCTCCTTCGTTATTCTTCTTGCAGTTATTCATACGAACAATAAAATTCGTATATTGCGAAGAAGTATATCTTTTAACTTCTGAGACTTTGAACAAAAATTTCTTGGGCTTCCCTTTCGTATCTTTTCCTGAAAATACCATGCCAAATGGTTTCAGGCATATTTCCCCAACAACATACTTAGATAATGCTGCCTGGGTCAAGGTATCTTCCCATGGGACATTCACTTCTCTTCCCAAAGACGTTGCGAGTTCTTCATCGGTTAATGCCAAACAATCGAAGTAATTATCGATAAAAGTCTTGACATATGCGAACCAAATTCTAAACACTTCAGTTTCCGATCCTTTGAGCTTGTGGTCTTCCATATGTTTCAAAATAAGACCCACTTGAATAAGATCATTGCAGTTCATCAGAAGGAAGTCAGCTATTGTGAAGTCATACTGCTTGTTATCAGCTCGAATAACAAAATAACAAAAATTCTGAAGCATGTCTTCAAACATCGTATCCTTCTTGATCATCAACACCTTTTTGATCTTCATTAAAGACCATACTTCATCTGGATTCTTTCCCAATACAGCATGAAATATGATTTTCATGTGTATGTAGTCATCAGCATTATCAAACTTCTCGCTAATCTTGTACTGAGCTGTTATGAAAAGCATTTCATTTATCGGAAAATCCAACTGGCATTTGTCCGAATTCGCAATATCGTAGCTTCTCTTTGGCTTTTTCTCAAATTCATACATCTCCCTTCCCACCACTTTCGACTCTATAGTTTCATAAGAGTACAACTTCGCAAGATCGCCTTTATTCATTGTGGGAGGATCACTTGCCCTTTGCCTCATTATGCTTTGAACTTGCCTCAGCCTTTCCATCTCAGCCTCTGCTTCAGCTTTCTTTTCCTCCTTCGACTTTTCATACAAGATCCCTTTCCCTTTTCCCACATCATCAGTTGGAGGTTTCGCACTAGAACTTCCTTCTTTTGACCCAATAGTTATTCCTTTGGCTATTGGTCTTGTGGTTATTTTTGTTGAGGAAATCGGCATAGTGAATATTGGAAGAGTAGTTTTGAGCTGAGTAGATATCAGTTTCCCCACAGTCTTCGCATCATCTTCTTTACTTGAGTTTTTCTCTCCCCCTTGCACCCCTGTGAAAGCAGGTGGGGTACTCTTCGGTAGTAAAGAGGTAAAGTTCGCAATCGGAGCAAGTGCCTTCTGAATTGCTTGTTCCAAAGTATTGACTTTGAGAGACAAGAATTCAGGAGTGAGAATAGACGAAGATGAAGATTGCGAAACTAAGGCTTTCAACTCAGTCACCATTTGAATCAACTGATCAAACTTCTCCGTGTTTTCTTTGTGATTCGCTTCAAAGATAGAAGCAGCAATAACTTTGTTGATGTCTGAGACAACTACATCAACCCTCTTCCGTACTTCTATCTGTTGAGAAGTAATAGCTTGAAGCTCCTTCGTAAGTTCAGTGTTTAATTCTTCAATTTTGAAGTTCACATCCTCCCGAACCTTCTTTACATCCTGCACAAACAGAACATGACGTTCTTTTGCAACAACTTGTAAATCCTTAACAACTCCAGTGAATGAACTCCCTTGATCTTTAATGTGAAGCTCATTGTTCTTGTCTTTCTGATCAACTTTATCAAGTATTCTTTTCTCAGCAGCCTTGATCATGACATCAACTTCCAATCCTGAGATGGATGACATTATGCCAGAATCAGCTTGTGACTGAATAATGGCATTCAACTTTTGATTCGGGACTTTGAATTGCTTTCCTGTCATAAGCATATGATCAGGTATATCCTCCTCCTCTGAATCAAAGTGTATATCTTCAAATACTCCTCCAAAAGCTCCTCCTTCGGTTTCATTATCAGACATGGGTTGCGAAGGTTGAGGAGTTTCAGGTGATTGTGATGGAAATAAGGTTGTGAATGAATTTTGTAGAGGATGGTCAAAAATGGATGAGGTAGAAAGGATAGAAGTTGGAAGTAATACTGGTGGTAATGAAATGGGTAATGTAACAGGTAGGCTAATGGGCAAAGTGGTTTCAACACTTGTGATAGGTGCCGCTGTATCAGATACATTGACAACCGTATCAAAAATAGGTACCTCCTCAGAAACTGATTTGGTAGTGACTGTTTCAAGTGAAATGGGTTGTGTGGAAATTTGCGAAACATTTGTAATGGAAACAGGTGGAAGAGAAGCGGTTACCGGTGTAGAAACTGGTGGAGTGTCTGGAACCACCTCTTCATCAGAAGACTCATTGCGAATAATCAACTTTCGCTTCTTCAATAGAGTTTGTTGCATCTGTTTCGCAACATCCTGAGCTCGTTGCCTCTTTGATCCTGGAGAAACAGGAGCTGGAATACTGTGAACTGTCACCCCTTTACTGCTTACTTCAGTTTTGCGAATCTTTTTCAATACCCCTGATTTTGAGGGTATTGTTTGCTTCTTCAATTTTGACGAGGTCTCCTGTATCTGAACCTCTTCTTCTTGACTTTGTTTCGAAGATTGAACATTTTCATCCTTCTTGGTGGTCTTCTTTTTCTTTGGGGTTTTGGCAGTGACTTCCAATAAGATCCCAGTCTGCACTGTTGGATCAAATGTCTTCATGTATCGTATCAACACTTTGTGAGTGGATGATACTTTGCGAAACATCGCTTCTGGAATGCGAGCAACATGAGTAAAAATGTTTTCATCATCCTCCACCTCCTTCGGAAATTGATACAATGAAAATTCTGCAACCTCAGCACCCTCTGGAACTTGAATTCCCTCTTTTTCATACACCTTTTCCAGAATAAGGCTCCAATACCTTGCACATGAAATACCTTTCTCAGGATTAGTGTTTTCCAAACTTTTTACGAACTCCTTCCACAACTGAGTTCCATAATCAACATTAATATCATAGTATAAGCCCATCACCATCGCGTAGACTTCCATACGTCCCCTGTCAAGACCTACTGTTCTTCCTGTCAAACATCTGGGGAAAATTCCAAATAGAAAATTCCACATACAGGATAATCCAGACTTTCTGAAATCACTAATCTTCTCAAGTGTTGGCTGATGAACCATCTCATTGAACATAAAGATTATTTGGGAATTGAGAGGTTTGAAAAAGGGAGGGTTGTTGGGAATGTTCAAGAACTCAATGAACATTTTCTTGGTGAGTTTAACCCTTTTGTTGTTCATCAGATTGAAGGTAATAACATCAGTGGCATAGTTGTATGAAGCCGATGATGCTGCCAATGACAACCAAGTCATCAGAACTAAGAAAGAATTGAACATTGCAGTAGACAGAGGAGATCTTTTCAAGGCAACTATTAACATCTTCAATCCTTCTGGGTATGAAAAGACATTGGGATCAACCAGATAGTTGGTGCTTTGTATCTTCATGAGTGATTGTGAGAGAACTTCATCGGTGTTTGATTGAGTACCGGCCATTGTTAGGGTTTGAACGAGATGAAGTTGAAAAAGTTTGAAGAACTTTAGGATTGTGAGAGTTTTGTTCACGTAACCGTATACAATGATCTTGATCCCCCTTTTATAGGTAACCCAAATCAATTTGAAATTAAAGCGGGATACATTTAATGTTATCTGATGTGGCACCTTGATAATCGGACCATGACAGCAAAAGGTAGCCATGCTGCAAAAAGTAACTGTCACATCTCCTAGAAAACCGGACAGAATACCAATCATCTTGAGTACACAACCTGTCAATTTTCCCGTTATGAAATTGAACCGTTAAAACCCTTCGCATGGAGGTAGGGCTCTTTCACTTTTAGGATATAAAGTGAAGTCATATGCCAGATTTGCGAAATCATCAGCCTGAGTTGGTATTACTCAGAACCTCAAGGATTTCGTGAGTGCAGTGTTCCAAAGAAATAAGATGAGAAACAATAATAATTTTTTTTTGGAATTCTGTGATGTCATAAATTCAATTTGACACGAAGGCAGTTGAACCCCAGGCAAAGGTTGCTTCGTTAATCATCAAGAGATATGATCAATAGCTTGTGTAGTTGTCACACCCCCGAACCAGACGGCGGAAACGTCCGGGGGCTGGTGTGACTCAATTGTATACCATAACATTGAATATATATGAAACATAACAACATTCGTCACCATTCATTAATATAGTACAACCAGTAGCGTTTACATGACATACACTGTTTAAATATTACATTCCCAAAAATAAATTGTTCGACTCGTACATAAACAAACTGCAAGCCAGCACTGAATATGATTTCCTTTGATTCAAGGGTTTCCTGAGAATACAAGTATTTTGAAAAACGTCAACATATGGTATGTTGGTGAGTTCATAAGTTGTATTTGAAAAACAATGATTCGTATCGTTTGAAAACCACCAGAAAATCCGATATTTTCTGAAAAGAGAAGCTTTTGAAAACGGTTGTGAAGATCCATAAGTATGCTTGTTTGTTTCTATACTTGTAGCAATTGTTCACTAAAATTGTATGCATTTCGAATCCGATATGTATTGAAAAACCTAGGAAAACCCGATGTTTTCCTAATCCTTTGAAATCCATTAAGTTGCGTTGAAACCATTACAAAAATAGTAGTCTCATTCCCAGGCGACGTTGGATTATTTTTTAGCATGATTAATTACTACAAACCCGCATTACACAAACGCCCAGTTTATAGCAATACTAACGATCCCGAAGGCGTCGTCCGTACTAATCACGTTATCCAGCCGCCCTGACTACGTGTCGTCCCACATCCGAAGAGAAAGAGGACACGAAGGCCTCGATGACTCTATTAGCCGGTTGGGGATAATATGTGTACGAGGGGTCCCCGACCCGCCTCGCAAAAATATGTAGACTTTACTAGCAATACCAAAGGACCCTTGGGGACCAGTGGTATACGAGCCATTGAAAGTCCCTCTACGTTGTGCCAAGTCGGTGAAACCCAACACTTCGTAGAAAAATATGTCTACGGGCCTTAAGATCAGGTCATTGGGCTAGCTAGGCCCAACAAACAAGATTTTACACTTTTGGGGCCCAAAGATGGTGCGTAGACGTCTGTGCACACTCGTATGTAAGTTAAGTTCCCAAACGTTATTTGTATGTATCGTAGTGTCGCCATGTTAGTAGTTTCGGATTTTCATTGGTTCGAGACCGAACCAATTTGTTTTACAACGATTTTGGTATTGTAGTGTATTGTGTTTCGTCGATAGTCGCGGTACCATTATTTGGTCAAATTGCATGCATTGAATTAGTCTTGAAAATTTTCTGTTTTCAGCCCCTCCTTGTTTGTAAAATTTACTTTTTCAACCCTTTACTTAAATACTTTCCGGTTTGGTCCTTAAATCAATTTTCTTGACATTTTAACACCAAAAATTATTGAAATAAATATTTTTCAGCATATTTTTCATAGAAAACAGCTTAAGTCCCTGGAATTTCAGTTCTCTCGGTTATAACCCTTCTTTTCGCAATTTTGACAATTTTGGCCCAAATTGTGAGATTTTTGCAACTTTGGTCCTTTTTAAATTTAAAAAGCATTTTAAACCTTTGAAAAGGACTTGGATCACTTATGGTCCACTGTTTTACAGAAAATCACAGTTTTGGCCCTCCAAAACAGAAAAATTCGCATAATGGGCCTCATTGGGCCGAAAATGTCATTTTTAGCCCATTAAGCTTGAAATTTATGTTTTTAATCCTCTAAATGAGTAAATTTCCAGAATTTGTTTTATTGAAACTGTTTTGGCACACCTCATCCATCAGAATTCGTGATATGTCAATTTGGATCCTTGATTTTGTATTTTTCACATTTTAGGCCCAAAATTTGTGTTTTTAGCCCAAAGAAGATTGTTACTAAACTACTTAGCCATTTTTCTTGCAACACTTTGTATGTAGAAACATATTTGATGCAAAAATCATTTGACATAAGATATATCTCGGTTTTGAGGGGTTTTATGGCTGGATCCAACATTTTAGCACACAAAAGCATACATGTAAGCATGGAAATCATACACGGCATACAAAACACATATAGATCTACACCTTCACTTGTATTCCCCCCCCCCCCCCACAAAACTCATAAAAACAGAAAATAGGGGGTATGAAGCTCACCTTAGGGTGTGATTTTCGGTTTTTGGAAGAAAAGATGGAAGAAAACTTGGTGATTTTTGGCCTTAGCACCTTTCCTTGGTAGATCTCGAGTTTGAGATGGTTCTAGGATGCAAGATCACGATTTTTGCATAGATTAGGAAGGGATTTTGATAACAAAAAGAATCTAAATCATAGATCCATGCATAATCTTACCTTAGATGAAGAATTTGTGGAAATTTCCTCTTGAATGCTTCCTAAAACTCGAGATTTTTGAGTGGAGAGGGGGGATGTTCTTGAGAGAGTGTGAGAGATTTTTGTGAGTGTGTGTGGGTGTATGGCCGAGAGTGAGAGAGATAGGAAGAAAAGATGTGATCTTTGAAGTGATATGCTCCTAGAAGTATGAGTTGTGCATGGAAACATGTTGGATATTAATGAGGTGGCAAGCAAATAGTCAACTCTTCCATTTCTTCTTGGACTTGGGCCTTGGGCCGAGAATTTGAAAGGGAAAAAGGAAGAATTTGGGCCTTTGCCCCTAAGCCCAATATTAGAGTTAATTTGGGTGAATTTTCTCATAAAAGAATATAGTATGATTTTTCCATTTTTGTTGAACTAGTTTAGGGTATTCATGGATCAAAGCTTTCAATTCATTTTATTCTAGGCCCAATATGGCCCAAAATGTTGAAATAAATTAGTGTGGGTCCAATTAGAGCCCAATTAGGGTTCTAAGCCCATGATAGTCTAATTGGAAGCTTATTGGTCCATTTGGATCCAATAAGGGAGTCCTAGTCCAAAGTGGACTTAAACAAGGACTTCTAGGGTTTCCAATTGTTTGGTGACTATTGGTAGTACTTGTATAATGTATTTGATTGAAGTTTTTGAAGTCATAATCATAGGTGTTACACATGTTCTTAAGTTTTTGATTCACATTAGCTTGAATGTATAGATTACATAACACAAAATTTCCAGTTGTGACAGTAGTTTTCCGTGAATTACAGTCGAATACTTTTTGATAAGTATCAAAAGGCTTCTTTTGAAAGATATTTTTGGGTTGGTTTCAAATTTCATTACATATCAACCTTAACATAAGGTGAGAAATTGTAACTGAAATTACTTGTATGACCAGTGTAGTCAGTGAAAAGTTGGCTTTTGAAAATATTTATCATGACTAGGATTTGCGAATGAAACTCACACATAAATCATATTCATAAAAATTTTTGTACTGGATCTTGTTGGGTAACAAACATCGTGGGTTGCGAATGTTTGATCAAGACCACACATGCGAATTGAATATGATTTGGAGTTTCGAAATTTTGGTACTGAAACAAAAGTTTCGTTAAAATCTGGAACTATGTTCCCCGTCAATTCCTTAAAGTTTATGATGTTTGGGTTTCACTTTCATTGCAGACTCATGATGTCAGATCATAAACACATAATTTGTGTATATCTAAGTCTCGATGGGTTTGATCAGAGACCTCTCGGACATATGTCTTTGTGTGTAGAATTTTGAGATGAAAAAGATTGGTTATAAGATCGAATGTACCTCTGTTATTTGTGGACCAAACAGAAAACTCTTAACTCATATGAGAAGAGTAAGGTAGCTCTTTTGACTTATGCGAATACAAGCCTTTTGGGAAGAAATTTTCATGTGATAATTTCATTAAGGCTTTCTTTTCTCACACATAGAGTCATATGAGGCTTGAGTCAACATGCTGCAGCATGCTTCTAGGGACATCCTAACTAGTTCAAATTAAAAAAAAAAATGATACCTTCCCATAGAAACATATAAGCATGACCTCTTCGCATTAAGCCCTGGACTAAACTCAAAACACACTAAAGAATATTTTTGTGCTTTTTAAATTTTTCAAAAATAAAAACATAACAAAATAAAATCTTTTTGGATTTTTGATTTTTCAAAAAAACGAAAATGAATAAACATAAAATCTTTTTGGATTTTTCAAGTTTTTTTTTTTTTTTTTTTTTTTTTTTTTTTTTTTTTTAATTCATAATGAATCGTAAACCTATCCTTAGTTGTCATGTGTGCAAATGCGAAGAAATGTGGATGCGAAGCCTCTAGATGAACAGTAACTTCTGAACGATTCTGACTCTTAACTCCTGAATGAACCTTTCACTCTTGATATTTTAAAATTGAATTCGCATTGATCATCCCCAAACCTGCTAAAATTCTTACAAATGATTTTTCATCAAGAGGTTTAGTAAAAATATCAGCAAGTTGTTCAGTTGTTTTAACAAAATGAATTTCAATATTCCCATCTTCCACATGATCTTTGATAAAATGATATCGAAGAGCAATGTGTTTTGTCTTTGAATTTTGTACTGGATTATGAAATATGCGAATTGCACTTTGCGAATCACAATACAAGGGAATCTTTTTCATGTTTATTGCATAGTCACGAAGTTGACATAGCCACACAAGTTTGCTTCTTCGATTGCCAACTTACCAACTTCCCATCCAATAGTTGACATCCACCACTCGTACTTTTCCTATCCAAAGTACATCCTCCTAGATCAGAATCTGAAAAAGCTTGAATGAAAAATCCCGATTTCGAAGGATACCAAAGTCCTAACAAAACTGTACCCTTAAGATAGCGAAAAATATTTTTCACTGCAGTCAAATGAGGTTCTCTGGGATTAGATTGATATCTAGCACAATTACATACCGAAAACATAATATCAGGTCTACTTGCAGTTAAGTACAATAAAGACCCTATCATGCTTCGATAAAGTGTTAAGTCAACAGAAGGAGCATCTAACGAAGGAGTTAATCTTGTTCCCACTGCCATTGGTACTCTCAATTTCGTGTTGTTGGTCATTCCAAACTTTTCAAGCAAGTTCTTCGTGTATTTTTCTTGATTGATTAAAATTCCATCCCTAATCTGTCTTTTGTTCAATCCAAGAAAATTATTAATTTTTCCCATCATACTCATTTCAAATTGACTCTTCATTAGATTTTCAAATTCAATTGACAATGCTGGGTCAGTTGAGCCAAAAATAATATCATCAACATAAATTTGAACAAGCAATAGATGATTCCCAACTTTCTTGCGAAATAATGTGGGGGTCAACTGATCCTTGTTTAAATTTAGATTGTTTCAAGAAGTTTGTAAGTGTTGCGTACCAGGCTCTTGGTGCTTGTTTTAATCCATACACTGCCTTGTCTAGAATGTAGACATGATCAGGATGTTCATCATTTATAAATCCTGGTGGTTGTTCAACATAGATTGTTTCTTCAAGTTCTCCATTTAAGAATGCACACTTAACATCCATTTGAAAAACATCAAAGTCTTTGTGAGCTGCATAAGCTAAAAATATGCGAACTGCTTCGAGTCTTGCAACAGGAGCAAATGTTTCTTCATAGTCTATTCCTTCTTGTTGCGAATAACCTTTAACAACTAGTCTAGCTTTATTGCGAATAATATTGCCATCTTTGTCGGTTTTATTTTTAAAAATCCATTTTAATCCGACAATTGAAACATCAGAAGGTTTAGGAATTAATCTCCAAACCTTGTTTCGTTCAAATTCAGCCGGTTCAGATTGCATAGCAACAACCCAATCTGAGTGTTCCATAGCATCCTTTACTGTCTTTGGCTCTATTTTCGAAATAAAAACATTAAACAGACACAGTTCTTGGTTCGCATTCAGTACCTCATTTTTCGCACGAATTTGAGCTCTTGTTAACACACCATCTTGTGGATTGCCAATTACCTGTTCTTTAGGATGATTTCTTGTCCATTTCTCAAGTGGTGGAAAATCAGGATTAAATTCCAATGGTGCATCTTCATACATATCTTCATTTTCAGATCCTGCAACAGAAAAATTATCATTTAGTTCATGAAACTCATCATTTTCATCAAGATTAACTGTCTTTGTTTCATCATGCTCCCCTCAACATGATGTTCATCTTGATGCTCCCCCTCAAAATGATGATCCTGTTGAATTTGTGAATGCTCCCCCTCAACTTGATGATTCATATTTTCATTCTCCCCCTAGAAAGTTTGCGGTATGAGTTCATTATTAATTGTATGCTCCCCCTCCATATGAACTTCAGGCACACTTTCGCAAGATTTTGAACTTGTTGTGATTGTTGAATCATCAGTATGTTTTGAGGATTCTGATGTTTGATTATCAGGAGCATTATTTTCCGCATTAATTGCCCTGTCAGGAATTCCAAATATTAAGTCATAATCAAAATCATTTATTTCAGAATTATCAATTTGTGTATCTGAATCAACAAGAATTGATTTATTTTCAAATTTACTATCCGTTTGTTTAAGATAGTAATCATCGAAAGTTAAATTGAAAGTCTCATCAATTTTTCTTGTTCACTTGTTTAGCACTTTGTATGCAACTGAATTTTGCGAATATCCTAAAAATATGCCTTCATCAGCTTTAGCTTGAAACTTTGTCAGATTATCTTTTAGATTCATTATAAAACACCTACAACCAAAAACATGAAAAAATTTGACATTAGGTTTTCGATTTTTTGAGTATTTCATATGGAGTGACATGGAATCTGCGATGAATGAATGATCGATTATGAGTAAAGCATGCAGTGGAAACTGCTTCAGCCCAAAGATATTGAGGTAGATTCGCATATGTTAACATGGTTCTGGCTGCTTCGCATAAAGATCGATTTCTTCTTTCAACAACACCATTTTGTTGAGGAGTATATGGTGATGAGAAATTATGCGAAATGCCTTTGCCTGTGAGAAAAGAATCAAGTGTTTGATTTTTAAACTCAGAACCATTATCACTTTTAATTTTGCGAACACTCTTTTTCAGACTAATCTCAATCTTTTTGATAAAGTCAATCATCGTTTGAGCAACTTCAGACTTTAACCTGAGAAAAAATACCCATGTGAATCGAGAAAAATCATCAACAATAACTAAAATGTACCGCTTTTTATTGATTGTAGCAACAGTCGACGGTCCACATAAGTCAATGTTAAGAAGTTCCAATGGTTCCACGATTTTTGAATCTATCACGATTGGATGACCTTTTCTATGTTGTTTTCCTTGTTTGCAAGCTGCACACAAAGTATCATTGTCAAATTTTAGTATAGGTAAACCTCGAACTAAATCTTCAATGACAAGTTTGTTAATGTTGCGAAAGTTCAAATGTGACAATCTTCTATGCCAAAGCCAGTGACATCATTAGATGCCTTTGATAGTAAACACACAGCAGGTTTGCCCACAATTGGTTTGATGTCCAGTGTAAACATATCACCATATCTTTTGGATTTGAGTAGTACTTCATTTGTCTTTGCATTTAAAATGATACTTCTTTCTTCATTAAACACAACCTGGTTTCCAGTACCCACAACAAGTTACGAAACACTAATCAAGTTATGTTGATTACCTTCAACATAAGCAACCCTGTTAACAGTGAATTGTCCATTTGTGACTTTCCCATAGCCTTTCACTTGACACTTGTGATTATTTCCAAATTTGACTACTCCTGCATTTTCCAAGCTTCGATAATCTCGCAAGTTTTCCTTTCTTCCAGTCATGTGACGAGAGCAACCACTATTAATATACCATTTCGCATCATATTGCTCGTCACACATCACCTGCATTTATTGAAAAAATTTAGGAACTCAAGACTTATTGGATCCACCATTAGTATTTTGGAACAAATGTTTTGAATTTAAAAACCATGTTTTCACTTTGTCTGTGACACTATCAATTATATCAACATCATCAGATCTAGATATTGAAATATAGTTATTCAACAGTTTTGGATTTTCATTGACTTTCATCTCATCATTCACAACATTCGCAATTTTGATAACTGGTTTCCATTTTTGTACTGGAACTTGCGAATCATGAGAGGATGAAATACCAGTGGAAGAGTTATTTGCGAACTTGTCAAATGCATTCTTTATTTGTTGCTCTGAAAACTTCCCATTTTGATATTGCCTTCCTTTCCCTTCAAGCCAACGATTGATCATTCCTACTTCATATTTTCCTTTTGTATACGAAACTTTGGTCGGTTTTGAGACTGAAGGATTTGGAAAATTTGGTTGTTTAGGAGAAAACTTCATTTTTGTTTGAGTTGTGACATTTAAAGATGATGAATCATTCGTGAATTTGCCAACTTTTTGAAACTTTTGATTTTTCATAAATTTTTGTGAATTCTCAAATTTTCGATTGTTGTCATATTTGCGAACAAGTTAATCATTATTTTTCATTGGAATTTTGTCAACAAAATTTATTGGTTTATGAAAACTTGTATCCTTTTGTTTATTTATGCTTTGAAATTTTGATGATTTTGACTTTGAAATTTGTTCTTTCAATTTTTGATTTATCATTGGACACAACTTGCCAAAAAACTGTTTTTCTTGCTTTTCTTTTTGAAACATTATTTTCTGTTGAATAATTTCCAACCATCAATTTTAATTCATAAGAATTTAATTTCACTTCAACCTTTGGTTTTGCATCTTTTTCAAAAACTTTGTTTGCTTTTTCACCTTTAACCACCCATTTTTGTGATGATTTTTGTCTTTGAAAAACATAAGGATTTTGAGTTAAATTGTTTTCTTTTGTGTTTTGATTTGCAAAGAACCCTTCAGTAGTTGACCTTTGATTATCTTTTTCAACCATTTTGTTGAATTCAGGGTTAATTTTCTCAGCATTTCCAGAAGTGACAAAAATTTGATTTGGAAAAATGGTGTTATCAGTGCATATAAAATTTGGATATACCACAGTGTTAGTTTCCAAATAATGTGCACCTTTGTCACTTAGAATTTTGTCAAATTCTTTTGTATCAACCACAACTCGTGGAGGTATTTCATGTGAATCCTTCATATCTTCTTTGTTTTCATCAGTGTCATCAGATTTCTAGCTTTCAACTTCCACATTATCAAAATTACAATGTTGCGAAGTAGAGGGTTTTTCAATGTCATCTTCGACTATCGAATCAACTATAATTTCTTTACCTTTGATCTTAGATGTGATATTAATGATTAACAATTGAGAACAATCAATCTCTTCTTCCTCTTCAATCTCATTGATTTCACTCACATTATCTGAATTGTCATCGATATCAGCATAATTGAGTTGAGAATCAAGAGTTGAGGTTTCAGTTTTCTTTAAGATTTTCACTTGTTCATTCTTTGTCAAACTTTCATTGACAATACTAACCAACTCATCAGCATTCAAAAATTCATCAATTTTGACAATACCATATGCGAATCTATCATCAAGTATTTTGTCAAATTGAGCAATTGTGTTTTCGCAATCATAAGACACAACATCAACTTTTTCACGATCATATTCAAGAAAAGGTAAAAGTTTCCAATGTTGTTCTTTGCTAATATCAGACGAATGATGTAAAGCAGTTAATTTTGCATACAAACGCTTAGCAGAGTTACAGTATATATATTTCTTTGAGCTAGCAACAACCTAACTTCATTTCCAAGATTGTCCCTATCACAATTTACATTTTTTATTTGCAATTCAAGTTTGTCTACTCTGATTCGTTTTATTTCTAACTCTCATCGTGTCTCAACTAGTTGCATATTTAAATTTTGAGCTTCAGTACTAACAGACACAATAACACCATCAAAATAAGCAACAGTATCATCAAAAGAAGTGATTTCAGTATCATAAGCAGATAAAGAAATATTGAAAGATTCAAGAATAGCACGTACCTTGGTGGTCATTGGTGATTTGTCTGTGGATTTGGATACGAAGCACCTACCTGAAACATTCTCTTCGCAATTTTCTTCAAAGCTTACGAACATTGCTCCATGAGTTGGATGCCTCATTTCTTCGTCATCGGATCCTGAAGACCATATCTGATATGTTCCACTTTCTTCCTCATCAGACTCACCCTTCGCAACAAGTGACATTCCTTTTGTCTTTGCACGTAACTCTTCAATCTTTTCCGAATAGTAAGCTTCATCTTTCACTTTGTTCTTTTTCTCCTCTTTCTTTCGTAACATGCAATCAGTTGTGAAGTGATTCGCACCATTGCAGTAATGACAATAGATTCCAGAATCACCTTTCAGTTTCTTCACATCTTTATCATCTTTTTGCTTTTCATCAACTTTTTCCATTTTCTTCTTCTGCTCTCCTCCAGCTTTTGAGACCCCACTCTTCGCATCATTTGCCTTTCCTTTTGGATTAAAAGGCTTTTTGAAAAATTTCTTAACCCTGTTGTTTGAGTAGAATGCCACAGCTTCATCATCAGAGTTCATTAAGAAGCCTTCATTGTCCGAACCATCTGTTTCATTAATTTCGACTTCTGATACCTTTGAAACAAGAGCCAAAGGTCCTCCTATACTTTGTTTTGATTCTTCATACATTTCTGAAACTTCATTGTCATGTGTTTTCAGCTGATTGTAGAGATCATTCAAGCTGGTTGTATCAAAACTCTGTTGATTCTTAGTCATCATACTTACACTTCGCCATTCCTTGCGAAGACCCATGATGAATGTTAAATTGAACTCCATTAGAGACCTAGTGATTCCATACCTATTGCAGCGATACATAAGCTCATTCAGACGATCATAGTAACTTTCAAGAGTTTCAACATCCTTTTGTCTGAATTCCTTCAGTTCAACAAGACATTGCTTCACAGAGTTGATCTTAGTTTTTTCGCTACCTTGATACTTCTCTTTTAGAGTGATCCAGATCTCCTTGGCTGTTTTACAACTACGGATGTAATTGTAAACCACAGGAGGTAGAGCACCTCTTAGTTCTCTCATGCATCTCTTTTTATTCTTCTTCAAACGGTTTTGTTGTTCAGCAACTTCAGCAGAAGTAGTAGACGGTCCAATTGCTTAAACATTAGCAGGAGCTTGCACTGTTCCATTGATACAATTCCAAAGTTCTTCATCAATTCCATTTAAGTAATCCTCCATTCTATCAGCCCACTGATCATAGTACTCAGGGATTAACATCGGAATTTTGGTTGAAGAACCAAGCAAGTGAGAGAAAGAAGTCATTGTATTCATGTTGAAGTTCGCCATTGATGAACACGGAAATTTCAGAAAGCTTGAAAAACTTGATGAATTTGAGAATTGATCAACTGAAATGATCACAAATTGCTAATCGATCACTCGACTAAACAATTCAAAGGCAGAATCAATTCAAATCTGAAGATCAAATGTGATTTTCAAAACCAAAATTGCACGGAAAATTTTGAGTAAAGTTACTACTCAAAAAGCAAATGATTCTAACACGAAAATCAGATCGAAGCAGTTTGAATCCTGCTCTGATACCAATTGAAGAGAATTGTTATCGAGATTATGAAAGCAATTATGATTGAATGAATGAAAAGTAAGAACACAACGAGTAAATATTAATCAGATCTTATATTGATGAAGACTGATTACAAAGCTTAAGCAGAAAGAATACTCAAGTTCAAAAGTTTTTTCTACTTCTATCCTCAGTCCCTATTTATAGGAAACCTGAGTGTACAAAAAATATACCAAGTCTATTACAATACATTTCGCATAAACTGTGACTTAGTAAAATAACTAATATGCGAAACTAAAGAAACAACCACTTCGACTTTTTACATTACTAAGACTCTACATAAAGTTCGCAACTTGATGGGTTCATTTTCTAGATCTTATTTGTTGATGAATCCTTATGCATTTTTGGTCCCATGGCTTTGGTTCTTGTGAGTATGAGCTACTCCACAACCCTTGAGCATCATTTCTAGCCATTTATGAGGTTGTTAAGTCATAAAAATTAGATCTTGAGGTTTATAGTCCACCATGCATTAATTGTTGGTCATTTGTGAAGTTATGAACCTAGGGTTTGGTTTGCGGCTCTATTAAGCCATGAAAAAGCTTAAAATTGTCGAATTTATCAGTTAAGACCTTCCCAAGATTAAGAACTATGAGTTGGACGTATGGTCTATAAGCATTAAGAGCTTAACGGTGATTTTTAGGCAACATGGGTGTACCTCTAGATACACATGGTGTAACGGGTTTATCCCGAATTCCTTTCTTGTTGAAGCCCAGTACATAGGGTGTAATGAGGAAGTACGCATGGTGTACTTCCCAAAGTCCTTTTTGGCCTTGGGTCATTATTAGTTGCCCAAGTATGGGAAGAGTAAAATGGTCTTTTACCCTTAGTAATATAGAATATGATTTGGACAATTGATTATGAGTTGTTACCCTGGTTATTAATTAGGTTTGATTTTGGATATGTTCAGTATAAGGAGTCATGGTAGTCACAGCTCGAGTGTGTGATTTGTTTATCATCAGATTGAGGTGAGTCTCTTCACTGTACTTGTAGGTCGAAGGTACCAATACTGGCCAACTGGATTATGTTGTAGGATGATAATTGTCTTTGTGACACTTACTGCTTGTTGTTTTTGTGACTCTTACTAATATGATTTTATACTAGATGTAGGTGTGAAATAGCCCCATACTGATTGAAAGATACCGAAGGAGTCAGATGGGACACAGTAAGTCGGAAGGGACTCAGGGAGTCGAAAGGAACTCAGAGAGTCGGAAGGGACTCAGAATATTAGGATGAAAGTGAAAGAGAGTAAGAGGATACCAACCATGATGTAGAAGATGAGGATGAAAGTGAACCCACAAGTCAAGTTCATACCATTTTTAATGGGTTAACACACTGGAAGAAACAAAAAACCCATACTTGGTATGAGATGTAAAGATCTAACTCAATTAAAAACTATGTTGTGCAACTATGTCGTAGCCAATAGGTACCAACTGTGCGTTGTTAAAAATGATAGGAAAAGGTTTCTGACACATTGTTGCAAGGGCGAGTGTACCTTCAGGTTATGAGTATCATGGACGAGTGATGAAGACAACTACCAGATGAAATCTTTGAAATTAGAACATAATTGTGCTAGGAACTTTAAGTTAGGTTCATTGGTTTCATATGCATGGATTGGAAGTCATATATGAAATAAATCTTACATAGATAAATGAGGAGTGTGATAAAATTAAGATTCCAAGTTATTAGGAAGTTTGGTATTCATGTGAGTCTTGTTCAATGCAGGAGGGCTAAGAAATATGCTTTGCAACTAATAGATTGAACTCTTATGGAACATTATGCAAAGTTATGGTCATATGGATAAGAGATTAGATGATTAAATCTAGGTTCTACTATGAAACTTGATATCAACAACATGCTAGATGGAAAGAAGTACATTAGTAAATTCTATATTTTCTTTGATGGTGTGAAAAAAGGATGGATAGAGGGATGCAGAAGGATAATATGACTTGATGGTTCTTTTTTGAAAGGCATTTGTAAGGTAGAATTACTATGTGCTATTGACAGAGATGCAAAGAATCAGATTTATCCCATTGCATGGGCAGTAGTATGTGTTGAGAACATAGAGAATTGGAAGTGGTTTTAAGGTAATCTTATTTGCAAGTGAATTTAGGAAATGGATACAACTTAATGTCAGATCAGCACAAGGTATTTACTATTTTTTTATTATAGAATTATGGCTTATCTATGCTTTGTTTTTTGTTACCTAATCTTGTTAATGTTTGTTGTTATAGGTTTTGATAGAGGCTATGAAAGAGATGCTACCCTTTGCAGAGTACAAACTACATTCTAGGCACATCAATCAAAACTTATAGAAAATGTATAGTGGTGCCCATTACATTACTTTATTCTAGAGAGCTGCAAGATCAACAACTGATCAAGCATTCAAAACTACAGTGAAAGAGCTTGAGATAATAATTGGGGAAAATCCCAACTTGTAAGATAACATGATAATGTTATAAACCTCATAAATTTACTGGGGAGGATCCCAAATCGTAAGATAACATGATAATGTTATAAACCGTAGATTATACATTAGGATCTTAACATATGTTCAAAGATAAGAGGGTTGCCAAGCCACTGCATCATGAAATGATCCCCTTATTTGTATCCCATAGTTAAATATCGTGCGTTCAAGCGAGGTGTATAAACCTTAGTTCGTGTGAAAGAGGTAATTAGCTCCTTAAGCCTTAGAGGGGATTAAGCACCCTTAAGAGTAGCAGAGAGGATCAGTCTCTAGCTTGTGTATATGATAGTTTAAAGATCATACCATCGATATAATGGAATTGTCCAAGTGTTAAGATGATGAGATATTCGTGAGTCAAGATCCTTATGTTCAGGAGATCTTCAACCTTAAGGATCCTTATGTTTCAGTATCATTGCTTATGGAGATCCTTAACTGTTAGTATCTTTACATTGTTCTGCATAGAAAATGTTAGCTAGGGGTGAGCATTAGTCTAGCTAACGCCCCTCCAATGCTTAAGTTAGCAACGTTCTTGGAATAAAGATATACAAAGGAAAGAAACGAGAGTAAGGAGTAGGTATGTACCTCGCCTTGGTTCTGATGAAATGTAACTAAATCGACTTACATAAAGTGCACTTTGAGGTGTATAACATTCCAGGATCTTGGGAGGATGCTAGCGACTATGCCCCATTTCCTGCTTCTGAATCAGTGAGATATGCATCACAGTTCTGATCATGCAAGAAGGCATCTTTCTTTATGGTTAGCCAATAGTATCCTATTATTAACACTTTAGGACATAGGGATATGTCCCCAATGTGGTTGCCATAATCCGCTTCATATATGTCTTTTAGAACTTTTGTAGCTTCATGATCTTCTAAACATCTAAGATATGGACCTGCCATGGTTTTCTTGTACAATTTCCCTCGGATCATCACAAAGTGTGAGGCCCTCATCTTGAATGCTCTGTTGCTTTTCTCTTTATTTGGAATCGTGCCACATTGGAGATATTCCACAATGGAGTGGAGCCAGGATCTGGAACTTTGTAGAGGATTCCGGATATTAGGATCAAAACCCTAATTATTAGGATCCTGGTGAGGATGTTGAGGATCAAGATCTCCAATTGCTACTAGGTTGGTTGTCTAATCATGGTCGTCGAGGTCGTCTGGTCTCTTAGAGGGATCTTTTATCGTCAGGACCATTATATGGGTTATTGGGATCCTAGTCTTTGGCAGGATCCTGAGGGAAGATCCTAAGTAGACTGATGTGTCTGCCTCGGATTTGTCTTCTCTAGGAACTTGATTCAGACTAAAAGCTTCAAATTCGGAGGCTAATTTTTTAATAATTTGAAGGTATAGTACTAGTCTTTCACCTTTAACTGCATAGGATCCTTTAAAGTGGTTAGTTATTAATAAAAAAATTGACATATACCTAGAGATCCTAGATATGAAGATCCTTGACTAGCTGTAGCCCCATGATCAGTACTTCATATTCTGCTTCATTGTTAGTTACATTGAATTTATGACTAACTGACTAGGGTAGGATGTCCCCCCTGTGGCGATTTAATATAATCGATGGGCCTGCTCCTCTAAATTTGCAAGTTTCATCTACAAAAAAACGTTTATTTTCCCATGCTTTCTTCTTTTTGGAGTTGTCGGCTTTCTAATTTTGTCTGCGGTTGTAGTGATGGGTTTTATACAAACAATCCTATGTGTACATGCAACCCTAGCATTGGATCTATGTTTTCACTATTAGATACACAACATTATGAACACATAATAAAACCCTAATTCTAGCATAAAAGTAATCATATTAACATAAGAATAGGTTTATAATATTACCTTGATTGTTATGTAGCAATAACAATCCCAAATCTTCTTGTATTGACTTTGGAAGGCTTAGAGTCACAAGTGTCACTCCTCTAATGGTTCACAAACACCAAGAGCAAATGGAGAAGCAAGAGAGAGAGGGAAGAGGTATAAAATTCGTTTCTAGGAACCCTAGACAAGGCATCGACGAATTCTTATGGCCTTAGGGTTATTTATATATGTGTAGAGATTAGGTTTCAGTCCTTATCCTTATCTAGTTGCTTGCCCACCAAGCAACCATAAGATAAGCCTTGAAAACCCTTATCTTTTATCCTTTGTACAATTTCAAGGATCCTTATCTCCTTGAATTCGTTCAACCCATATTTATTATAACCATTACCATATTTTGTAGCTATCACATAATTACAATTCAGCCCCTCTAGTTTAATTAATTACACTTGATCACAAAATTAATTCCTAATTAATTATTGACCAATATTAATTAAACAAATATGATTACTCCCTTAATATATTATTCTTATAACATATTAATAAATCATAATAACCTCTCTCTTTATTTATTTCTCCAATCAAGTTGCTTTGGTGAAGGCAACCCAAAAGGACCATGCACCATCGGGTCAAGTACATACCAAAATAGTTATGGACTTAGACACTAATCCAACAGTCTCCCACTTGGATAAGTCTAACAACTATTCTGTGTATGACTTCAGATCCTGATCTGCAATCGTAGCTTTCCAAAGCCGTTGTCAGCTCTGATCCTATCAGATACGCGTGTCCTTAGATAAGGGATCATATATTCCTCCATTCTAGATATCATATGAGATATGATTTCAAATCATTCTCTTTGTACTATATCTCGATTTCCGATTTATGACGACTGACTAATTGAACAAATCAAATTAGCCCTAGCTCGGCTGAGCATTTACGTTTGTCATCACTAAATCATCGAGGGGCCCAAAGATATCGCTTTTATCCTACTTTGGATAAAAGGAACGGATAAACTTTGATACAATGCTTGCTTGCACTCACTCACCAAATCACACACAACAATATGCTTTATAACACCAAGTTACTAGTGCGTTTACATATTATCAATGTGCAACCGATTTGCAAGATACAACTCACACATCTCGGTTTCAAGAATATAAGATGTTATCGTCTCACCAATCACTCGTGATACAATTCATGGAGTAATCCAAGTGAGCGTGGGTTTAATCCAATGCTCAAATCATATTCATAAGCACTCACGAACGTTGCAGCAAACATTTGCTTATGTCTAATACTCTTTTAGACAATCCACACACCAATTCATGACAGTCTTCATTCATACCTACTTCCAACATATGAACGACTGTGGCCCGTTCGAATAATTCGATTATTCTTAGTTATTCTGGAAGTCAAAACATGAAAATGTGAAACACAAGAATAATACTAATCCCATATGGTCTCAACCTTTGAGTATAAATAAAACGCCTTTTATTTATCACCATATTGATTACTCATTATTTGTCGTTTCGGGTAATCAACTTCTTTCTTGAATTATTACACTTTTCCCATGCTCCTAACATGCACACAATGTTTACCTATGGTTCTTACTTTGTGAAATAGACCAAATTGAGCACATTTCCAATCATTCTCATTTCACAACTCCAAATCCTTTTTCATAAGTGAAAGAATATCAAATTCTTGCTACTTATAGAATATGCTAGATTCTAACATTTTATGCAATTATCCTTTCGTAATGTCACTGCAAAAAAGTCACAAAGACTATTGCCAATGATATTACAAAGTCCTCTATCGGAGATTGTTACAAGACAATTCCATAGACGTGATGTCTCTCACTCAAAGTACATTCCTTTGAACATCCTTTTGCATAGAAGTTTCTAATCTAGTCATAGATTTCTCAATATTCAATTCCCAATATGGACACACTTTCATATGTTCCATATGACAACTCATTTTTAATAGAATCTTTTCTATTCATAATAGAGTCGATATGGTCCATCCAATACCATGCTTCCAACTACTCACAAGCAACCAATCCTCGTCGAACTTTGGATTGTCCTTTGATAGTTGTTTAATTATTTTATTCAAAACCGATTCTAGTCCCTTTTCCTTCTAAATGTGCTATACATTTGGAAAATTTTAGAATGGTCAAACATTAAAGCATTTGCAATCGATCCTATACCCGAAGCGTATGGGACACGATGCACAATGTTTTATTTGCTATGTTCTCAAACTTCAAATTGTGAAGAGGAATGCCGTAATCATAATCGAAATTTTAAAAACACACTATGTAGCTTTGACTAAATTTATCAACATTTCTCAACCTAATCCTTTAGATTTGAAATGAAGCATAATATTCTCTCCCTTAATTATAGCAAAACAACTTTACAACCCTTACGACTTTGCAAGGTATAACTTTTGTTTTCTATAATTAGTATTGCCAACTTGCAATACTTTCCATAATAATCATACAATCATAACTTTTATGCTCCCACTATCATGATGATTACTATAAAACATAACACTTATGCTCCCACTAGCTTCGACATGTATTCATAAACATCTTAACTTTCAGAAAAACAATACCTATTGAACTTCTTAAGTTCATGTTTTTAATACTTAATGCTTTGATAATCCTTTATCAAGGCTTCTTGAACTTATACACCTTTTCCTTCGATAGTTCATATGTGTGTCTAAACACTTAAGACTAATTGCCAAACCTCACAATTCAAATTATGGAAAGGGATACCATAACCATAATCGAATTCGAGAATGCAATTTTACAATCACTATCTTCTTAAATCTTTCTTAGTGAAAGCATTTCCTCACAATCATTTTCATGAATGAGGAAATCTTATGACACTTAGATTTAAACGGTGTATTTGTTCCTATCCATGTGAATTTGTTAAAACCAAAGTTTACGACAAATTCAAACTCATATGGATCGAAATTTCTTGATCTCGATTTCTTGCCTTTATGGTAGCACAACTGCCCACCATGTCTTCCAAGTAGTTAAGCAGCTCACCTTTTCTTATTAATGTACTTTCCATTGATCAAGGTCCTTGCCTTTTATTCATTCAAAATGAGAAATCATAGAACTCACATGCATAATTAACTCAAGTGGAATGGCACAGAAACAAAATAATGTCAACACGATAGGTTATAAACCTTAACTCGTGTGCTAGTGATGATCGATAAGGTTTATTTGATTTGTTCTTGAAACCTTTCAAGACCATAAGACTCCCACTGACTCCTTGACATATAAGATTCTCTTGTCAATAACCATTTCTTGACAACCAACCATTCAAAAGTTAGTGTAGCTTTTATCAAAACACTTCATAAATTTGGTCCTAGTTGGTCTTTGCCTTATCCAAGACATCACAACTTTCCACATTTGGTGAATGTTATAAACCTTCTTAATACTTATCCACTCAATGTCACAATCTTAACTCTAAGACTTGTTTTGGAACGAAGTATGATTGACTTCTTGATTTAACCATTTCTTTAATTCTTGATTCTTCTTCTTAGACATACAATTGTACTAAGACTCACTTAGAGGATTAATTGTGATATGGTTCTTAATCATTAAGACCTATCATAAAGCATAAAAGCTACTCTCCCTTCTTCTTAGAATGGAGAAACTTTTATCTTTCTGCCTATTTGATTCTTCTTATTCGTTCTGCTATCGGTTTAAACTTTTTCAATCAATTCATAATTACACTTAATCTTGTAAGTATAATCATGACGAATATCATTGTTACTCTTATGGTGGACTTGATCAACACGCAACTTTGTGTATTCGATCTCCAAGTCCTTCACTTGACACTTTGTCAACGAATTAGTCTAATTTCCAAATATGAAATTTCTCATTCATCATGCAACCAAGTTGCGTGATTCCAAATTTCTGTCCAATTGAAACTTGGGCGATGAGAAACTCTCCCTATTTGTTAAATTTTCGACATTTCCATAACTAAGAATCAAATCCATTATTGCTAATAATAGAAACATCCAAACATCAATTTTTCATATACGCCATTGCAAGGATAAATAAATAATATAAAATCAAAATTTATTTTATTGCGGAAAAAATTGTCCTTACAATGCAATTCATTGAAAAACTATGCTAATACATCTTTCTTAGCAATCTAATTCTAACTCTAAGTAGTAGCTCAAGAATCTAATCTTCAAGAAATGCGATCGAAATCCATTCATTCACGATTAGATTTTGCTCACTTCTTCCCTTAAGCTTCCTTTCTTTTCTTCGATCCTACAAAACATCAATTGTAATCTTATCACATTATGTATTAAGAATCTAGAATAAAAGCTTAAAAGAGTTAGTCAATGGATTTTACCTAAAGCAAAGCCATACGTTTTGACTCTCCCATCTCTTAGATCTCTTAGGTAAATAGGGCAGCTTCGTCTCCAATGCCCTTTCTCTTGGCAATAAAAGCAAATTGACTCTTTTGGAACTACTTCAGACATGGCCTTTCTCTTATGATCAAACCTTTCGATCATAGCATGTCTTTCGTTGCCATTGTCTATATCCATAGAGGTCTTGAAGGAAGATTCACCAATCAACTTTGCTTTTCCATTGTGCCAAAACATTTCTGATTCAGCAGCAATGAGCATATAGGTGAGATCTATAAGGGTCACGTCGCGGTTCATCATGTAGTACTCTCTTACGAACTCACTATATGAGTTAGGAAGTGACTAAAGAACCCAATCAACAGCTATTTCCTCACAGACAACGGATCCCAACATTCTTAACCTATCAATGTGTGACTTCATCACTATGACGTGTGCACACACTGACTTTCCTTCTTTATGTTTACTTGCCAAAAGGGCTTGAGTGATCTTGAACTTTTCAAGCCTTTGAACTTGTGGGTTAGGGAGAATTATTAGAGGAGGAGGAGGAAGTGAAGTATGATCTCTTGTTCCTCGATCGAATCGTGGAATATCATCTTCATGTGGAATGCTTGTTCCACGGGATTTGAGAAGACCATAGTTGTCAAACTTTGACATCTACAATACGGGAGAAAACGAATTCAAGTTAGTTGATTGAATGAGTCCTTAGCAAATCACCCAAATGAGATACTAAGGCTAGGACCCAACACAATATTCTACAACTCGAGAGAGGGATGCCGTAACCCTAATTGCAGAATATTTGAAGGTAAGTGAATGACGATTCACTAATTTCCACCACGAAAAACGAAAAAGAATTTAAGTTTTAAATCTATGAAAACTCCTAGATTTTTTGAGATTCATTGAACTTTCAATGGCATGTTTAAATCTCGATATGCCCCTCTTGTTTGTGACTGGGATGCCGAGGATCACAAAGCGGGTGTGAATAACCATGCAAACTTACATGGTGCCCTCACATGTTACAGTCATCTATTCGATGTGCCGGTAAACCACACACGCTCCACCGAACTATGACAAACATTGAGTCACCCTTTGCTACCTTCACTTAGAACCATTTAGTGTGCCGGTAAACCATACACGCTCCACTAACGTCTTCGTAAGGGTACAAAGTGTAATTTCATGGAATTGCATCAATTCACTTTTGCCTAAGTAACTAAGATTGGGAATTTGTGAAAACATTTAGTTACTTTTATACTTTATTATACTTATAATGGAAGGTTTCGTCCTATCCTACCCGTTCGGCTAACGACCCTCCACTGGTCAAGAGTGCGGTGGGTAAGAGTGGATACCCATTCAATTGCCATTTTATAGGCAATTTCCTTAAACACCCCTTATAGACCAGCTTCGTGAATGAGGCCTACTAACGGTAAGACTGACTTTTACTTATATATATATATATATATATATATATATATATATATATATATATATATATATATATATATATATATATAATGTTAGACTTTTAATGTTATATATAGTATAGGGTGTGTTTTACACTTTAAAATACTAGGTGGTCAAATATAACAATTATATTTTTAATTGTAAACCAAAACTTTTATGAATTTATTAAACTTCTTTTAATTATACACCTTAATTAACTAATAAAACCATAAGGGTGTAATTTGAACTTTTTCAAAACAATACTAGGGTTTTAGAATTTAACATCCTAATTAAACTTTTAATCAACTTTTAAATTCCAAAACTTGAGGGCAAGTTTTGAAACTTTTCAAAACAATTTTGTTTTAATTTCTCTTAAAATTTTCGAATTTATGACATTTAAATTAAAAAATTTTAAATATTAAAACTCTTGATTTAATAATTATCTTGAATTAGACTATTAATTTAATTATTAAATCATAAGGGATTATCTAAATCATGAGGATAATTACCATTTATACATTTAAGGTATCGTAATCCCTTAATTATCTCTCTAGATTTCGAAATTATGGTTAGGATAATGCAAAATCTATAATTACCATATATAACAACTAGAGGATAATTACAAGATATGGGATAATCCAAATCCCTAAAATTTAGGATCTTATCTTGGGGAGGAGGTAAATTTCGAAAATCAAGGGATTAAAACAAACCCTAGATTTCGAAATTTAAGGGTTTAAGGAAAGGATTTGAAGATCTTATTCAAACTCTTGCAAATTAGGGTTTGCAAACCCTAATCTCGAAAAACCCTAGCCTCATAGGGTTTATTGGCAATAAACCCTAATGTGTCAAGTTCATACAATTGAATAAACTAATTGAAAACAAGTTAACCAAAGGCTCTGATACCACTGATGGGTTTTATACAAACAATCCTATGTGTACATGCAACCCTAGCATTGGATCTATGTTTTCACTATTAGATACACAACATTATGAACACATAATAAAACCCTAATTCTAGCATATAAGTAATCATATTAACATAAGTATAGGTTTATAATATTACCTTGATTGTTATGTAGCAATAACAATCCCAAATCTCCTTATATTGACTTTGGAAGGCTTAGAGTCACAAGTGTCACTCCTCTAATGGTTCACAAACACCAAGAGCAAATGGAGAAGCAAGAGAGAGAGGGAAGAGGTATAAAATTCGTTTCTAGGAACCCTAGACAAGGCATCGACGAATTCTTATGGCCTTGGGGTTATTTATATATGTGTAGAGATTAGGTTTAAGTCCTTATCCTTATCTAGTTGCTTGCCCACCAAGCAACCATAAGATAAGCCTTGAAAACCCTTATCTTTTATCCTTTGGACGATTTCAAGGATCCTTATCTCCTTGAATTCGTTCAACCCATATTTATTATAACCATTACCATATTTTGTAGCTATCACATAATTACAATTCAGCCCCTCTAGTTTAATTAATTACACTTGATCACAAAATTAATTCCTAATTAATTATTGACCAATATTAATTAAAAAAATATGATTACTCCCTTAATATATTATTCTTATAACATATTAATAAATCATAATAACCTCTCTCTTTATTTATTTCTCCAATCAAGTTGCTTTGGTGAAGGCAACCCAAAAGGACCATGCACCATAGGGTCAAGTACATACCAAAATAGTTATGGACTTAGACACTAATCCAACATGTAGATCATCACTAAAATTAGCCACAAAGTCTGCTAGTGCCTATGACCTTATTGAGGATCTTGGCTCATATATGATGTCTTATGTGATGAGCTGTATTGACCACTTAGTTATTCTACCTGTGATTTCTAGATTTCTCATGAAATTCTTGATAAGATAATTAGTTTTGTATAGTATGAGTTTCAAAATAATATCTTAATTTTCTAGTAGTTGTAACTAGTTCAAGTATTAGTTTTTCAAAGTGGGAGTACTTGGTCTCAGGATCCAAGAGGCTTTTACTTACATAGTAGATGGGATGTTGGTCCCAATTAAGATCCTTAGCTAAGATTGCACTCACCGTGTTTAAGGATACTGAAAGGTAGAGAAGAAGTGGTTCCCCATATGATGGTCTTACTGAAAGGGGTTCTGAACTTAAGTATTTTTTAAGTTCCTAGAAAGCATCTCCGTGTTCCTTGGTCCACTCAAACATTTTGTTCTTCTTCAATACATCGTAGAAAGCCTTGCATATTTCTAAGGATCTTTAGATGAACCTGTTTAGGTCCTTTTTGATGTCTTCTGGTATTGAGGATCCTATGAGTACTTTGGTGTCAGGATCCTCAAGGTCTAGGGGAACTTCTTTTATATCTTTATAATTCGCTTCTGGTACGTCTCGTGCCTCCGACTTTAGTTGTTATGCTTGCCTTGATACAGAGGAAAGCTTCGTTGAGGTCCCATAGCACTCTTTGGATTCCTGCTGATCTCCAAGGATCTTTACTGTCCCTTAAGGGGTAGGCATTTTGACACATTGATGGTACATCAATGGAACTCCTTTCATGTTATGGATCTATAACATTGTAGGAAGACAAAGCATTAGTAACATAAAAGCGTTGCATAGATTTACCCATTCGAAGTAGATAAGTAGTTTGATTTCTCCAATGGTATGCTTTGTTTCACCGCTGAATCCCATTAATACTGAGGATCTTTTGATTATATCGGATTTTGGGATGTTCATCCTGGTCAGAGCATCTAAGAGTATGATGTTCACCGAGAATCCTTCATCCACCAGGATCCTTCTATTGTCGATCTTCTTCTGGTGTCTTTCTTCTTTCTCTATTTTGGATACCTCAGCGTGTCCTTTTTCTGCAGAGTAAGATGTTCCAAAAATATCAGAACCCCTAGAGATAACATTAATTACCTTGGCCTATGAAGGAAGGGATCCTAGTTTTTCTATGATCTTCGCAGGATCCTGCTCTTTTTCCTTTGGTCGTTTTTTTCATCTTCCTAGGATGTCTTTGAGATGTCCTTTTCTTAAGAGATAGCTAATCTCCTTTATGAGGGCTATGCAATCCTCAATTATGTGGCCGAAATCTTCATGGTAAGCGCACCATTTAGACTTGTCTTTCCAGCCACTTGATTTCTCTCCTTTCCTTGGCCACCTTGCTTTTTCACCAAGATCTTGCATGGTAAATATTAGACTTGAAACATCCACAGTAAAACAATAGTCAGTGATCCTCGGGAATTCATCTTCCTCCCAATCATCCTCATGGGTACTAACCCTATACTGACCATGTTTGGAATATCGTTTCGGCTTATAGGATCTTTGGGCCGAAGAATCGGCCTTCCTATTAGGATGGTCATATTAACTCAGGGAACTGGTCCTCCTCTGGATCTTCTTATATTCTTCCAGTCTGATGGACCTCGATGTTCTACTTCTGACTTCGTCCGCTTTCCTACATGGGGTCATTACGAGATCCTTATAAAAGGGAGGATCCTTCATTAAACCCATCTTGAAGGCTTACAGGGTAGTGACCATGTTGATATTAGGAATATTCAGTGCTTCCGTGCCAAACCTGCTCACAAAATCCCTAAGGGATTTCTTAGGATCCTGGACTACTCGATAAAGGTCACTAGTGATCTTTTCGAATGTCATGCTATAAGAAAATTTATTGTTAAAAAAGATTAAGTAAATTGTAAAATAAAGTGATAGAGTAAGGAGTAACATTAAGAAGCCATTTTAAGTTTGATCCTTTGAGGGTCAAAGCAAAACTTTTGCACAGGAAAGCTTCCTTCATGTGTGAGGGAATGGGGATGATCTCCATTCTTTCCATGTATTGTGCCACATGTTCCTCATGATCCATAGTTCTATCATGAGGTTTCATGCTCTTGTATAGGTTGGACCACTCCAGGCACACTTAAGATCATCTGCCTTAACTGTTGAAGTTTCTTGGCCATGACGGGGCTCATTCCTTTATCAAGGTCCATATAGTTAGTATTAAAAGTATTATTATTCACGAAGTTACCAGAATCCATGTTATTGGGAGTGATGAAGATTTCGTCGGGATCCTGGATCACATGGGCTTGTTTGTTTGGAATTACATCCCAAGTGGGAGCAGGTATTGGTATTAAGGATCCTTTCTTCCAGCGGTTTCCTGAAGATCCTATCTCCCACCAGTTTCCTGAGGATTCTAACTCCCAGCGGTTCCCTGAGGATCCTACATTGTCAAAGTTCAGGATCTTGGGTTTCAAGATCGAGGGTGCTGCTCCTTGGGGTTTATGGATCTCTGCCCTCATTCTTTTCATCTCCTTGAGTATAGTCTTGTTTTTCTCCCGTTGTTGGTTTAGTTGTTGCTATACCATCTTCACCATGGAGAAGAGTTCGCTATTACGGAATAGGAGGATCTTGGAATCTGAGGGATCTCAGATTCACATTGTTGATGATCGGAAATGTGTACTTTTTAGAGGTATCCATAGTTTCCTCTAACTGGGAAGTCCTTTTGGAGGTGGTGGAAGATTTTTTGAGGAAATGGGAGGAATAGAGGAAGAAGATAAAGTTGGTTGTCTAGACATAATTTTCGAGAATTAAGAACATCACGACCCCACGGTGGGCGCCAAATTGTTTTGGTTAAAAATCGAAAAAGTAGATATTAACCAAATTGCATGAGAGGCTATGGTGTTGTAGGTGAAGTGATTAACGAAAATAGAACAAGATTTCCCAAATGATTTACAAGGAAAGCCCTTGATCCTTGCTAGGATCTCCATCATAAAACCTTGGGAGGTGATAATGATCACATGTCGTGTATGATCTTATCGATTTGAACATAAATTATAGATATGAGCTTGATAATATGATTACAAATGATAAAGTGAGTCTAGATGAGTAAGGTGTCAGAGAATTGTCCCCGTTGTGTGTGTTTTACAGATGTATTTATAGTCTAGATTAAGTAACTAAATGTCCGATATATTCAGGATCCTGCTGAACTGGTATTTAAAACGTGTTTTGACTTGGTATTTCTGGGTCTTAAGCCTGGTTGGATTGATTCTTTGTTGTGAATGAGTCTTATGTTGACCATTTTTGCACATGTGGCAAATAAACAAGAAATATAATTGTTAAACTTGTTGGGGAATAATAATGGCGTTATTCAGGATCCTGATGTATGTTCGGGATCCTAAGACTCCTTTAAGATCCGGGATCTTGGATAGGTTTAAGAATCCTTATATATCTTTTAGATCCGGGATCCTAGATAGGATTGAGGATCTTGTCCCTAACACCGGTACTAAGGGGAAGAGTCCGACGTGATGGCACAACATACACTCCTCACTATTTTCTGCACTTTTGATATTGTACTATGATGATTTGACATTATTGTTTTATGATGGTTTTGGAACAATGTGATGATTGTAATTCTTGTTTTTAAAATGAAAAAATTTATCCTGGTTTTTGGGTCGTTGCAAACTAATTGTGCAAAAAAGAAAACTTTAGTTACCAATCCGAGACAAAGCCAAAACTTTATTGTGCTACAATGTCAACTTCCCTTATTTTTATACTAGGCGAATCCCCGCGCGTTGCGCGAGAATAGAATTATATAGTTAAAATAATAACTTTTACCAAATTATTATTTAATATTTCTACTTCGAAACAAAAATTTTTAATTTTATTAAACATTATAGTTTAATTTTTAAGTCATTGTGATATATACAATTATTTGATAATTTTATAAACCGTTTAAAATTGTGTAAATTATATATCAAATGAATAATAATATAACGGGTAACAAAACGTATGAACAAAAATATGAACTGCAACTTTTAGTAACATAAAAATAGAAAAACATCTATTATAACATTTGTATTAAAAAAGATATATATATATATATATATATATATATATATATATATATATATATATATATACAACGAATAATAAAAAATATGAAAAATAAACACTATAACTTTTAATAACATAAAAACACTAAAACATTTATTATAACATTTATATTAACTCTTCATATTTAAATCAAAAATCTCTTCAAATACATTAATGTTTTTAATGAGCAAAACTTTACAACCTATAAAAGAAAGGAAATAAAAAGTTATTAGTGATTACTAATTAATAATCATAAATTAAAAACTCTTGAGTTGTAACTAATAAATATACATAAATTAGAAAACTCTTGAGTTGTAGTGTGAGTTTCAAATGAATGTGGTACTTGGAAATGTATTATTATTATTATTATTATTATTATTATTATTATTATTATTATTATTATTATTATTATTATTATTATTATATTCGTCTAAATAATTGGTTTTGATGCATCATTTTAATCCCTTCAATTATTAAACATAAAGATATTTAATTATAAATTTATAACATACATAGGTGCATATACATGTTAAACAAATCACATATATATATATATATATATATATATATATATATATATATATATATATATATATATATATATATATATATTCGTATATGTCATATGTAATTCTTGTCGTAGTAATATGGATAAATTACTTTCATATGAAGAACATATCATGATAAGTCTATCATAATTACATATCAAATGTTCAAAATTTTGTTATCTTTTAAATATTGTCTTTTAAATATGTTGTGTAGGATAACCCAACAAAAAAATAATAGAAAATAAACATAATCAAAATAGAAAAACTACAATCAAATAAATAAGAGCATTTGGTGGTTGAATATATACATAAAGATGTTACATAAACATATATTTAAATCAAAAGAAAAAACTAACATTCGTCAACTTTGCTCAAACAAAAAAACCTATATCCATTTTATGAATTTTCTTTCTTCATTTAACACTATTCAACCATAGAAACTTGATGACAATTCTTCACTAACCTGCAATCAAAATATTTTTCTTGAAAAAGAAAAATCAGAAAGATATTCCAAGCAAAACATTGATATTTGGAGAGTCACATTCAAGATTGAGTAATACACACAAATCACATATAAAGATTAAATGAGAAACTGAATATAAAGAAAGAATTGAAATGCTTCATTTGTTTTGGTTGAAAGGAAAAATCATATTACAATTACCATCGATGCGACATAACTCATTTCTTCAAATCATCATATTAGGATCGTGAATGCTTGAACTATATGAAAACTTTTGAATCACAATATCTTCAAATCCTTCTTACATGTAAGATTTTATATAACACAAAAGATTGGCCTTTTTATAGTAAACTTTTCACTAAATGCTAATTAAACATAATATAAGTTATAAAACTTTTGAGTTGCATTAGTTAAAAAAGGGGGTTTCAAATGAATGTGGTTTGAGAAAGTTAAAAAAGAAAGTTTCAAATGAATGAGATTCAAGAAAAAATGCTAGCTTTATAAGTATGTATGATCTTTATATGCTTTTTTATGTTCTTTCTTTTTTGTTGGAAGTTTTCTATAGAGTAGTCTATGTGCCTTGTAGGTTGCAAAACATTCTACCTCCTTTGTACCCCATTTGTACCTTATGATAGGGATCTCGAACATCCTACCACATTAACAATTTTCAACCCGTCTGATCCTTCAATTTTGCAAACCGTCATATATATAGGTTTCACGTCAGAGTTGGGCGGTGGATGCTCACCCCTGTATAAAAGCGTTAGTGTCATTGTATTTGAAGTTTTTGCCATTGATTTTACTAATAGTACACCTATATATATATATATATATATATATATATATATATATATATATATATATATATATATATATATATATATATAGGTGTACTATTAGTAAAATCAATGGCAAAAACTTCAAATACAATGACACTAACGCTTTTATACAGGGGTGAGCATCCACCGCCCAACTCTGACGTGAAACCTATATAAGTGGAATCACCCGGTTCCAAAATTTTGGAACCAGAATAGAGAATAGAACCGGGTCCGGTTTTGATCTTGAATTTTAAGAAGTGGACTTAGGGATTTTCTAATATAAAATACTTTTCAAAAGATATTTTTGAGTTAGATTTTAGATGTAATTTTAATATCCATTATTTAATCATAACTTTGTATAAAATATATTGACTTGGTATACTATTAGGAAGGTTTTTAGACCTTGAATGTGATGTTACTTACAAGTAAGAACAATATCAAGGGAAGCAAGTTATGGTTACAACAAATGTCTGTTCTACTTCTCAAGATAGAAAAATAAATTCATTCAAGAATATTAATGAGGGATACCCGAATCCAAAACAGTACACATGCAATTTGAATTACAACAATTTTCATTGAGAAACATTAGATCCTAAAAGAATTTTCTTCATTTGATCTACAAAATCTTGCATTTGTTCCCTTGAATGTGTTGGAGATGGATAGACACAAGCACAATCCAACTCACCATCACGAACCGTGTCAAAGATTGCAAGTGAAGGACTCACACCATGAACAGATGCACACCCAATGCAGTCAAGCAAACCAATGTCCTTGTGAGACTGACTGGAGTTTTGAGTTATTGGCTCTTCAAATACAGAAATGAGTGAAGTTCTCAATGAAGAAGAAGGGGTCAAACCAGGGTTGTCAATGGCTTTGCACATCAAGAAGTTTAAGTCAGCCATGTCTGTGAAGTGCTTATTGTTGTTCTTTGCATTTTCTAAGGCCGTGTAGATTTTTTTTGCTAGATCCCACAAATCTTCCCCTCCCTTCACATCATGGGAGTTTAAGATGGCAGAATGGTAAAATCCTACATCATTTGACAAATTTCAAGTTAATGCGTTTGACCTGCATTAGACTCAGACTGATACTGATATTAATATATGACAAAGACTGTCTGTCATGTCATGTCATGGAGAGGAGAGAAGATAGATACTATCCATCCAATTCTACAATCAAAGAGATTACCAATTTAGTGTTTTACCAATATGATGATCACTAAGAACTGGATCAAGAAGTGCACGACAATCAATGAGTGTTGCAAGCGAATACTTCTCCCATTTGTCATCAGGAAGGTTTTTAGAAGCACGAGAAGCGATAAATGCAGCTGCTGCTAACACAGCATATAGTTTGATATTTCTTGATTTGCAGCCCTGAAAAAAGTCATGTCATTAGTTAGCTAATATTGATTATTGAGAAGAAGACATTTATGTACACAAATTTGCAGATCTCGGATCACCTGGAAAGTTCTTTTAACTGGGGTGATCATTTTAGTTAGCTAATATTGGGAAGAAACAAGTTCAAGATCTATATACCCAATTGAGTATAGTGGATATATATGTTATAAGATGATATGATATAAAAGGATGAAATTTAAAGCAATGTGATTGAAAATAAGCACTTGCCCCAAGAATCTGATCGGTATCTTCTAATCCGATCTGCATCCTCACATATTGAGTCGAATCGGGCAAACCATTAGCTTTAAAATCCAAATGCGAAAATCTGAAAGAATTCACGGAGTACCCAAGCATGTCAACCCCACGAGCCCAAAACGGTTTATTAGCTTTTCCGGCAGGTATGCAATCTTCGATCGGCAAACCCATACCATCTTCTTTCACTATTTCCTTGTCAACGCATCCTTCTCCGGCGGCAATTAACCCCAATAACTCCCTCAACAAAAACGCCGCAGCTGTTCGATCACACACACCCGTATGCAACCGCAGGACCACCACCCATTTCTGATCCGGCAAATTGTAAAGGCTCGCGAACATCACGTCGTTTTCAGTAACCCGATTGTCTTGATTGCGCCAGGCGTTTGTGTTCATCTCGTGCTCGAGCGCTTGGTAGTATGATTGGGCAAGATCGGAGGTATGGATTTCGAGGGGGGTGGAAGCGGAGGGGGTGAACAACAAGAAAGTGTTGGTGGAGGGATTGGATCGGAGTTTTGAACGGAGGATAGGGTGGGAGTCTTGGAGTTTCTGAATGGAGGCTTGTAGATGCGATAGATTGGGAGGTTTGGAGAAGAGTAGGGCTAAGGCAGTAACGCCGGTGCCGCCGGGAACGGCTCTGCACCAGCTGTACTCGGTGCCGCCGACGGAGCGCGACATAGCATCAGGCGAAGATTCTGTTGACATTTGGGGTGATGGAGGAGGAGTTAGTCGGAAGAAGACGACAGATACACTAATCGGAGATGGAGCGTTCCTGATTTTCTTGTAACATCATGAAATCGAAAACCTTTTTCAATTGGGACAAAAAGAGGAGGGTTAAAGTCATATTTTGCCATCGATTATCACCATTTTACTTTTTAAACCTATATTTCTAAATATATATATATATATATATATATATATATATATATATATATATATATATATATATATATATATATATATATATATATATATATATATATATATATATATATATATATATATATTTATTGGGGTAATCACAAAAATACCAAATATTATTATTGAATATCGGAAAATCACCAAAGGCATCTCCAAAATTTGGATCATGGTATTAAAAAAATGTTACTTTTTTAACAAAGTGTAAACTTATCGGTTGTTTGCAGATAGGACAAGACTTAAAATATTTAAGACATTGGCATTTTTGACCAACATATTCAAAAATTATAAATTTTGAGCAAATTATACAAATGGTCCTATGGTTTGAGGTAAATTGTACGTTTGGTCCCTAACTTATTTTTTTTTAATTCAGAATGTCTCTACTGTTTGTTTTTATTACACGTTTGGTCTCTATCTTATCTAAAAAGACTATTTTTCTTTTGATTTTTGTATTTATTTAAATAAATACAACCCAACCCCACTTCCATCCCACTTTAACTACCCCAACTTATTTAAATAAATTAAAAAATCAAGAGCAAAATAGTTTTTTTAGATAAGACAGAGATCTAGAGCGCAACAAAAACAAATTGTATGAACCTTCCGAGTTAAAATAAATAAGTTAGGGACCAAACGTTCGAATTACCCCAAACCATAGGGACCATTCGTGCAATTTACTCATATATTTTTTATGTACTCTATGGGATATAAATTGGACTTAATGTCAGACTAATATTACTCACATTCGGTCTTAAATTTTTTTTACTTGCTTGGTAAGGATATATATATATATATATATATATATATATATATATATATATATATATATATATATATATATATATATATATATATATATATATATATATATATATAGTTAGGATTAAATAAGTTAAGGACCAAACGTGCGAATTAACCCAAACCATAGGGACCATTCGTGCAATTTACTCATATATTTTTTATGTACTCTATCGGATATAAATTGGACTTAATGTCAGACTAATATTACTCACATTTGGTCTTAAATTTTTTTTACTTGCATGTATGTTTGTTAAGGATATATATATATATATATATATATATATATATATATATATATATATATATATATATATATATATATATATATATATATATATCACAATTATTGTGTGAATGTGACAAAATTATAACCATTAGATTAAAAATAATGAAGAGATGTGATTGTAAGGAACATAGTATTAACATGGACTAAAAATTATTATATAATTACCCTTGATTAATGTAGAGAAAACTAAGATATTTTATTAAGAGAAATAAATAAAATTTACATACATTTTAGGCAACTAAGTCACATTAATTACTAAAAAACTAAATTTAAATAAATACAAATTAATATTTTTAAATGCTTTGAAAATTCAGTTTCTATTCTTATAATTATCATTATGAAAAAATACATTTTTATTAAAATCGATTTGAACGTCTCGAAGGATGTAATTTAACTTTATTCTTATCGTTCTCATTCTAGAAGAATAAGTAATAAATTATAAGTTTATATATCTTATTCTTTAAGAATAATAGTTACATTCTTCAAAAAAAAAAAAAAAAAAAAAATCATTAAGACTAAAAAATTAAATAGAATTGGACAAATTCTTGAAGAATAATATAAGATTTTGAAAAATAATAGAATACATTCGTAAAGAAAAATACAATAAAGCAACCCTCTTAAAGTATTGTACGTGCATTCTTTAAGAATATGATATAATAAATTCTGTATATTGAAAATTCTATAAGAACTCTTTCATGTTTTTTGATTGATTTTTATATTAAATGTGTGCATTCTTTAAGAATACAAATTAATTGTTTTGAAATTTAACATTTCAGGTCACTTTTCTTGGAGATTGATTTATCCGTTTTTCATGTCACAATTAAATTTTCATTCGTGAAGAATAATTGTTCTCACATAGTCTTTCTTTTTTGACCTGCAACTTTTTCTCTGGAAAATTTTGGTCTGTGTTGAACTTTTGGAATCAAAATCGTCAAATTCAAAAGCGGATAAAGATATAAAGTTTGTAACCGAAACCATTATTTAAGGAAAATACACGACTTCATTTTTTGGTTAGTAAAATAATTATATGTAAACTTCCAAAATTAACTTTTATTTGTTTTATTAATCATTTATTATTTTTCTAAATTCTCATTGGTTCACACATTCAGACAATAATTAAGGTTTATATATGAACCTAACTCTCTCTCTCTCTCTCTCTTTCTCTCTCTCTCTCTCTATATATATATATATATATATATATATATATATATATATATATATATATATATATATATATCATACTATCTTATAAATAAATCATTTTTCCTTTCACCACATTCATTTGAAATTCCCATGAGTTCTCAATTTCTTTATAATAATAATTATAAGTTGGTTAATAAGGTTAAATAAATATCAAACCTAAAGTGTAATCATATATAAACTAAATTTTAATATTAAAATAATATCTTTACTTCTACTTATTAAGTGGTTTTTTAAACTTTTAACATATTATACTTAATTTATTAGTTTTAATATATTGTTAAATGTAAACCATTATCATTTTAAAGATATAATTTTGGAACAATTTTTATAAAAAAACTTAAATTATTAATTTGAATATAACATTAAAGGGTTAATAAAAGAAGCATTTTTCCTTTCACCACATTCATTTGAAACTTCTATGACTTTTTAATTTTTTTATAATAATGATTATAAGTTGGTTAATAAGGTTAAATAAATATCAAACCTAAAGTGTTATCCTATTTAAACTAAATTTCAATATTAAAATAATATCTATTTCTATTTATAAGGATGACTTTAACTTTTAACATATTATACTTAATTTATTAGTTTTAATATATTTTTGTGTGTAAACCATTATTATTTTAAAGTTACAACTTTTAAGTAGTTTGGATAAATACTTTGTAACGCCCGTAGATCCGGGCTAGTTAATTTAGAGACGATAAGCATTAAAAATAAGTTTTTGATGGAAGATTATTTAGAAGTATTAATCTTAACCAAGTTGTAGTATATGTCACAAGGTTTCCGTGCATATAAAGAACGCCAAAATCCGAGTTATAACGAAGAAGTTATGACTTGTCGAAGTTTCACGACAGAACCGGCACGACCCAGCGCGACGTAAATAGTGAATTTAAGGTAGATAGATATCTACCCTTAGTGATCTAAATGATAATTGAAGATCTCATCGATAGTAGTGCAACGGCGGAATGACGAATGAAAACGGAGTTCAGATGAAGGAGTTATGAATTTCGAACGAAGTTTTCCTGTCCCGGCCTACTAAAAATAATATATAAGTAATATAATTATAATATATTAAAAATAAAGTCAAAATTAGCCAATGGAGTCTAAACAAGAGTTGTAGATCATAATCTCACCTTCGCGTCGATATAAAGAACGTCGAAAACGGAGTTCGTATGCGAAAGTTATGAATTTCTGAAGTTCGGGGCGCGAACCCAAAAGCTGTGTCAGAGACCACGACGTGGCAAGCAGTGCCACGACGTGGCAAGTCTCCTGACACCTCCGGGAGTCCCCCAGATGCAACTTGCGATGACGTATGCAGTGACGACCAAGCCCACGACGTGGAAAAAGGATCCCACGACGTGGCAAGGGCCAAATTTGCCCTATAAATAGATTTGAAGGGCCAGCCGACTATGGTTGCTCCATCCCTTCTCTCCCACTCCCGATACACCCTCTGAGCCCTGTTTTAACCCCCCAAAGCCCCGGTATCAACCCCGAGACTCGAAGCAAGTTCTGAAACCCGAAGATCCCGAGAAGAAAAGAGTTTTCGAGCCGAAGCTCTGCCCACGAGAAACCCGGTGTGTGAAGTGATCTCGGTTTCACCGAAGAATACTACTCTTAGAGTGGTAGTGTTGTCCGATCATCTTCTGATCAAGTGAGTGTATAGTCACTTTCATCTTACACATAGATATGAAGTATTTTACAAAATACGTGCTATGTGTATATATATTGTTGTTCATATGTGTCAGTGTGTGGTTACTTTCTTCTAACACATAAATATAAAGTATTAGCTATGAAATACGTGTTATGTGTTATATATTATTTGTCTATTTGAAATGGGCATGGAATTGATGTTTTATACAAGTGTTAAATGATTTAAACTGTGTAAGTATTTATATCTACAAAAATGTTGGGTAGAACAAGGGTAGATGGGATAGTTGGTGACTATGCGACTTAGTGCCTATCGAGTAAACCTTAGTGACGATGTGACTTCGTGCCTATTAAGTAAACCCTGGCGACTATGTGACTTAGTGCCTATCGAGTAAACCTTGGTGACGATGTGACTTCGTGCCTATTAAGTAAACCCTGACGACTATGTGACTTAGTGCCTATCGAGTAAACCTTGGTGACAATGTGACTTCGTGCCTATTAAGTAAACCCTGGCGACTATGTGACTTAGTGCCTATCGAGTAAACCTTGGTGACGATGTGACTTCGTGCCTATTAAGTAAACCCTGGTGACTATGTGACTTAGTGCCTATCGAGTAAACCTTGGTGACGATGTGACTTCGTGCCTATTTGTCACACCCCCAAACCGGAACGGCGGAAACGTTCGGGGGCGGATGACTTCATGTGGTAGCATAACAAATGAATACATAGTAAAGAAAGCAATACAACCATCATATATATAATTGAAAGTTTACATTGTTAAAAGTACATGTTCAAAACCAATTACAATATGATGCCAAAATATGAATTTAAACTAACGATGCAGCGTCCCTTCTTCAAAAGTTGTTTTGATACCTGTAATTACTGAATCCCTGGGACATACAAGTAGTTTTGAAAGAGTAGATCAGCATTTAAGCTGGTGAGTTTCATAAGTATTAAATGACAATGTTTGTATGAAAATGAAATGTTTTGTTTTTGTTTGTTTGTTTTTAGAAACTCCCATATTTTCTACTAACATAAATGTAGCCTTATAACAAGACAAATGTTTGTTTCTAGAAAATTTATGTACGTGTAAAATAACCAATATGTTTGAAAACCTCATAAATCAATGTATTTTTAATACTCCATGTGAGTTTTATAACCATACTATTGACTCGGAATGCCTATACACAACGTTCTTCAGGCGTTGGAATGTTATGACGTTTATCACCCCAAATGGTGGACTGTAGCTAACAGTCAAGGCGCGGGTTGTCAAGCCCGTATAGATCTATACACAAACACTATGCTCCCCCTCCAAGGGATTATGGTATATAATACATGACTTGAAATGTGTACTCGAACGTACATGAAGTTAATGTCTCACAAATCGTGGTATAAAAACAGATTTACGTGTTAAAATGTTCGTTTGTTCTTGTATATGAAAGTGACTTCTTGAAAATCGTGTTTCTAGTATGTAAAAGTTAGCAATATTCTCGTAAAACTATACCTATTATAGCTTTCTAAAAGTGTGTCTCATTTGTTTAGAAATACCTAGAAAAGGAATCACTTGTTATGAAAGTATAGATTTTTGTAGTGCCTAAGATAGACACGTATACATGTAATCTAAGGAAAATGTTTAGTTTATATAAATATGACAACATTTTACATTTCAACAGATAGAATGTTATCGTAATATATTTTATACACGAGAGTTCCCTATAAAGTTTATAAATCACATATGATTTGGTTAAATAAAAGTATATAATAATTCTTTATATAACACACGATGATACTCGTGTGTTTTACTTGTATCCCCCCCCCCCTTGAAAGCATATAAAAGCATTTATAGAGCATTTAAAAGGTTAATTAAGGGGTATGAACTCACTTGAAAGATCGAAGAAAGGCGAGATGAAAACCGGGCAAAATTTCGTCTCTGGAAAACGGATTTTCTCGGGATTCTCGGGAATCTCGGGAGCACAAACGACCTTCGGGACTTGGGCAAAATGACCGGGGCTTCGGGTTAGCACGGGCACGGAAAACGAGGCAAGAACGTAAGAGAAATGAGAGAAATGGAGCCCTTTCTTCGGAACCCTCGCATCCCTTTTATAGGGGCTGGGAACCGCCTCGGTACGCTGGGCGTACGCGTGCGTCACGCATGACCAGATCCTCGACTGCCTCGGACTCGGATGGGACGGGGCATAGCCTCACATAGGGCGAGACGTGGACGATCCGAAGCCTAGCCCTTGAGTACGTTGGGCGTAACTCGGATAGGCTTGCTGACTCTTCCTTCGGATAATACCAAGGATTAATAATAAAATTTATATTTTATTTATTTAATAAACTTCTAAAATTCATATCTTCTTCATACGAACTCCGTTTTTGACGTTCTTTATATCCACGTGTAGGTGAGACTACGCTCTACAAATTTCGTTTAGATTCCGTCGGCAAATTTTGAAATTATTTTTATTATTTATTTTTAAAAGGTCGTGTTTAAGGAATTTCTTTAGAAATTCATAACTTCTTTATCTGACGTCGGTTTTTGTCAGACTTTTTACCGCTGAATTACCATTGTCGAGACCTTCGATTCTCGTTTAGGTCATTCCGGCCAAAAGTTGCTCGATCTCCGATTCGAGTTTTTATGTAACGACCCGTTCCCGGTATGTTAATTTATTTGTAATTGTTGTAAGTTTTGCAAGGGGGACTCGGCGAGTTCATAGCCTGACTCGCCGAGTAGGGTCGTGCCTGTGAGCACGCGTGAGCCGGGGACTCGGCGAGTCCATATCCTGGACTCGGCGAGTCCATCCGTCTGGGTGAAACCCTAAATCCCCGGGTTGCCCACTATTTAAACCACCTTATAGCCCCATTCTCGCCTCCCTCACCCTGAGAACTCAGTGAGAAAACCCTAATCCTCCCTTGAGAGCTTATAGGTGTTTTTGGTGCCATTTTGTGAAGGTGTGAAGAAGGAGAAGAAGAAAGAAGCAAGGAAAAGAGTTGTAGTGCAAAGATCCAAGGGCAAATCCGAGTTATTTGAGGTATTTTCGGAGTTCCCCTCTTGTTATATGCTTTAAACTTCCATTAGGGCTCTCCTAAGAGCTAGTTGATGCTTGTTCCAAGCCTTATGTTTGCATGAATGCCTTAATAAGTTGTGATATCTTTAGATCTGAATGATGGGGAGTTGTAGAGCCCAGATCTACTGTCTTTTTGGAGTTACTTTGCATATAAATCATAGATCTACCCATTTTATGCATCTTTTAGCCTTATTTCCCTTATTCATGAGGTTGTGCACGTAAAGTTGGAAACTTTACGTGGTAAATCAGCTTATTGGACTCAGATCTATCAATTGCATGTGTTGGATTCAAACAAAATCGAGTAAAAATCAGTTGCATGGCGGCAACTCGGCGAGTCGGAAACAACGACTCGGCGAGTTGGGCCGCGAGTTCCCGAGTCCTTCATTTTGATCAGTGTCGAGTGAATTCAGTGAGTTAGAGAGTGGACTCAGCGAGTTGAGGGTAGACTCAGTGATGGAGGGACTCGGCGAGTTTGTTCATACAACTCGGCGAGTCCAAGGCAATCTTCTTGGGGATCAAGAACAACTCGTCGAGTCTGTTCATCCGACTCGGCGAGTCGGATGAAGATCATCTGAGTTCTTGGATCCAGAGGGTACTCGTCGAGTCGATGCCACACTCGACGAGTATCAGCGTGTAAGAGTTGAGCGGAGAGTCTAGGACTCGGCGAGTTGGGTATCCCGACTCGGCGAGTCAGCCCTGAGTAAGTTGACTTTGACCAAGGGTAAAAGAGTCATTTTACCCTGAGTGTAGTGTTAGTGAATGATCGAGTGTGTTTATGGATTTGTAGCCGAGGAGATTCAGGAGCAGCAGCCGTTAGCTTTCCGAGCCACACACTCATCCGCTAGCTTACGAGGTGAGTTTCCTTCCCGTAGGGGCGGGTCTAAGGCCACAATGCCGGCCCGTCCAGTTAATAGTAGTTTCCGGACTTCGGTCCGATGTAGTAGTTAGTATGTTTGATGCCTTCGTGGTTCAGACATGTTTTATGTGCTATGTGTATGTGTTCATGTTCCGGGCCACGGCCCGATGCAGTATGCAGTATAAATTGTTATGATATGCTATGCTATGTGCAGTCAGTCCCGGACCTTGGTCCGATGCAGGGGACACGGTCCCAGTTAGTTCCGGACTTCGGTCCGATGCAGTCAGTTCCGGACCTCGGTCCGATGCAGGGGACACGGTCCCAGTTAGTTCCGGACTTCGGTCCGATGCAGTTAGTTCCGGACTTCGGTCCGATGCAGTCAGTTCCGGACCTCGGTCCGATGCAGGGGACACGGTCCCAGTTAGTTCCGGACTTCGGTCCGATGCAGTTAGTTCCGGACTTCGGTCCGATGCAGTCAGTTCCGGACTTCGGTCCGATGCAGGGGACACGGTCCCAGTCAGTTCCGGACTTCGGTCCGATGCAGTTTTCCGGGTCCCGACCCGATGCAGTGGGCAAGGCCCAATATGTGTTTATATGTTGTTGTATGGTATGTGGTAAGTTGGGGGAGCTCACTAAGCTTCGTGCTTACAGTTTCAGTTTTGGTTTCAGGTACTTCCGCAAGCAAAGGGAAGAGCTCTGGATGACGGCATCGCACACACCACCGTTTCAGCTTTAGTTTGGATTTGATCTAGTTGTTGTTTTGGATATAGCATGTTACTTTTTCCGCACAGTACTTTGTTATCTTTTGGGACATATCACGCATGGATTATTTATATGATACTCTGATTATAGTTTTGATGGTATTAAAAACGAAATTTTTGGGTCGTATTTTTGGGTCGTTTCAAGTTGGTATCAGAGCCCTGGTTTGAGGGATTCGGATACACTCTCGGGTGTATCTGAACTCAAACTAAGGGGAAATAAAAGATTTTTAATAAAATGTTTTTACAAAAGAATTTTGAAAACACTTAGAAGGAAAAGAATTGTTTTAAGATAGAGGTGTGTGCATGCGGTCAACCGAGCTCAAGTAAGTACTCCCAAATTACCCATACAAGTTATTTGTTCAATTTCAGTTCAGTAGAACAGCATGCTAGAATAGGACTAAGGATCTAAGATAATGCCTTATGTGCCTGCTTTATGTGTTCAGTTTTATGAGAATTGCATGCTAGTATTGAGTAGACAGCAGTAGGATAGCCTGTTTAGGTTATGCCTGGTAGCACGAGCTTAGCATTGTATGCTAGTGTAGTTTCTCGTTATGAGAATAGTTTTGCCTGAGTATGTCTCCTTTATCCGAATGCTGCTTGCTTTGTGCTTTGTGGGACTCCGAGTAATGGGAGTTAGCCATTAGGTGGACACGTCACACCACATGTAATCAGGTTTGAATAATCCCAGAGTGCTGGAACTGGCCCTACTGCGCAGCTCTTGTTTGAGTCCAACCGTTGTAGGGACGGATCTTTTACTTGAAGGATTATCCGACCCTCATCACATGCGATGGTGTTCAGGTAATGGCCAACTGGCAGTGCAAGGAGACCTACAGCAGCTGAGGACCAGTCGTATTGAGCTCGAGTTTTCTCTAGGGCAAGCCTAGGGTGAGAGTAGCAGAAAATAGCAGCGGTAGAAGTGACTTGGGGAAGTCGAGGCAGTTCTTGAGGAAAGTACGGATAGATGTGGAAGGTAGTAGGGGCCCATACTACTGGAAACAGAGGATCCGTACTTGAATCAAGGAAGGCCAAGATTAGACCAGGAAGCTAGTAGTTGTATTATGATCCCTTGAAAATATTTCAATGTTCTGATATTGTTATGATATGTGTCAGAATGGTAGTTTTGCGTCCGAGGCCAGCAGCCGGCAGTTCAGATGCCGGAGGAGGATCAGGATCGGGATCCGACCCGGAGGTCGGACAGATCGATGAGCAGACCAGAGAGTTCCTTTCTTCTGAGATTACTCGCATCATACTTGAGCAGACTCCTGTGATCTTCGGTTCGATCAAGGAGGGCATTTTGGAGATGATGGATGAGAGACTGAGTACCTTCCGTACTGAGATGGCGGCCGTGATGGGGTCGCGCACACTCACTTTCAGGGAGTTCAGGGCATGCGGGGCTCCTGACTACCACGGGGCACGGGACCCCATAGCAAGTACCAGGTGGTTGGCGGATGTGGCCAACGCATTCCGCACTAGCAGATGTCCCGAGGGGGACAAGGTCAGATTGGCGTCCTGTCTCCTGAAGGACAGGGCACGTGACTGGTGGGAGGAGGTAGGACATACCATCGGGGATGATGCGGCATTGGATGCCATGACCTGGGCTGATTACTCTACCAGGTTCAGAGCGGAGTTCGCACCGGTCATTGAGGTGCAACAGTTAGCCAGGGAGTTCCAGGATCTTACCCAGACTACCGAGACAGTGGCGGAGATCACCGCCAAGTTCAGGGAGCGGGCCCTTCTTGTTCCACAGTATGCAGCAGATGAGGAGATGAAGAAGGCCCGTTATCACGAGATGTTGCGGAGCGACATTCGTATGTTCGTGAGCCGGTCCAGTTGCAAAACACTGGACGATATGATTGCTAGAGCCAGAGAGAGGGAGATTGATCTCGAGATGGAGAGGAAGAGGAAACCAGAGGCGGCTCCGGGTACAGGCAGTGTGGGCAAAAAGCCCAAGGTTTCAGATCACAGGTCCAGGGGTCAGCAGAGCCACGGTCGGTGTGGCAAGTGTGGGAGGTTGCACGAGGGGGCGTGCAAGGCAGGGAGTTCCGGCTGCTACAAGTGCGGTCGGACCGGGCACATGAGTAGGGATTGTACGGCCCCTGCCACTACGGTTACAGCATCAGATCTGATTTGCTTTCAGTGCAATCAGAGGGGACACAAAAGGTCCCAGTGTCCCAGTTTAGCTGCAGCAGGGAAGGTGCATGTACCCGCCCCTGCTACTTTGAGGATCACGGATGGCCGTCAGGGCCGAGCTGATGCGCCGGTGGCAAAGAGCAGGGCATTCCAGATGACAGCAGAGGAGGCGCGAGCGACTCCTGATGTGGTGACGGGTATGTACATTTCTTTCATCTTTTAATTATTAATACATCGTTTGAATATTATTTGATGGTACGCTTTATTTAGGGTCGTTCTCGGTGAACGGCATCCCTGCTTTGGTATTGTTTGACTCGGGGGCGACCCGATCATTTGTATCGCTTGCGCTTAGCAAGAGATTTAGCAGAGCTCCGGGGGAACTGGATTGTCCGTTAGAGGTTGAGATAGCAGATGATAGGACCGTGAGGGTCGACAAAGTATATAGAGGGTGTTCCCTTCAAATATTTGAGGAGCAGTTTTCAGTGGATTTGGTTCCAATTCCCCTGCGCGGGAATAAAGTTATTGCGGGAATGGATTGGCTAAGCCCCAATGGAGCAGTGATTGATTGTGAGCTTCAGCTAGTGAGGGTTCGCACTCCCAGTGGGGGAGAGATAGTGGTTCAGGGCGAGAGGCCCCAGCAAGGATTGACTTTCTGCTCTGCCGCTAGGGCGAGGCGCTACGTTCAGCAGGGTTGCGCCGGTTATGTAGCCTACGTCTTGGATGCCCAGGTTAAGGGCAAGACGACGATCGATGATGTTCCTATTGTTCGAGATTACCCGGATGTGTTTCCCGAGGATTTGCCGGGGATACCTCCTGAGAGGCAGGTTGAGTTCAGGATCGACCTGGTTCCTGGTGCGGCTCCGATAGCCAAAGCACCATATCGACTTGCTCCCCCTGAGATGCAGGAGTTGTCTACACAGCTTCAGGAGCTGTTAGACAAGGGTTTCATTCGACCGAGCAGTTCGCCTTGGGGAGCGCCGATCTTATTTGTGAGGAAGAAAGACGGGTCGCATCGGATGTGTATTGATTACCGGGAGTTGAACAAAGTAACGGTGAAGAATCGTTACCCACTTCCGAGGATAGATGACTTGTTTGATCAGCTCCAGGGAGCGTCTTGGTTCTCCAAGATCGACCTACGCTCCGGTTACCACCAGATGAGGGTCAGGGATGAGGATGTTCAGAAGACTGCTTTCAGGACCCGGTATGGTCATTATGAGTTTGTGGTGATGCCATTTGGGCTCACCAATGCCCCAGCCGCGTTCATGGATCTCATGAACCGCGTGTGCAGACCGATGCTGGATCGGTCAGTGATAGTGTTCATCGATGACATATTGGTGTATTCCAAGACGCAGGGACAGCACGAGGAGCACCTGCGGGAGGTGTTGAAGACTTTGAGGAGGGAGAGACTGTTCGCTAAGTTCTCCAAGTGCGAGTTCTGGTTACGCGAGGTGCAGTTTCTTGGGCATCTCGTTAATCAGAAGGGTATTTTGGTTGATCCGGCCAAGATTGAGGCCGTGATGCAGTGGGAGGTCCCGAGGTCTCCATCTGAGATTCGGAGCTTCCTAGGATTGGCAGGGTATTATCGGAGGTTTATTCAGGATTTCTCCAAGATAGCAGTGCCGCTCACCCGACTAACCAAGAAGTCGGTAGTTTTTCGTTGGGGGCCTGAGCAGCAGGCGGCGTTCGAGACTCTCAGGCAGAGATTGTGCGAGGCTCCGATCCTTACCTTGCCAGAGGGTGTTGAGGATTTCGTGGTCTATTGTGATGCTTCGATCACAGGTATGGGAGCAGTGTTGATGCAGCGAGGCCACGTGGTGGCTTATGCCTCGAGACAGTTGAAGCCTCACGAGGCTAATTATCCTACTCACGACTTGGAGCTGGGGGCAGTTGTATTTGCCCTCAAGATTTGGAGACATTATCTGTATGGGGTCCGCTGTACTATCTACACGGACCACAAGAGTTTGCGATACCTTATGGATCAGCCGAGTTTGAATATGAGACAAAGGAGATGGTTGGACGTGCTGAAGGACTATGACTGTGAGATCCTGTATCATCCAGGGAAGGCCAACGTGGTGGCCGATGCCCTGAGCCGCAAGGTGTCGGCGGCCCCTATCAGGGATTTGTGTATGAGGATGACGGTAATCACTCCTTTGTTGGAGCGGATCAAGGAGGCTCAGATGGAGGGTCTCAAGGAGGAGAGGCAGAAGTGCGAGAGGATAGTGGGTCGAGTAGCTTCGTTCGACTACGACAGTCGGGGTTTGATGACGCTTCATGGTAGGGTGTGGGTACCGTACTGGGGTGGGGTACGGCAAGTATTGATGGACGAGGCTCATAAGTCTCGATTTTCTATCCATCCAGGGGCAACGAAGATGTATCGAGATCTTCGACCTGATTATTGGTGGCCCTGCATGAAGCGGGACGTCGCTTGGTACGTTGAGAGGTGCTTGACCTGCCGGAAGGTCAAGGCGGAGCACCAGAGACCTCACGGCAAGATGCAGCCGTTGGATATTCCCGTGTGGAAATGGGAGGACATCACCATGGATTTTATCACCAAGCTTCCCAGGACCGCACGTGGAGTAGATTCGATATGGGTAGTGGTGGATCGGCTGACGAAGAGTGCCCATTTTATTCCAATCCAGGAGAGTATATCGGCGGAGAGGTTAGCCGATATCTATGTGCGGGAGATTGTGGCACGTCATGGAGTGCCGGTATCGGTAGTGTCGGACCGAGATGTTCGCTTCACGTCCAGATTCTGGAAGCGGTTCCACGACGAGATGGGTACTCGTCTCCATTTCAGCACCGCTTTTCATCCTCAGACTGACGGGCAGAGCGAGAGGACGATCCAGACTCTCGAGGACATGCTTAGGGCATGTGTTCTGGATTTTGGGGGCTGTTGGGATACGTATCTTCCCTTAGCGGAATTCTCGTATAACAACAGCTATCATGCGAGCATTGATCGACCTCCTTTTGAGATGTTGTATGGCAGGAAGTGCAGGACCCCGATTTGTTGGGGCGAGGTCGGTCAGCGGGTCATGGGGAGCACCGAAGTGGTGCTCAAGACGACGGAACTGATCCAGCAGGTCCGTAGAAGACTGCAGACTGCGCAGAGTCGGCAGAAGAGCTACGCCGACAGGAGGCGTTCAGACTTGGAGTTCCAGGTGGGAGACATGGTTCTTCTGAAAGTCTCACCTTGGAAAGGTGTCATCAGGTTCCGGAAGAGGGGCAAATTGGGCCCCAGATTTATTGGTCCTTTCAGGGTTTTGGCCCGGGTGGGTCGGGTTGCTTATCGATTAGATCTCCCTGAAGAGCTTAGTCAGATCCACAACACTTTCCATGTGTCTCAGTTGAGGAAGTGTTTGGTGGATGAATCAGCAGTTGTTCCCCTAGAGGACATTCAGGTCAATAGTGGCCTGAATTATATCGAGATGCCGGTCGCGATTCTGGATCGGAAGATCAAGACCTTGAGGAACAAGGTAGTTCAGCTAGTGAAGGTGCAGTGGCAGCACCGGAAGGGGTCTGAATGGACGTGGGAGACTGAGGAGGAAATGAGAGCGCACTACCCGGAGTTATTTGCAGACCCAGCCGTAGCAGACTTCGAGGACGAAGTCTAAGACAAGTGGGGGAGAATTGTAACGACCCGTTCCCGGTATGTTAATTTATTTGTAATTGTTGTAAGTTTTGCAAGGGGGACTCGGCGAGTTCATAGCCTGACTCGCCGAGTAGGGTCGTGCCTGTGAGCACGCGTGAGCCGGGGACTCGGCGAGTCCATATCCTGGACTCGGCGAGTCCATCCGTCTGGGTGAAACCCTAAATCCCCGGGTTGCCCACTATTTAAACCACCTTATAGCCCCATTCTCGCCTCCCTCACCCTGAGAACTCAGTGAGAAAACCCTAATCCTCCCTTGAGAGCTTATAGGTGTTTTTGGTGCCATTTTGTGAAGGTGTGAAGAAGGAGAAGAAGAAAGAAGCAAGGAAAAGAGTTGTAGTGCAAAGATCCAAGGGCAAATCCGAGTTATTTGAGGTATTTTCGGAGTTCCCCTCTTGTTATATGCTTTAAACTTCCATTAGGGCTCTCCTAAGAGCTAGTTGATGCTTGTTCCAAGCCTTATGTTTGCATGAATGCCTTAATAAGTTGTGATATCTTTAGATCTGAATGATGGGGAGTTGTAGAGCCCAGATCTACTGTCTTTTTGGAGTTACTTTGCATATAAATCATAGATCTACCCATTTTATGCATCTTTTAGCCTTATTTCCCTTATTCATGAGGTTGTGCACGTAAAGTTGGAAACTTTACGTGGTAAATCAGCTTATTGGACTCAGATCTATCAATTGCATGTGTTGGATTCAAACAAAATCGAGTAAAAATCAGTTGCATGGCGGCAACTCGGCGAGTCGGAAACAACGACTCGGCGAGTTGGGCCGCGAGTTCCCGAGTCCTTCATTTTGATCAGTGTCGAGTGAATTCAGTGAGTTAGAGAGTGGACTCAGCGAGTTGAGGGTAGACTCAGTGATGGAGGGACTCGGCGAGTTTGTTCATACAACTCGGCGAGTCCAAGGCAATCTTCTTGGGGATCAAGAACAACTCGTCGAGTCTGTTCATCCGACTCGGCGAGTCGGATGAAGATCATCTGAGTTCTTGGATCCAGAGGGTACTCGTCGAGTCGATGCCACACTCGACGAGTATCAGCGTGTAAGAGTTGAGCGGAGAGTCTAGGACTCGGCGAGTTGGGTATCCCGACTCGGCGAGTCAGCCCTGAGTAAGTTGACTTTGACCAAGGGTAAAAGAGTCATTTTACCCTGAGTGTAGTGTTAGTGAATGATCGAGTGTGTTTATGGATTTGTAGCCGAGGAGATTCAGGAGCAGCAGCCGTTAGCTTTCCGAGCCACACACTCATCCGCTAGCTTACGAGGTGAGTTTCCTTCCCGTAGGGGCGGGTCTAAGGCCACAATGCCGGCCCGTCCAGTTAATAGTAGTTTCCGGACTTCGGTCCGATGTAGTAGTTAGTATGTTTGATGCCTTCGTGGTTCAGACATGTTTTATGTGCTATGTGTATGTGTTCATGTTCCGGGCCACGGCCCGATGCAGTATGCAGTATAAATTGTTATGATATGCTATGCTATGTGCAGTCAGTCCCGGACCTTGGTCCGATGCAGGGGACACGGTCCCAGTTAGTTCCGGACTTCGGTCCGATGCAGTCAGTTCCGGACCTCGGTCCGATGCAGGGGACACGGTCCCAGTTAGTTCCGGACTTCGGTCCGATGCAGTTAGTTCCGGACTTCGGTCCGATGCAGTCAGTTCCGGACCTCGGTCCGATGCAGGGGACACGGTCCCAGTTAGTTCCGGACTTCGGTCCGATGCAGTTAGTTCCGGACTTCGGTCCGATGCAGTCAGTTCCGGACTTCGGTCCGATGCAGGGGACACGGTCCCAGTCAGTTCCGGACTTCGGTCCGATGCAGTTTTCCGGGTCCCGACCCGATGCAGTGGGCAAGGCCCAATATGTGTTTATATGTTGTTGTATGGTATGTGGTAAGTTGGGGGAGCTCACTAAGCTTCGTGCTTACAGTTTCAGTTTTGGTTTCAGGTACTTCCGCAAGCAAAGGGAAGAGCTCTGGATGACGGCATCGCACACACCACCGTTTCAGCTTTAGTTTGGATTTGATCTAGTTGTTGTTTTGGATATAGCATGTTACTTTTTCCGCACAGTACTTTGTTATCTTTTGGGACATATCACGCATGGATTATTTATATGATACTCTGATTATAGTTTTGATGGTATTAAAAACGAAATTTTTGGGTCGTATTTTTGGGTCGTTTCATTTTAGCTGTCTTTCGCTATGCCGAACTTGGAAAAATCATAACTTCAATATACGAGGTCGGATTTGGGCGTTCTTTTTACGTACGATCACGGTTTAATGACATCTATCATAGTAGGTAATTAAATAGAAACTTTTTGGACAATTTATTTTCGAAGTTAATTTCATTATCACAAAAGTGGTTACAATATTTGACTTTTTAGGTCATTACATAGAGTTGAAATATCGGGTTGTCACATCATCCCCCCGTTAGAGGGAATTTCGTCCCGAAATTTAAAGTAGTAAGGATACTAGTGAATATGAAAAAGATGAGGGTACTTTTGTTTCATCTGATCTTCGCGTTCCAATGTGAATTCAGGTCCCCGCTTGGCGTTCCAACGAACCTTCACGATGGGTATGCGACTTTGTTTTGTTTGTTTGACCTCTCGGTCCATGATTTCTACCGGTTCTTCCACAAAGTTGAGGCTCTCGTTGATCTCGATCTCGTTGAGTGGAATAATAAGAGTCTCATCGGACAGACACTTTTTCAAGTTCCAGACATGGAAGGTTGGATGTATGTTACTAAGTTCACGCAGTAGATTAAGCTTGTAAGCTACAGGGCCGATTCTAGCAAGAATCTCGAAACCCTATGTATCTTGGATTTAGTTTCCCACGCTTTCCGAAGCGTATTAAACCCTTCCACGGTGAGATTTTCAATAAAACGTGGTCTCCTACCTGGAATTCCAAAGGTTTCCTCCTTTGGTCAGCGTAGCTTTTCTGTCGGTCTCTAGAGGCTTTCAACCGTTCACGAATTTGAACGATCTTCTCTGTCGTTTCCCGTATGAATTCCGGACCGGTGAGAGTGCTTTCAGGAACTTGTCCTCTAGCTAACTGGGTGTCGCCAACTTCAGTCCAGCACAGAGGGGATCTGCACTTTCGACCATAGAGGGCTTCAAACGGAGCAGCCTTTATGCTTGTATGATAACTATTGTTGTATGAAAATTCGACAAGGGGTAAATGGATATCCCAGGCCTTTCCAAAGTCAATCACACAGGCTCTCAGCATATCTTCCAAAGTTTGTATCGTTCTCTCACTTTGCCCGTCTATTTGTCGGTGGTAGGTTGTACTCATGTCTAGCCTAGACCCAGGGAACTTTGTAGTGACTGCCAGAATCTTGAAGTGAATCTACTATCTCTATCGGAGATAATGGATATCGGAACACCATGAAGTCGCACTATTTCCCTTATGTAAGTTCTAGTAAGCTTTTCCATCTTGTCAGTCTCCTTGATTGGTAGGAAATGCGCGGATTTGGTCAATCTGTCGACGATGACCCATATGGTATCGAGTCCACCCGTCGTCTTGGGCAACTTGGTTATGAAGTCCATAGTAATCCGCTCCCATTTCCATTCTGGTATCTCCGGTTGTTGTAGTAATCCTGACGGTTTCTGATACTCGACCTTAACTTTAGCGCAAGTAAGGCATTTACTTACAAAGGTAGCAATTTCTGCTTTCATGTTAGGCCACCAGTACGGTTTCTTAAGATCCAGATACATTTTATCTGAACCCGGGTGAACGGAATATCTTGTGTTGTGTGCTTCGGTCATGACTACGTCTCTGAAACCACCATGTTTCGGCGTCCAGATTCGGTCCATGAGATAATATGCTCCGCCACCCTTGATTTCTAGATTCTTTTCCATTCCTCTCAGGGATTCACTCGCCACATTTTCAGGTTGCAAAGCTTCCAGTTGAGCCTCCTTAATTTGCGTGGATAAGTGGGAATGGATAGTCATAGTCAGAGATTTGACTCTCCGACCAGTGTATTCTTTTCGGCTGAGGGCGTCAGCTACCATGTTGGCCTTGCCAGGATGATAACGAATTTCACATTCGTAGTCATTGAGTAACTCGACCCATCGTCGTTGTCGCATGTTGAGTTCCTTCTGATCAAAAATGTGTTGAAGGCTCTTGTGATCGGTGAAAATAGTACTCTTTGTTCCGTATAAGTAGTGTCTCCAGATCTTCAGAGCAAATACCACTGCTCCTAACTCAAGATCATGGGTCGTATAGTTCACTTCGTGTGTCTTAAGCTGTTGGGAGGCATAAGCAATAACCTTCCCTCTCTGCATAAGAACACAACCAAGTCCTTGGTTTGATGCATCGCAATACACTACGGAATCTTCTATCCCTTCGGGGAGGGATAGTATCGGTGCGGTGCACAAGGCCTGTTTCAGCGTTTGGAACGCCTTCTCTTGTTTCGCTTCCCAGTCAAAGGCCACGCCTTTCTGGGTTAATGTAGTAAGAGGTTTCGCAATGCTAGAGAAGTTCTTTATGAATCTGCGATAGTAGCCGGCGAGACCTAGAAATTGACGAATCTCTGTAGGTGTCTTTGGTGCCGACCAATTCTCAATGGCCTTAATTTTGGAGGGGTCCATGTGTATCCCTTTCTTGCTAACAACGTGGCCCAAAAATTCGACTCTTCGAATCCAAAATTCGCATTTAGAGAACTTCGCATAGAGTTTCTCCGATCGCAGTGTTTCTAAGACTTTTCGTAAGTGCTGACTATGCTCTTCCTTACTTCGGGAGTAGATAAGTATATCATCGATAAAGACAATGACGAACTGATCCAAGTAAGGATGGCACACCCTATTCATTAGGTCCATAAATACTGCTGGTGTGTTGGTTAATCCGAACGGCATCACTACAAATTCGTAGTGTCCATAACGAGTTCGGAAGGCTGTCTTGGGAATATCCCCCTCTAGTACTCGTAATTGGTGATATCCGGATAATATATCTATCTTTGAGAAGTAGTTTGCTCCTTGAAGTTGATCAAATAGGTCGTCAATACGGGGTAGAGGATAACGGTTTTTGACAGTAAGTTTGTTCAGTTCTCTGTAGTCAATGCACATACGGAACGATCCGTATTTCTTCTTTACGAACAAGACCGGTGCTCCCCAAGGTGAGAAACTTGGTCTTATGAATCCTTTGTTCGTTAAGTTGACTGGAAAGTTCTTGCATCTCTGCTGGTGCTAGGCGATAAGGCGATTTCGCTACTGGGGTAGCCCCTGGAACTAAGTCGATTCTAAACTCGACTTGGCGTTGTGGTGGTAATCCCGGTAGTTCTTCTGGAAAGATATCGGGAAAGTCGCGTACTTCTGGAATGTTCTTGATGTCCTTCAGTTCCTGACTCATATCGACGATGTGTGCTAGGAATGCTCGACAATCCTTCCGTAAACACTTTCGAGCTTGGATGCACGAAATGATACGAAGGTGTGTACTTGATTTGTCGTCGTAAATAACTAATGTTTCGTTGTTAGGGAGATTAAGACGAACTACTTTCTCAAAGCACATGATGTTAGCGCGAAGAAGACTTAACCAATCTATGCTGACTATGACGTCGAAACTTTTAATTTGGACCGGCATGAGGTTGATTGGGAAAGAATGACCGTCTAAAGTTAACGTACAGTCCATGTATATGCAGTTAGTGTTTTCCGTTTTTCCATTGTCCATCTCTACAGTGAATGGTTTTTCTAACTTGCTAGGTTTTGGTTTAAGTAAGTGAATAAAGTTTTGACTCACGAAGCTTCTCTCCGCTCCACTATCGAATAATATGCATGTATATGAATTATCTAGAAGGAACGTACCAGCAACTATAGTCGGATCAGCTACGGCTTCATCGTGGCCTATAGCCAAAACTCGTCCCACCCCTCCGGTATTTGCTACCTTTGGGCAGTTCCTCCTGTAGTGGCCCACCTCGCCACAACCGTAGCAAGTTTGGCCTATACCCGCGCTAGGAACTTGAGTGATCGGCTTTGCGGGATCCTTGCAGAAACGGACAGTGTGTCCCTTTCTGTTGCAGTTGGAGCACTGCATTTCCTGACAAGGTCCATGATGGTGGTAAGTGCATTTGGTGCACTTTGGAAGATTACCCCCATAAGTCTTTGTTGGGTAGGGATTTGTAGGAACGGTAGTAGGTACAGTGGCAGCATTTACTAAAACCAGTTGTTTTTTCGCAGATTCTTGGGAAGGCCCACCCTTCCCTTTATTCCATACTCTCTTTCTGTTATTGTTGTTGTTGTTGTTTCCCTTTTGTGGTTCTGGTGTAGCAACCGTTGAGTTCTGATGACCTCCATAGTCAACAAGAGATTGTGCCAGTTCCTTGGCACTTTCAAAAGTGTCAGGTTTCGAAGCTAACACGCTTGACCGAATTTGGGGCGACAGTCCCCAAATATATCTCTCTATTTTCTTGCTCTCAGGAGCAATCATATTTGGGCAAAGGATTGCCAGATCGCAGAATCTGTTGGTATAAGTTGCGATGTCGGTACCAACCATTCCAAGAGTCCAGAGTTCGTGCTCGAGTTTTTGAACCTCTCCTCGTGAACAGTATTCTCTCATCAGCATGACTTTTAAGCTCTCCCAGCTTATGGAGTTTGCCACTATCAGGGGAAGTACCTTAATGTGGCCATTCCACCAAGTTAAAGCTCTATCAATAAGGGTGAAAGTTGCAAACTTGACTTTGTTGTGCTCGGGACAAGAGCAGATTTCAAAGACTGATTCTGTCCTTTCAATCCACTGCCTCAGAGCCATCACACCACCAGTTCCATAAAACATCCGGGGTTTGGCATTAGTAAAGTCCTTATAGGTGCATTCTCGGGGTTGCCCATGACTCTCGCCATGGTTGGATAGGTGTGTGCCAGTTCCCGAGCCAGTAGTACTCGAGTTATTGATCTGTGACATGGCAGCTGCTACCGGTGCGGTGACTGCTGCTTGGAACATGACAACATTAAATTGAGGGGGTGAAGGTGGTGGTGGTATAGGTGCTTCCCCACCATTGTTTCGCCTTGGGTTCCTACGCGGAGGCATCCTTCAACTAAAGGTTGAAAAGATAACGATAAGAATTACTTAGTATAGAAATTGAATGTGTCTTATGAACTAGATTTCTATGGTACAACGACAGATGATAGTACAAGTTCCAAAATAAAAGAATGGAAGTTATTTGCAAGATTGAAAATATGAAACAAGCATTTTGTTTCTCCATAACTTTTTAAGGACTGAATGAAATGCTCCACGTAGTAATAATAGTGCCACTTATATTAATATAATAGTTGATACAATGATCACGAAAATTTGACCCCTATAAGGGTCTCCGGTTACAAAGTTTAAGAAAATTAAAAACTTTTAGCCGAGGTCCTAACTTATAACAAAATTTGAGATTTTGGCAAGCACTACTTGCGACGTAGGTTGCGCTTGGAGCTTGACTCCGCATCCGATTGCTTTGACCCCATTAGACGCCTATAAAAAGTGGCTTGTTGTTCCCTCAATTCGGCGAGGGCTGTAATCATTTGTGCTTGGAATGCCTTAGTTTGGAGTTGGGCATTGTCCTGAATTCTGTCCAGCCTACGGATGTCAGAAGTGTGAACCTGTACTTCTACGTTGACATCCCGAATCCGGCTAGCTTGAACTCCGGATTGGTAGGACTGATTGGCTAGCTTGCCCACCATCACTGGGAGTGCCCGATCAGCCGAACCTCCGCCGCGGACATCGTAGAATTCTCGGCACATGCCGTAGGGAGGGCGTAGGTTTTGTTGTTGGCTCCAATGGTGGAGGTGACTTCCCCAGACGGGAGTCGGTCCTTGAAAGTTCCTGACGAAGACGGGAGGTTGTGCGGGAGGTGGATTGATCACTTCCGGCTCTGAGTCGGTACCGGAGTCATCATCCAATTCTATGGGTTCCTCGTCCTCCTCAGGATCATCTTCGATCCATCCCCCGTTGCCTTGGTTGGGATAGTAGGGGTCGTCGGGGTGGTGAAATCCAGCCATTTGACTGTACGAGAATAGGGTTATAAGAATTGAAATAAAGTTGGAACATGTAAGAATTAAACATGTAAGTTAAACTAGTTTATGTAGCAAATACTCCTATAGTATTTAAATTCTTGTGTTTGATTCTTGTGATGTTTTGGTAAGTTTTGACTTGTTGCTTACAACGAGCAATCCTCGATATATATTGGTCCGATCTCGGACAAATATAGTTGATCAAGCTATATTTTGTCCCAAATCTGATTACATATATCGAGTCTTAATCGTAGTGTCCAACTTGTCTAAATACTTCTTTGTATAGTTATAACTATGAAAATAAGTTTGTTGTATGCATGTATTTGTACTTGAATGAACTAATAATTTAAGTTAAACGAAACGCAGCTTAAGCGTAAAACAAAACAAAAGAAAATGTTTTATCAGAGAGTATTAGTCCCTTAAGCATTTATAGTTTGTATATCTTATGTGGTTCGATATACTTAGTTCACTATAAACATTGCTCTAATACCAATCTGTCACACCCCCAAATCGGAACGGCGGAAACGTTCGGGGGCGGATGACTTCATGTGGTAGCATAACAAATGAATACATAGTAAAGAAAGAAATACAACCATCATATATATAATTGAAAGTTTACATTGTTAAAAGTACATGTTCAAAACCAATTACAATATGATGCCAAAATATGAATTTAAACTGACGACGCAGCGTCCCTTCTTCAAAAGCTGTTTTGATACCTGTAATTACTGAATCCCTGAGACATACAAGTAGTTTTGAAAGAGTAGATCAGCATTTAAGCTGGTGAGTTTCATAAGTATTAAATGACAATGTTTGTATGAAAATGAAATGTTTTGTTTTTGTTTGTTTGTTTCTAGAAAATCCCATATTTTCTACTAACATAAATGTAGCCTTCTAACAAGACAAATGTTTGTTTCTAGAAAATGTATGTACGTGTAAAATAACCAATATGTTTGAAAACCTCGTAAATCAATGTATTTTTAATACCCCATGTGAGTTTTATAACCATACTATTGACTCGGAATGCCTATATACAACGTTCTTCAGGCGTTGGAATGTTATGACGTTTATCACCCCAAATGGTGGACTGTAGCTAACAGTCAAGGCATGGGTTGTCAAGCCCGTATAGATCTATACACAAACACCATGCTCCCCCTCCAAGGGATTCTGGTATATAATACAGGACTTGAAATGTGTACTCGAACGTACGTGAAGTTAATGTCTCACAAATCGTGGTATAAAAACAGATTTACGTGTTAAAATGTTCGTTTGTTCTTGTATATGAAAGTGACTTCTTGAAAATCGTGTTTCTAGTATGTAAAAGTTAGCAATATTCTCGTAAAACTATACCTATTATAGCTTTCTAAAAGTGTGTCTCGTTTGTTTAGAAATACCTAGAAAAGGAATCACTTGTTATGAAAGTATAAATTTTTGTAGTGCCTAAGATAGACACGTATACATGTAATCTAAGCAAAATGTTTAGTTTATATAAATATGACAACATTTTACTTTTCAACAGATAGAATTTTATCGTAATATATTTTATACACGAGAGTTCCCTATAAAGTTTATAAATCACATATGATTTGGTTAAATAAAAGTATATAATAATTCTTTATATAACACATGATGATACTCGTGTGTTTTACTTGTATCCCCCCCCCCCCTTGAAAGCATATAAAAGCATTTATAGAACATTTAAAAGGTTAATTAAGGGGTATGAACTCACTTAAAAGATCGAAGAAATGCGAGATGAAAACCGGGCAGAATTTCGTCTCGGGAAAACGGATTTTCTCGGGATTCTTGGGAATCTCGGGAGCACAAACGACCTTCGGGACTTGGGCAAAATGACCGGGGCTTCGGGTTAGCATGGGCACAGAAAACGAGGCAAGAACGCAAGAGAAATGAGAGAAATGGAGCCCTTTCTTCGGAACCCTCGCATCCCTTTTATAGGGGCTGGGAACCGCATCGGTACGCTGGGCGTACGCGGGCGTCACACATGACCGGATCCTCGACTGCCTCGGACTCGGATGGGACGGGGCATAGCCTCGCATAGGGCGAGACGAGGACGATCCGAAGCCTAGCCCTTGAGTACGCTGGGCGTACGCCTGTACGCTGGGTGTAACTCGGATAGGCTTGCTGACTCTTCCTTCGGATAATACCAAGGATTAATAATAAAATTTATATTTTATTTATTTAATAAACTTCTAAAATTCATATCTTCTTCATACGAACTTCGTTTTCGACGTTCTTTATATCCACGCGTAGGTGAGACTACGCTCTACAACTTTTGTTTAGATTCCGTCAGCAAATTTTGAAATTATTTTTATTATTTATTTTTAAAAGGTCGTGTTTAAGGATTTTTTTAGAAATTCATAACTTCTTTATCTGACGTCGGTTTTTGCCAGACTTTTTACCGCTGAATTACCATTGTCGAGACCTTCGATTCTCGTTTAGGTCATTCCGACCAAAAGTCGCTCGATCTCCGATTCGAGTTTTTAGCTGTGTTTCGCTATGCCGAACTTGGAAAAATCATAACTTCAATATACGAAGTCAGATTTGGGCATTCTTTTTACGTACGATCACGGTTTAATGACATCTATCATAGTAGGTAATTAAATAGAAACTTTTTGGACAATTTATTTTCGAAGTTAATTTCATTATCACAAAAGTGGTTACAATATTTGACTTTTTAGGTCATTACATAGAGTTGAAATATCGGGTTGTCACACTATTGTATAAACCTTGGTGACTATGGAGTTAGCGCCTACTGTTAAGTGAACCTTGGTGACTATGGAGTTAGCGCCGCTTAAGTAAACCCCGACGACTATGGAGTTAGCGTCTGATAACTATGGACTTAGTACATGATAGATAAACTTTGGCAGCAATGGACTTCGTGCCGATTCCTTAGGTAAATCCTTAGGAACGAAAATAAAGGATAGTTGATTCTTAGGATAAAACCTTAAGAAATAAAGAAGATAATGGGGATTGGTAATTGGTTTGATTGATTGGTGATTGAATATAATAATTATATTATTGTGGGTTGAAAACCCTATATGCTCACCAGGCTCCCAAGCCTGACCCACTCAGTTTTCTTTACATTACAGGTAATGACACAAGAGTATAAGTCGGTGGACTTGACAAGAGATTTTGGATTATAGATCAGTAGTTATAAATAACTGTTGTAAGGTCTATTTTATATTGTTTATGCTTTTGGTCTGTATCGGAACATGACATCCCAAGGTTTTATTGTTTAATGAAAATACATTCTCTTTGAGAAAAGTTTTGATAAATTTTATCATATTTTGTTTTGGGAACAAATTCCGCAACCGTTTTCTTTAAACGATCACTCTGATTTATAAAACAAAGCATAAACAAATCGGTCTTTTATGGCCGTGAAATTTGGGGATGCCACAGTTGGTGTCAGAGCATTAGTTTAAGCGAACTAGGAATTTGTAGGATTTCTAGACTTAAACTTAGAATGCTAAGCGATGATTGTGAGATGAGTGTCTACCATATTTTAGGCACGAGCACTAGTATATTTTAGGAAAGATGCTTAAAATGCTTTTATGTGCTAAATGCTATATGTTTGCCATATATGAAATCGTTTGTTTGGATCTATGGTCTGTTGCTGACCAGATCTGGAAACGTTATGCGTTTAGGATTCTAAGCGTACGAATATGATATTAGGACTAGCATGTAAACGTTTCGGAGTGATAAGGAGATTTATACATCTATCGTAAATAAAGCTTTCTTATCTTAAATTCTCGCCCGGTGTACCGAACGTCTGCTTGGATGTACAAAATGATAGGGTGAAGACTCGTAGAGAATTGAGTAAATGGAGGAAATGAAAGGCTTATGATAGTGAATGACACCTATCGGAAGATATCGTAAGAGTGATGTCTTGCCTTTAGTTTATGTTTGATAAAATAACGGAACGTTTAGAGGAGTACGGTACGTCTGAAGTACACCTTCGATTGGCAGGATGATGGTACGACTGGTGTAATTTGTGAATTTGTCCCATAATCTAGAATTTCCATCACCAATTGAGTTGAAGTATGATTGATGATAGAAGATACGCATGGAAGAAGTCCTAGTAGAGTCTAGGAAAATTTTGTATGATTAATTGGACACATTCGTATGTGTTAAATTGTTTTGTGATTTTAGGACTTGGGGACTGAGAGACCATACTTGGGACGAGTATGAGTAGGTGTGAATAGTAGTAGAGATCTATACTACTGGAAGCACAAGACTCACGCTTGGGTTAGGGAAAGTCACAAGGTTACCAAGAAGCTAGTGATTTGGTCTCGTTTTATTCAAGTATGTCGTTACCATTGTTTCGGTAATGACTAAAAAGATGACTGATATTCTGACCCTAGTGGTCATATCGAATTGATTCCGACTACGATGAGTTTGTTACGTGGTTCAGAGAACCGAGTTCGATGTAGCATTTGACTTAAGTCAGAAGATTGAAATCAATGCGATCGATGGCATCGCGCTCGTTGTTAAGGAAGCTTGTAGCTAGAAATGCTGCATGTAAAAATGTGATTATATCACATTGGAATATGAAGGAAGGTATATTCCATTCTGGAATTTGACTCTAAGAGACTTGAGTCTAAGCGTTGCATCATACGATGAGAGGTCATTAGAACATGACCCATCGGTCTGTTACAATAGATAAAGGAAAGTACTTATATTAAGAAGAGGAAGGAGTCACAATAAGGATTTAATTTGTAACTCGAAGGTTACAATTGAAAGTACAATATATTACGAAGAGCAGATGTAGGATTGAGCACTACCTGCTATCGAGAAATCCAAGAGTTAGATACTCTTTCGAGGAAATATAGAACTTACAGTTATTACATAGGATGGAGAGATACCGTATGGAGTTAGTATACGAATCCACTTTCGTTGATGATTCCGAGACGTAATCATCCTAAGGGGGAGATAATTGTAACGCCCGTAGATCCGGGATAGTCAATTTAGAGACGATAAGCATCAAAAATGACTTTTTGATGGAAGATTATTTATAAGTATTAATCTAAACCAAGTTGTAGTATATGTCACAAGGTTTCCGTGCATATAAAGAACGCCAAAATCCGAGTTATAACGTAGAAGTTATGACCTGTCGAAGTTTTGCGACAGAACTGGCACGACCTAGCGCGACGTAAATAGTGAATTTAAGGTAGATAGATATCTACCCTTAGTGATCTAAATGAGAATTGAAGATCTCATCGATAGTAGTGCAACGACGGAAAGACGGACGAAAATCGAGTTCAGATGTAGGAGTTATGAATTTCGAACGGAGTTTTCCTGTCCCGGCCTACTAAAAATAATATATAAGTAATATAACTATAATATATTAAAAATCAAATCAAAATTAGCCAATGGAGTCTAAACGAGAGTTGTAGATCATAATCTCACCTTCGCGTCGATATAAAGAACGTCGAAAACGGAGTTCGTATGCGCAAGTTATGAATTTCTGAAGTTCGGGGCGCGAACCCAAAAGCTGTGTCAGAGACCACGACGTGGCAAGCAGTGCCACGACGTGGCAAGCAGTGCCACGACGTGGCAAGTCTCCTGACACCTCCGGGAGTCCCCCAGATGCAACTTGCGATGGCGTATGCAGTGACGACCAAGCCCACGACGTGGAAAAAGGATCCCACGACGTGGCAAGGGCCAAATTTGCCCTATAAATAGATTTGAAGGGCCAGCCGACTATGGTTGCTCCATCCCTTCTCTCCCACTCACGATACACCCTCTGAGCCCTATTTTAACCCCCCAAAGCCCTGGTATCAACCCCGAGACCCGAAGCAAGTTCTGAAACTCGAAGATCCCGAGAAGAAAAGAGTTTTCGAGCCGAAGCTCTGCCCACGAGAAACCCGGTGTGTGAAGTGATCTCGGTTTCACCGAAGAATACTACTCTTAGAGTGGTAGTGTTGTCTGATCATCTTCTGATCAAGTGAGTGTATAGTCACTTTCATCTTACACATAGATATGAAGTATTTTACAAAATACGTGCTATGTGTATATATATTGTTGTTCATATGTGTCAGTGTGTGGTTACTTTCTTCTAACACATAAATATAAAGTATTAGCTATGAAATACGTGCTATGTGTTATATATTATTTGTCTATTTGAAATGGGCATGGAATTGATGTTTTATACAAGTGTTAAATGATTTAAACTGTGTAAGTATTTATATCTACAAAAATGTTAGGTAGAACAAGGGTAGATGGGATAGTTGGTGACTATGCGACTTAGTGCCTATCGAGTAAACCTTGGTGACGATGTGACTTCGTGCCTATTAAGTAAACCCTGGCGACTATGTGACTTAGTGCCTATCGAGTAAACCTTGGTGACGATGTGACTTCGTGCCTATTAAGTAAACCCTGACGACTATGTGACTTAGTGCCTATCGAGTAAACCTTGGTGACGATGTGACTTCGTGCCTATTAAGTAAACCCTGGCGACTATGTGACTTAGTGCCTATCGAGTAAACCTTGGTGACGATGTGACTTCGTGCCTATTGTATAAACCTTGGTGACTATGGAGTTAGCGCCTACTGTTAAGTGAACCTTGGTGACTATGGAGTTAGCGCCGCTTAAGTAAACCCCGACGACTATGGAGTTAGCGTCTGATAACTATGGACTTAGTACATGATAGATAAACTTTGGCAGCAATGGACTTCGTGCCGATTCCTTAGGTAAATCCTTAGGAACGAATGAATATAGGATAGTTGATTCTTAGGATAAAACCTTAAGAAATAAAGAAGATAATGGGGATGTGTAATTGGTTTGATTGATTGATGATTGAATATAATAATTATATTATTGTGGGTTGAAAACCCTATATGCTCACCAGGCTCCCAAGCCTGACCCACTCAGTTTTCTTTGCATTACACGTAATGACACAAGAGTATAAGTCGGTGGACTTGACAAGAGATTTTGGATTATAGATCAGTAGTTATAAATAACTGTTGTAAGGTCTATTTTATATTGTTTATGCTTTTGGTCTGTATCGGAACATGACATCCCGAGGTTTTATTGTTTAATGAAAATACATTCTCTTTGAGAAACATTTTGATAAATTTTATCATATTTTGTTTTTTGAATAAATTCCGCAACCGTTTTCTTTAAACGATCACTCTGATTTATAAAACAAAGCATAAACAAATCGGTCTTTTATGGCCGTGAACTTTAGGGATGTCACAGTTGGTATCAAAGCATTAGTTTGAGCGAACTAGGAATTTGTAGGATTTCTAGACTTAAACTTAGAATGCTAAGCGATGTTTGTGAGATGAGTGTCTACCATATTTTAGGCACGAGCACTAGTATATTTTAGGAAAGATGCTTAAAATGCTTTTATGTGCTAAATGCTATATGTTTGCCATATATGAAATTGTTTGTTTGGATCTATGGTTTGTTGCTGACCAGATCTGGAAACCTTATGTGTTTAGGATTCTAAGCGTACGAATACGATATTAGGACTAGCATGTAAACGTTTCGGAGTGATAAGGAGATTTATACATCTATCGTAAATAAAGCTTTCTTATCTTAAATTCTCGCTCAGTGCACCGAACGTCTGCTTGGCTGTAGAAAATGATATGGTGAAGACTCGTAGAGAATTGAGTAAATGGAGGAAATGAAAGGCTTATGATAGTGAATGACACCTATCGGAAGATATCGTAAGAGTGATGTCTTGCCTTTAGTTTATGTTTGATAAAATAACGAAACGTTTAGAGGAGTACGGTACGTCTGAAGTACACCTTCGATTGGCAGGATGATGGTACGATTGGTGTAATTCTTGAATTTGTCCCATAATCTAGAATTTCCATCACCAGTTAGTTGAAGTATGATTGATGATAGAAGATACGCATGGAAGAAGTCCTAGTAGAGTCTAGGAAAATTTTGTATGATTACTTGGACACATTCGTATGTGTTAAGTTGTTTTGTGATTTTAGGACTTGGGGACTGAGAGACCATACTTGGGACGAGTATGAGTAGGTGTGAATAGTAGTAGAGATCTATACTACTGGAAGCACAGGAATCACGCTTGGATCAGGGAAAGTCACAAGGTTACCAAGAAGCTAGTGATTTGGTCTCGTTTTATTCAAGTATGTCGTTACCATTATTTCGGTAATGACTAAAAAGATGACTGATATTCTGACCCTAGGGAAAGTCACAAGTAGATGTATGTTCTGTTGAAATTAAAAATAAAATAGAGATCTTGAGATTAAAGCTCAACCATATATTTTACATCTATCGTTCTAACCCTCCTACGTACCGACGCGATAGGTCTGTTATAATCATATAGCGTCGCCCGTTCCTTTCTCTTCCGCCACCACCACACAACCACCTCTTCTGACACCAGCTGACCCCACCACTGTCACCTTCATCACTTATACCACCACCACCTCTTCTACCACCAATTGTCTTTATCATTTATGATTACTCAGTCTATGAATAGTCATATATGTATAATTATTTATGATTATGCATATACGTATAAACAGGCAAAAGTATATATGATTATACCTCTATGTCATATAATTATTTATGATTAGACATACCCTGCTATTGCTGGTACGTTTGAGCATTAGAGCGGCAAATGAGAAATAGGTGGCTGAGGTTGAATCTCAAGATCTCTACTTTTTTTTAATCTCAAGTGAACCGTCCCATACATATATATAGGGCTTAGAATATGTGGATATCATGTACCTAATCTTATATATAGAACCCTTCAAACAATGTAGTTTTGATCAATTTATATCCAAACTAATCATGCTATCTCTTTTACTATTCTTCCTTAATCATGTGAGTTACTAAATCGATCAAATTTAAGTTTTTTTCTTCATTGTGTCTAAGAACATAAAGCATTAAAAGTCATGACCATTTAATCAACCATACTAAATTCTAAATGAAAACTAATAGAATAAAAGATAAAAGTAGAACATGTCATCACTCAATCAAGCTTATCACAAAATCATTGGATATAGTTTTTCAATTGAAAGACAAAACACTTGAGTTATATTCGTTAAAAAATATTGGTTTTTTTATTTTCTCAACAAACTTCAATAATCATTTGCAATAAAAATATATATAATTGATCTTTTTCATTCCATAATTGAACTTAATTCAATAGTATTCTCTTAAAACAAAACTAAGAGAAAATGAAATTGGATTCTTTTGTTTAAAACTACGTCTTTTAGAAGGTTATATTCACTTCCCCCCCCCCCCCCCCACACACACACACACACACACATATATATATATATATATATATATATATATATATATATATATATATATATATATATATATATAGGGTTAGGTTATAATGTGGATGACATTTTTTATTTAGATGTAGGGATAAATATGGACCAATGGTTTTGGTTATTTTAAGAAATTGATTTACCAATATTATAACTTGAAAGAAAATATAATATATGCCATTTAACTAAAAAAAGGTAATATTGTACATTTGCATTATCTTCAAATTAGGAAACATAAGCTTAATTAATGAAATTTTGAAATTTAAGGGATATTTGATTCTTTTTATTTTGAATTCTGATCTTTTAAATTAATTCAATTCTAATTTTAATGTTATTTTTAATTTTACTTGATTTTTTCTTCTACCATAATGACATTCTAAAAAAATGATATTCTATGAGAATGTCAGAATACAAATTTTGCAGAATACAAGTCTCATTCTATAAGAATACAACTCAAATTTTATTAGAATACAATGTCATTCATGAAGCTTTTGTCACATTATATAAGAATAAAATGCTTTAGAGTAAGTTATTCTTGAAAGAATATCCATTCTATAAGAATAAAATCTCATTCTTGAAAATGTTAGTCATTCTTGAAATAATCTTCATTCTCATTCTTTTTCCTGTTTTAGTAGATTCTTTTTCCTGTTTTAGTAGCTTGTATCTCATGATTTACATGGCCTTTTTGGTGTGATGAATCTTGGTTTTCATGAAATTGTCTCTTAATTTCCATCTACCATTATTATTCCAAACAACTTTGCTGCATTTGGCCTTGAAATAAAACACATACACAATCCAAACCCAAAAAAAATTCAATATCTTTATCAATAAGTTACAGTTAAATTCCAAAGCCCCATATTGGTTTCACCAAGCTTCCATGTATTAGAGACTACATAATTACTCTAAAATACCATTTTTGATTATGTTAAGATTATAAAAATGCTAAATCGCTAAATGTCAACACATATGTTTCAAACTAAAACGAAAGAGAAAACAACATAGAAGAAAAATACCGGCACCCCCTTTAAATATGGTCTCATGTGTGATGTAATGATAGCAAACAAGATTATAATTATAGCCCATTTAATCCACCATTGAAAACAAAATTTATAATAACTAGATGCATTCCCCCCGCGTCGTGGGGGTTGTAAGGTGTTGCTTTTATGTGCAACTATAGTACATCGCCTTAATTGGTAGCCACAATAAAATATGTTGCTATTCTCTACAATTCGTCCATTTGCAAACACGGTAAAAAATGAATGTATATTGGTATTTTGATGATCTAAATTACAGAAAACTAAACATTAAAATGAAAGTACATTGCCCTATTTTTCTTAATAGATGCCAAATTCCACCATATGATGAAATTGCTAAAACAGTTGTGGTGTAAGCATATGCTCCACTTCTTCTTTTAGTTGATATGTGTTATCCCATCCAAGTGGAAGTCCTTCATCTTCATAATCTTTTTGCTCCATGTTTAAGTCTGTGGTGTGACACATTAGTTCTTCCAAACCACAAAACATCCGAAACTTACCATGACAGATTATGGCGTGATAACTTTACTACAAAAATGATGCAATAATAAAGGATGTAAGGGGGTGTTTGAACTTTGAATATGGAAATTACATATAATCAATTTTCCTCTAGTGTTTATTTTTTGTTGATTAAAATATTTCCATAGGAGCAGTTCCAGTTCTAGAGACATCAATACCATACAATAGTTTTGACATAGAAAAAATAGCAACTTACTTTATGATAAACATTTTCATGAAGACTTTTTTATATATGAAATTACTATAAACATCTTCAATTCAAATGGAACGCCTCTTTAGACAACTTCGTGCATGGGTAATGGAAACTGAGGCAAATTCTATTGGATAAAAAGTTATTAGAAAAATAACATGATGAAATTGGACCATGGAATTGGAATGAGTCATTACATTCCAATATCAATGAGGCATTCAAAAATGTGTCCAATTGCAAAACTGAATGACAATAAATTGATAAACAAATAAAATCATATTTTATATTTCACATCATGTAAATATGTTATGAAACTACATTCTCGATTTTACAAAATATTCCAGCAATGCCTTCTTGTGTTTGGAAAAGAGTCACCATTCTGATGATCTGTGTTTGAAGTCCAACAACACCAAAGTTATCCAAAGCATGAATTCTGCTCAGTTCATTAGGAATGGTCATGGTACTAAAACATTCAAGAACTATGATGGTTTTTACCCATTTAAATATAATAAACAGCAACATACAAAAAAATAAGGGAGTTGAATTACCAGCAACAACTCTAAAAGCAAATCAAAAAAGCCCTCAACTGATATGAATTCTATTCGGTAGCCTTTCTACCTCCTTTCCACCTAAAAAAGGAAAAGTGAACAAAGAAAAAAAACTAAAATTTCAAGTTTCAAAGTCTGGATCGACATCCATAAAGATTATAAGAACTCACCAATAACTTTAACCCATTTACTGAAATCGATTTTGTTTGCGGATCGACCACCAATCTTCAAGAGTATAACCCAATATAACAATTTCACCTAAAAAGAATCTGGTGCATTTGGAAATTGCGTCAGATAAAGAAACACCCCCTTCAGCACCACCCTGGTGGAAGAACACCTGCAGTCCTCCAAGTTAGAAGATTTTTTCAAAAGGTCAAAAATGGGAATAAACCCAATTATAACATATAAATTAATAAGAATTAAGCAATAATAATGCAATGTAGGCCTATAAATGATCGGATTTGCATCAAATCAACTAATATTATCTACCATATAACTTTATTAAATTATCTTTTATCTGACCATTAACTAAGGATTAATGTTATGATTTATAACCATATTCCACAAAAAAAAATTAATTTCTATAAAGTTGTTACTATAAAGCATTTAAAAGTAATTTTGTCCAAAAAATAAGTCATATTTGTGTTATTTAAAGTTGTGTGAATGTTAAGGTCACTACTCACCATATCGTTTTGATGAAATAGTAAACAAAAGAAAGGCAAGGGCATTTTTGGTATTCTGAAAAGTGTTAGCAGTTTGATGAAGATCTGATCTCATGATCAGTCAACTATGCTAAAAACGCAATGCTAACGATCTTCTGATCTCATTATCACTTATTCATAAATTTTATTAATTTCACAAATTTTAATTTTTCTTATACGAATATGTTATGATTATTATTTATAGTTCCTTTTGGAAAGGATTCACATGTTTTTTTAATAACATCATTATCAATAAAATAGAATTTGTTTTTTTTTTTTGGGAAAACTTATGCTATTTAGTGATCTTTTTTTACGAAAAAATTTTGTTTTTTGTGAGAACATATGTCATTTAGTGATCTTTTTTTAAAAGATATAGGTACCTTCAAGTGTTTCTTTGTGACAACCCGGAATTTCTATCTTGTACTGTCAATCAATTCAATCAAAGTCAGACTTGTTTCTGCTATCATTTAGCACTGTTTAGAGTCTGTTTGAGTGCCCTAAGTCTAGTATATTCAAGAATCGGGTGTTTGGAAGTATCTGCTTGAATCCATTGTACCAAAAATCAAGCTTTAAACCCATTATGAGGAGTTTACGGCCAAACCTTCATGTTTGGGCCGTAAACTCATGAGTTGGCCGTGAACTCATGTTAAATACATGAGTTTACATCGTTTTCCTCATTTCTCTTCCATTTCAAGGCTAGAAACCCCATTTCTCTATCAAGTATCATAAGATCTTCATCCCGATCTTCCAAAAATGTAAGAATTCTTTCTCTTGATTAGTTGTTACATCTCTTTATCTAGTGATTGTACATGATTTCATCCATGAAATCCTTTCATTTTGATAGATCTTCAAGTGTTCTTCATTTCACCAAGAACACACACTAGTGTTCTTGGACCTTAAACACCCTTACAAGCTTCTTATAAGTAAGTACACTACTCTTAGTTTGTTATATGCTTGAATCACTTGTTAAACACTTAGAAAACATCAAGAAACTCAAGAACATATGGTGTTTACGGCAAATGCAATCACCTTGGGCTGTAAACACTAATTAGTGCTCAATTTTTGCCACCACTCCTTCCTAAGGATTAGACTTGAACCTAAAACACTTCCTAATGACTTGTAAGACCTTAAAACACATTTTGGTACAAAATACCATGATTTTACTGCCGTAAACTCATGGGTGTTTATCCCTGGGCCGTAAACTCATGTGAGACATCCATGTTGGCCGTAAACTCCAATGTGAGGCCCTACAACCCTAAGATGCAACCCTTGGTACTTCTAGCACTTAAATCAAAGTGTTTTCCATGTCCTAGGGTGTCTTTACTTGCATAATTAGTTGTTTAAAACTCTAATTTGATGCATATTTGTATCATTATATGATAAATAGGATCCGTGTGTGCTCAAGTCTTCACTTGACACTTAGCATCCTATACCACTCGTTCACCCAAACCACTCACTACAGGTGAGTTCATACCCCTTAATCTACCTTTTAAATAACTTTAAATGCTTTTATGGAGGGGGGGGGGAATACAAGTTGAAACATTATAGTTATTATATCAATCACATGTGATTAATAAGTATCAAACAAATGGATTTACTATACTTTTATCTGCTTTATCAATCAAGCTACTTCAAACTGTTTACCAAACTTGTTTTACACGTTAAACTCTTTATCAAACTTGTTTTTATATGCCAAACTGCTTTTAAATCGTTTTATAAAATGACATCAAGTCATCAATATTTATTTAAACTCTTCAAAAGGTTTTACAAAACTTCTTTCTAAACTTATATATATATTGTCAAAATCATGTCTAATGCATATATAGTGATATAAGTAAGGTTTGAAGGACTTAGGACTGATACTCACTTTATTTCTTGTTCCTCGTTTGGTTGTGGACTTAGAGTACCCGGTTGTTTGTCTGAGTGTCGTTTGATCCTTAGTTATATATTATGTATATATGTATATGACATAAAAGCTTTTATCTCAGTTCAATACATTCAGTTATACAAACAATTCTACTGGTAAACTATAATATGTATAGTTTAGGATGTACTACTCATTACTTCTAGTACAAGGAAACATACAAAGAGTCAGTTCATACATGAGTCAATACATACTATATGAGAAACAGAAGATACTATATGAGAAACATAACATACTATATTAGTCATAATCATAGAGTCCTATTATATCATTCAACTCATGGTTATTCAAACTATATCCACTAAAGTGATTATTCAGTAAGAAACTGATACATACCTTCCATGTCAACATTAGGAGAAGATGTTGGAGGTATCAAAATACATCTTTGAAAAAAAGATGTGATTCTTAATGTGTACGAATCGAGATACTATCTGACCCAATCCATCTGTAGCCATTTGGAGGTATATCTTTTGTGTAAACATTTTGTGAACTTCTTAAAGACGCCTAAAATCTGTAATACAACAACTTTCAAGTTTATCAACATACAATATAAGAAACTTACAGATTGCTTTCTTCAATCCCTTGTAATGATTTTAATAACACCCTGACATACATAACAAATTTAATTTTCATAAAATGAATGTAATTAGAGCAAAGAGCATGACAATATAGTAGAAATTTCACGAAATACAAGATGAAGGAAAATACAAACAAATATATATAGAAATCCACTCCTCTAATATTTCAATAAAAGAAATTGATGATTCATCTGGAGTCAAGCATTAGAAGAAAAAGTGTAATAACACTAATACAAATACGCTTTCAAACTCCAATTTCCACAAAAAGCAATTTTTAACTAAACAACATTACCTAAAACTACAAATTCCAATTGACTAGATAAAGTTACATACATCAACCTAGGTCTTGAAGAAAAAGTGTTGATTGAATGATTGAAACCATGCCTAATTGCTCCCAAAGGTCCTTAGTCACAGTAGAACAAAAAAAATCATTATGATCTTCATATAATCCGATTATTCAATCGTACATGACCATAAAATTACCTTAAGTGGGCTTCAGTGATTTTTTTAGACAAATAGCAGAGAATACCAAGAAATGATGGTTATGGCAACAATGAGCAGCGTAGGTTTAGGGTTTGATGCGCATAATAGAAGCTAAATCGATGGGTGGACATCACTTTTAATCAAAGATGGAGGAAGGAGAACCCATATGCCCTTCTTCAAAGTTTACTACTAAAGAAAGTTTCATATTAATAGAAGAAACAACAACTCAAAGTAAAAAAATAATAAATCATTAGGATTTGGAGAAATAATTAAGACTTGAGCGTAAATAATATGTAAAAGATTACATATGTGGGGTTCCGATGAGTACTCTGGTAGCACCGGTCGTGTAGGATTTTCTGAAATTCCGACGGAGCAGATGATTTCGATTGTTCATTGTCTTTTTCGAAGTGAAGGTTTTGAATGCTCAAAATTCCCTATGGGTACCAACAACGAAGGATGTGGTCGACGGAGAGGGATATGGTAGGGTTTAGTCGGAGGAGAGATCATGGTTGAGAGTGGTGGTGATGTTAGCTTCTAGAAAGTTGGAGAGGGATGATGAAGATAGGTAAAGCTAAGGTTTGAGTTCGTTTATGATATAACCGAAAACAGGAAGAAAAGATTGGTGGTGAGAATAAATCAGAAGAATCGAGAAGAAAAATGAACCTATAAACGTGGCTAACACCATCGACAAACGCCATCACCACGTGTTTTCTTCGTGTTTCTTTTTGACCAATCAAGGATCGAAAGAACCCACCTTTATTTTTCTTTCTGGATCAGGGAGCCCTCATTCTGGATCGGTGGTGATGAAGATGTGAGAAGCGGTGGAGGTCGGAACGTAAGCAGGGAAAACATAAACCACAACGAAACAATACGAAAAAGCCAAACAGAAAAAAAAAATGAAACATATGGGAAGAATATCACATGCAAATAGAAGAAGAAAGAGAAAGAAACAAATAGAAGACGAAGACAAATCGAAACAGAGATAGAAGAAGAAGGTCGGTAATACGACAACATAAATCAAAAGGCGATTGGCCGAAAAAACGGTGACACAGTGTGAAAATACCCAGGGAAACCATTTGTTCCAAAGATTTTGATAAAGGAATCACTATAGTTACTAAAAAAAGGTTCGGAATCGAATCCGTAGCTTGCTTACCAAGCCACCCACTTGAGAAGTTGGTCGCTAGAAAGAAGCGACGAGGAAGCGAAGCTGTCTATGTAAAGAAAGAAATTACAGAATGACATAAACCGACCAAACACCAAACAAAAGAGACATAACTACAAAACCACCCATAGACATGGACCATTTCTGCTAACTTCATAGGAAGTTCACTATTTCTAACTTTGCACAATATATATATATATATATATATATATATATATATATATATATATATATATATATAACATTCAAAGAACCAATAAGGTTGGAGGGAGTGGTGGCACTCCTAACATCTTGTCATATCATTTTTTTTATTGTCATGTCACTTTTTTGTCTGCCACCTCGCTAGCACCTTTTTTTTAACATTTTATAAGGAGTGGTAACACCCTTAGCACTCCTTGAGTTTTTTTTTTCAAACTTAAATAAATCATATTTTTTAAAACTATGTTTAAAATTAAATGTGACCAACTAACTATACTTTAGGGACTTAAGATGTAAGTTTAGAAAAAAAAAAATAAGTAAAAATGGCTTTTGGCTATTGTGTTAGAACTTAGACACATGGCTTTCATTTTAGTTCCTCTATATCATCTATTCGTCATGCAAATACATTCCTTTTCTCTTTGTCAAATCTTCTTATAATTTCTTCATAATTTGAAATATATGCAAGGAGAAAATATTATCCGAAGCATTATTCAGATGGCCTTTTTCGTAGGCTTTGGTATGATTTTAGTTTAAAGGGGAGATAAAACCCTAACGACAGCAACAATGCTCCAAGAAAGAAAAAAAAAAACTAATCAACTCTTCCCTTTCTCTCTCTCTCTCTCTCTCTCTCTCTCTCTAGCTCTTTGGCGAGTTCTTCTTAGCGATCCATTTAGCATAATTAAGGGGGTGGTATAGCGAATTGGAAGCGAGGGTAGTGGCAAAGCTTGGCGCCTCCCACTCCCTTTACGTCTTGTTCCCTAGTTTTTTTGTAAATTCATTAAAGGAAAGAGAAGGAAAATTTTGACCGAAAGAAAGGGAGGGGAAGGAAAATATTCATTATACTGTGTTCCCGAGTTCGAAGGAAATGAAAAGAAATGAGAGGAAAATTTTAAGTTTTTGTGTTCCCGAGTTAGGAGGAGCGACAGTATCCTGAAACATTCTTAAACCATAAAAGAATAAGTATTCTGACAGAATACATATTTTGATGGAATGAACTTATTGAAAAATAACAAATTCTTGAACCATCAATTGAAGAATAAAAACAAAAAATTACACTAATTCTTAACGAATATTGGTAACAATTGCTAATAATTACATTTATTGTTAAAAAATAAAACTAAGAATAGTTAAAAATTGAAAAAAAAACATCATAATCTAACAAAAGACACTAATACATTCTAAAAGAATATTGTTGATGAGAATCACTTTCAATTTTGCAGTCCGTTCTTCCAGCATTTGTGAAACGAAATCCAATTGTGGTTTAGAACCCAATAAACACATTAGCAAATGAAAAATAAAAAACTAAAGTCTTTTGTACAAATATGAAGACCTGTGAATTGCTCCAAAATCCATAACCAATAATTGTAGAAAATGCACTAATTAGTGATGAAATATCATGATTCCATTCCAACAGAATTGGAATTCTTGATTCCATTCCGACAGAACTGGATTCAATTCTGGCAGAATGACCCCTCAGATGAAATATCATGATTCCATTCCAACAGAATTGGAATTCTTGATTCCATTCCGACAGAACTGGATTCAATTCTGGCAGAATGACCCCTCACCAATATTATATATCAATACAAAATGGAAATTTAGAATATTAAATTGGATGAAGAAGAAGAACAATCATGTGATCGGTACCTGCACAGAGAAAATATAATGGTTAATGGAAGATGAGAATCGTCAATTTAAAAACAAAACCATCTTTATGTTTGCATTTAAGGGAAGAGGAGAATTGACAATTAAAAAAAAAATCATCTTTATGTTTGTATCTACTGTATTCTATTTCTATCTTTTTCAATAACATTTTTCTTGAAGACAATGGTAATACCAAAAGAACTTACTGGAACCCATTCAAGCCAAAATACCCCATGAGTTTCATAACCATCACCACATAAAAAAAATCATCTTTATGTTTGTATCTACTGTGTTCAGCAAATGAATTCAAACAGTAGAAAAAATAAATAAGCTACAAGGCTACAAGGCTACAACTATATATATATATATATATATATATATATATATATATATATATATATATATATATAATAGACACATTATACCAAATTGAACCTATAAAATACTAGGGTATACATAATATCAAAAACAAATTTCGGAAATCCACTTATCGTCAAAACAAAACAATTTTAATGTTTGTTTAAAATTGAGCCCCACTGAAAGCAAATTAAAGCAAATTGACTATTATGTTAATTCCATTTTATTATAATTTATGGTTCTCTTCCTTAACTTACTTAGATAAGTTTGAAACAATAATCGTTTTCGATGATGAAGATAAAATATCACTTTTATTTTTATGCGTTCATTAGTTTTGAGAAAAAATCTAACAAAACCATAAAATTATATATATATATATATATATATATATATATATATATATATATATATATATATATCTTTAATAATTCAATTGAATTTCATGTTGATCGACAATTAAGAATAGAGGATTTTTACCTTACATCGATTTGATTATTGAAGGAAAACCAATATTAGAAGATGCGACCTTTAGTTTCTTGGCGCCGAAATCGGTGGGGAAAGATAACCATTTGTAGATACACGACCAACAATAAAGGTGGCCGCAAAGAGTGACCACCGAATCTTTAACGAAGTCGAGCAGATGCTACAGTCGAAACAGGGAAAAGACTTGTCGGGTTTCCGACGGTGGCGGCAAGGGAGCACGAAGATTCGGCGATAGAGATGATGACGGTGGTGGTCGGCAGCCAAGATGATGATGGTTGTGTATGATGGATTTTGAAGATGGAAAAGAGGTACATGCGATTTGGAGGAAGCCGTCATTAGAGTTTATAAAACTTAATTATTTTGTTTCCTTAATTGTAAGGATTTAATTAAATGATCACATTAATTGCAAGGTGCAAAAAACCCAAAATACCCTTTTTGATTTAATTAATTATTTAATTATTTGCTAATTTGTGATTGATGCATTTAGGAACACAATAGTTGCTAAAAACATTTGAACCTAACTCTTTCTCTCTCTTTCTCTCTCTCTCTCTCTATATATATATATATATATATATATATATATATATATAGCGAGGTTCAATAGAGAACCATAATTAACCAATGAATCAATCTTTTTTTCAACATTTACAGTTTGTTTTAAAAAAATATATATATAGAAATTCATAACTTTTTGTCGTTTTTCCAGTGATATCAAATTCGATAAAAAAATCATTAAATTCACAGTGTGAATCTGAATACACACGGTGAACTCGAAAAATATATATAATTAATTTTTTAGCATTCACAATGTGAATTTATTAATTTAGAAATTTTTAGTTTTTTTTTTTTTTTATAAACAATAAGTTCTAAAACTTGAAAAAAATCCGTTCATTGGAGAACCAATCATTATGGTTTTGTATTGAACTTTTTTTCAACATTTACAGTTTGTTTAAAAAAAAAAAAAAAAACTAAAAATATAGAAATTCATAACTTTTTGTTCGATAAAAAAAATCATCAAATTCACAGTGTGAATCAGAATCCACACGGTGAACTCGAAAAATATATGTAATTAATTTTTTAGCATTCACAATGTGAATTTATTAATTTAGAAATTTTTAGTTTTTTTTTCGATAAACAATAAGTTCTAAAGCTTGAAAAAAAATCCGTTCATTGGAGAACCAATCATTATGTTTTTGTATTGAACTTTTTTTTTCTCTCTCTCTCTCTCCTATAACTTTTTGTTCGATAAAAAAAACTCATCAAATTCACAGTGTGAATCTGAATACACACGGTGGACTCGAAATATATATATATATATATATATATATATATATATATATATATATATATATATATATATATATATATATATATATATTGCCGATAGGACAAGACTTAAAATATTTAAGACATCAGACATTTTTGACTATCGTAATCAAAATTTATATTTTGGATGTACTCTATCGGATATAAATTGTACTTAATAGTGTTTAATTTAAAATACTTGGTGGTTTAATCTATTAAGAAATTATACTCTTATTTTATTAATCTTAAACTAAGTTATTATGGATTTATTAAACTTCTCTTTTAATTAATTTAATAAAGTCCATAAGGTGTAATTGAACTATTCAAAACATCTAAGTTATTAAAAATTCAAAATTAAAACTAGTTAAGTGATTTTTAAGTTTTGAACCAAAGAGATGCATCTTTTGAAACCTTTCAATTACTAGATGTTTTAGAATTCAAAATAACAAATTATAACATTTTAATTAAACTTTTCAAATTCCAAAACTTGATGGCAAATTTTGTAACTCTTGAAAACATTTTCATTCCCATAACTTATGAGTTTAATGTCATTTTAATAGATGATACCTTTCTTGTTCCATAACTTGAGGACAAGTTATGAAAGTCATTAAAAAATATTTAGATCAATTTTAATAAATAGAATTATCATATAATCTAGGGTTGATCTAATTTAACTCATAAGGCAAGATAATTCATATCAATAATTTACAATTAATTTTGTTTATCATATAAACTAACAATTATTTTAAAACTTTGACAGTTATCTTTTCATTGGATGAGTATAATCAATACCATATAAAAAAACAGATTTTATGATACAAAACAATTTGTGGTAGTGATCCTAATATAATATATGCCAAAAAAAACCCGAAAGTCTGTCATCTGCCAGTGCAACTCGTCGAGTTCATCATGAACTCTTCGAGTTCATCAATTGACTCGGCGAGTTCAGTCTGGCAGAAGGCCATTTTCAGTTTGCTTCAACTTTGAACAACGAACAATGCAACTATATAACAGAAAACTACCCATGGATCTGATACCACTGTTGGGTTTTGTATACTATAACACTCCTATGGTTCACATACAACCCTAATAGTTTTGGATCTAAGTTCTCTCTAGTTATACATGCAATAAAATTTCCAAAGCATGAAGCCTACAACTAGCATCCAATTTTGACATATCAATCACAAAGACAAGTTCGAAGAATACATCTTTATTGTAGCTTGTAGTTTTTGGCCTTTTAAGAGCTTAGCACCTCAAGTGTGATGCCTCAAATGGTTCACAAACACCATAAACAAAAGAGGACTTTGAGAGAGAGAAAGAGAGAGGCTAGACGCTCTAAATTGGTTATGATTCTCTTAGAATACTTAGGGTAACTGATTTTGGCTAAGGGGTAACATTTATATAATGTAGGATTCCTAGGGTCATGGGTAAACCCTAATCCATACACTTAGGTTATGATCCATATCTCATGTGGGCTAACTCTTCATGGATACTTACATAAACTTAGTCCATCATGGATTGATAGCCCAAACAATATATATGTCACTGATTTACATAATCAGTCCATGTTAATTTAATTAGTCTCTTTTGATCACTAAATTAATTCCAAATTAATTCTTGATCTATACTAATTAAATATTATGATTTCTCAATTAATATATTATACTTATAATATATTAGTAAATCATAAATAGTCTCTTTCTCAAATATCCATCCTATCAGATTGTTCTGGTGAAGGCAACCCAAATGGACTATGCTACTCCCGGGTCAAGTACATACCAATTATAGTTATGGCTTTATGAGTTCCTAATGGGTCTTGACAGAGTGTTCACAACGACTAAATTTTGCTTCTAAACCAACACCAACCTTGGGGACAGCCTACCATCTAGTATCAAAAGATGAACAACATCGCACTATATTCGCTGCAGGAAGGCGAATACAAGAAATGGTTGCCTTCCAAAGTTCAGTCAGTCGACGTGAATGGAGGGCTGATTTAACATCCCAACAAAACAAAAGTGATGGCAAAGGATGTGAAACGAAGCAATGATGACGAAGTGGAATAGTGCACCTTTTGTGGAAGGAGTGGGCATAAGAAAGAAGGTTGCTTTAAACGCGTTGGGTACCCTGAATGGTGACCCAGAAAAGGAAAGAAGAATAAAAGGAAACCACAAGTTGATATGGTTGATCACAAAGTGAACCAAGTTCCCATTATATCCGATGAACAATACCAAGGCATGCTCAAACACTTCAAACATGGTTCAAGCATTAATGTAGAACCCATTGTTAACATGGCTGGTAAAAAAGAAAGAAATGGGTCTTGGATTGTGGATACAGGAGCAACAAATCACATGACATCTGATCAAAATCTTTTCAAAAGCAAAGTTATTTGTAACAACGAGTGTCCTTTCACCATTCCTAATGGAGATTTGGTACCCCTTTAAGGGAAAGGGGTTTATCACCTCCCAAATGGAATAAAACTTGGGAATGTTTTGTACATCCCAATATTCAAATGCAATATTTTATTTGTTAGTCGTCTCACTAACTATTTGAATTGTGTTGTAACCTTTTATCGTGACTTTTTCCTTGTACAAGACTTACACATGAATAACTTGATTGGCATGGGTAAGTGCAGTGGTGGTCTTTATTGAATGTATTCGGTGGCGAAATAGGAGAAGGCTTTGATGACGAAACTACATATAGAAGTATGGCATAAGAGACTGGGACATACTTCAGAATCAAATTTGAGTAAAGTAGTTTTTAGGAAATTTTGTGAACGTTTTGAACAATAGAGTTTGTGATTCATGTGTTAAAGAGAAACATGCAAGGCTTACTTTTCCTAGTAGTGTCAGTAAATCCTACGCATGTTTTGATTTGATTCATTGTGACATATGAGGGAGTTATCTAACACCTTTACTTATAGGGGCACATTATTTTTTAACTATGGTTGATGATTATAGCATATATGTGTGGGTATTTCTTCTTACACCCATATAAAGGTTTTTGGTTGCCTTTTCTATTCCAGAAATACTAACACGGGGGGAGATAAGTTTGAAGTGAGGGGGAGACCAAGCGTTTTTATTGGTTATCCACATGGTAAAAAAAGATACAAGATATTCGATACACATAGTATCAAAATAACAGTTTTAAGAGATATGAAGTTTGTGGAGAAGATTATTCCTTCTAATCCAAAAAAAATGATTCCCAAGGTTGCTGTGAAGACAAGGTTGATGACGACTTCATTTTTGATAGTGTAACGTCCCAAAAAAAGTAATAAAAAATTTCATTTGAAGTCTATCAAATCATTCATCAATTGTTTCAAAATCAAACACCAAGTCACAATATTTAAAACATCAGTGTACAATTATTCAGAATGCAAAAATTCATGAGGGAAGGATGTTGTGTCATCACGCTGGGCCCTTCCCTTTTGAATCGGAAGTACCTGAAACCGTAAACATAAATTGTAAGCATACAACTTAGTGAGTTCCCCAAAGTACCACATACCAAAACATATAATTGGGCTTAACCCTAAGGTATAACCAACCCGATATACATGTATGGGCCCCGCCCTGGGGTATCTTTCAACCCGATCACACAATAGTGGGCCCCGTCATGGGGTTTATTTTAACCCAAACGAACGATAGCGGGCCCCGCCCTGGGGTTTATTTCAACCAGAACATGCGAACACATATATGTCACATAACATCGTACATAATAAAGTAATGGGTCGACATTGGTGCCTTCGACCCATTGATACAGTGAGAAAACTTACCCCACAGACAGATGAGAATACTGAATAGCACGCCGCTCCAAGATCAACTCTACCAGTCACATTAATGAATTCAATGCAACAATCTCAACATACATATCAAAATACCTAAAATACCCCTAGGTTAAACACTAGTCAAAATCTAGGTCAAAGTCAACCGAGTTGACTCAGTGAGTACGCTGGGTGTACACAAAATGAACGCGACGCATACTACTTGGTTGACCAGAATCAGGGAGATGACCACGTACGTGCAACATACCCCTTGGTATGCCGAGCGTATGTGGCTGTCCCCAACTTTATCCATTAAGTGGTTAATCCTTAAGCAATTATGTCCAAAATCCAGATCTAGACTCAAAAGGTGATCTTAACCATAAATTTCCAACTTTATGGTTTTGCATGGCTATTAAGACCTTAATAACAAAAAGCTTAGCTTCTTCATCCATTAAGGCAACCTAGACCATGCATGGGAAGAAACCAATGTCCAAGATCACATTTTTATGACATAACACACCCTAAAACATCTCAAAGGACAACTCAAATGTCTTGGAGTATTCAATACTCACAAAGATCAAGATTGGGACAAAAAGGTGTTTGATTTAAGCTAAAACTATATCTAAATGAAATACTCATCAAGGTTAGAGTTTTATACCTCCAAAAGATGCACAAAGGGAAGTAGATGTTGGATCCAAAGGCTTAAGTGAAACACCACAACCTCAAGGTTCTTCCTTCTTCTCCAAAAGCTCCAAAATGGCACCAAAAAGGCTCTTCAAGCTTCACAAGGCACTCATACACTTTAGGGTTTCGAAATGAGGAAGATACGAGGGTGCATGAGGTCGAAGATAAGAGGGTGCATGAGGCTATAAAGATGCTTAAATAGGGTCCAACGAGAACAGGAAGTAAAGCAAAGATCCACTGATTCTAAGATCCACAGATTCTAAGTCTATGACGTCCTGGATACATATAATTTTAATGTATCCACTAAGCAATTATTGACCTATTGATAAAAATCTATTTAGTTCTCAGATAAGTGATTATAATAACACCAAATACCCCTATGGTATTTCATTGTGGTAGTGTTGGTAACTTTTTAGACTTGTTGCCATATTACAACCATTCTTGGGCATGTGCTAATCACTCCTCGGACCAGCATAGTTGATCAGGCTATGCCACTCCCAAGACTGACCATACATCCCCGAGCTTACCTGTGATATCCAACAATCATTACTTTTGTTTTGTTCTAGAACGAGGATGACCTTAGTATGTATGCATGCATGTCTACTTTTAATAAGAAACTATTTATTTCTAAAAGTACAATTGTTTTGAAAACTTTAAATCAGAGACTCTAGTCCCAATGCATTTATAGTTTGTATATCTTATGTGGTTCGATATACTGAGTTCACTATAAACAATGCTCTGATACCAATCTGTCACACCCCCAAACCAAGGATGGCGGAAACGTCCGGGGGTGGAGGACTTCATGTACAGTATCACAACAACGTATATAATAGTCCTCAAAGTAAATACAACCATCCTAAATATAATTGAAAAAGTTACACCAAAGTATATGTTTACATGTTTCAAAATCAATTACATTATTATGACAAAAGTAAATTGTTGACGGTTTAACGTCCCATTCTCAAGGCGCTGAAGTTTTTCCTGTTTCACTGATTTCCTGAGAATACAAGTAGGTATGAAAAAGTGTCAACAATTAAGTTGGTGAGTTCATAAAAGTTTTGTTTGAAGTAGAAACCGTTTTCCTTGTAAAATCGATAGAGTTTGATTTCCAGAAAATCCAATATTTTCTTAGTTAAGTGTGAACAGAATATTCCTATATGATGTGTTAATGAACCCTAGAATGACCCGTAGATTTCCCCTATAATCTTCCAGCGTATATAAGTTATATAATATTTAAGTTAGATAAAACGTCGAATATAGTGGGTCTGCCCTAGGTCCACAACCCAACGAGGAACAAGAGATGAGGCGGGCACCACAAATTCTAAGCCAATCAAGACTAAATTCTTATATGACTCAAGCATATACGCTCAGCGATTATAGTTGAAGTCAAATAATTCTAGATGAAATATAGTTTTAATATCATAACAACTATTTTATGTGAACCTGGTACTTTGGAATGTACCCCATTTATATGAAAACCCGGTACTTTGGAATGTACCCCATTTATATGAAGTCCTGGTACTTTAGAATGTTCCCCATTTATATGAAAACCTGGTACTTTGGAATGTACCCCATTCGTATGAAAACCCGGTACTTTGGAATGTACCCCATTTATATGAAAACTCGGTACTTTGGAATGTACCCCCTTTATATGAAAACCCGGTACTTTGGAATGTACCCCCTTTATATGAAAACCCGGTACTTTGGAATGTACCCCCTTATATGAAAACCCGGTACTTTGGAATGTACCCCATTCGTGTGAAAACTTTTTATAATGTAAATGATCATAAACTATACCTATTATAGTTTATCAAAATGTTTGAAATGTATATGCAACCTAACTATACTCATTATAGTTTAGTATGTTTATTTGTGGTGTACAAGAACCCTTTCTATGTAACTCAAAAGTATAGTACAATATAGCTATGTTTATCTTGCTTTGTTTTGTACTAATGGTTATGATGGAGGATTCTCATAAATTCAGTAAGTAATTTCCTATTATATAAATATACCACTACAAGAAATACATGTAATATATGAAGTTATCAAAGGTTAACACTTTGCTCAACATGTTACAAAGTGTTTTGAAAGTTAGAAGCTGTTTAACTAACTCTTAACCTTTCTGCACTGTTTTGGAAAAATCATAGAAAAATCATACGGAGTCGAAAACTAGATCCGTAAATTCTGAGAGTTCCTAAATTGTGTCTAGTTTACTCATAATGTTTATCATGATTTTTGGAAGCCTTTAACTTGTATTAAAATGCTCATATTAACAGACTGGTCTGGATTTGTGTTTGAAAAGACAGGTTGTTTTGTAAAAATCACCATAAATTGTAGAAAAATCTTGTTGAGATGTGCAAGTAGTCATTTTAAAGATAAGAAGTGGAACTACTTGCACCTAAAACAGTTTTGAAAACTAAAATGTTTAAGTTGTCCAAAATAGTCCGTGAATGGAGTTGAACTTTTCTGATGAAGGTTGTTAGAAAAGTTTAGTTATATTCTTGGTGTTTTAACTTGTATTCCCCCCCTAAAAACTTGAGAAAACATGAAAATGTAGGGGTATGAACTCACCTTGAGTGATTTCAGTAGATGGATGATGGAGAAAAGATGTGTTCAACTCAGGAACACTTGAAGAATCACTTGAAGGTTCGAAGATCAAGAGAAGAATAAAGCTTGATAATCAGCCTTGGAGTCTTGAAATAGAGAGAAAAAGTTTGAGAGAAAAGTTGTGTTGTATTTTTGGTGAAATGAGAGCAAGTGGAAGAAATGAGGAGAGAGGATGAATGTCCAGCTCTGAAAACGTGGGAATGACTTGTGAGTGAGGTAAAAAGGACAAGGAAGTGACAAGGTATGGTGGGGAGGAGTGTGGGTTAGTCATGGAGTAGGTATGGGGTTGCTTGTGTCATAAAATAAAGGAAAGTCAACACTCCACCTTTGTACTTCATCAACTCTTCTTGGATAAGGTTTTATCCTTAAAAACATGATTAATCATTAATTAAAGGGTCTTATATGTTAAAATAAAGTTTTTGGTGAAAATCTCGTGTTTAAACAATTAAAAACGGGCCTAAAACGCAAAATTAGACGAAAACCGGGAGAAAAGAAGCTTCCCAGCGAGACCTCTCGGTCCTGGCCGAGGTTCGGTCCTCCTGATGCTAGGCGCGAAGCGAAGCGGGGCAGATCAGCAAGCGAGGGTCAGGCTCGGTCTGAAGGGTCAGAAGCGAGGAGACCGAAGTGAACAGTACCTTCGGGTTCGGGTGTGTGTGTGCGCGAGGTTCGGGCCCGAGAGGACCCTTCGGGTTCGGTTCAGCAGCCTTCGGCTTAGAAGGGTTCGGTCCCTAAGAGGACTTTCGGCCCTAAGAGGGGTTTCGGGTCCTTAAGCCCTTTTTGTCCGTTTTTGCCCCGTTTTAAGCCGTTTTCGACCCGGTCAAGGGTCGGAATGACCCAAACGACTTTAAAAAGTTAGGGAAACTTTTGAGAGAGATTTGGGAGAGATTTCACATTCTTGGAGAGATTTGGGAGAGATTTTACATTCTTGGAGAGATTTCACATACAAAGAGATATTTGGGAGAGATTTCACATTCTTGGAGAGATTTGACATTCTTCGAGAGATTTCACATACAAAGAGATATTTGGGAGAGATTTCACATTCTTGGAGAGATTTGGGAGAGATTTGACATTCTTGGAGAGATTTCACATACAAAGAGATATTTGGGAGATATTTCCCATTCTTGGAGAGATTTGGGAGAGATTTGACATTCTTGGAGAGATTTCACATACAAAGAGAGATTTGGGAGAGATTTCACATGCTTGGAGAGATTTGGGAGAGATTCTCGATTAAAGTGAGATAGAGTGAAAACAACTGAGAGACGTTTCGTTTGTGACCATTTTGAGTGTCCGGCTTCGCAGTGCAAGGTCCGTAAACCCCGTTAAGCCTTGTTTAAGGATCTTACATACTCCCGATGAGTATGCAACATTGTTTTATCGGTTTTGCTCGCCACGTACCACAATTTTAGGTTAAGGAGATCTAGATGTACGCACTTTTCGATTTATGATCTCTCGTTAGAATAGCGAGTTGTTTAGTAAATACATAACGTAAGCCCTAGTACACAAGGGTTAGTTGAGTTGACCGGTTTGACTTGTTGACTTTATTTGACTTTGAATTGACCAGAATTTGACGGTTGTCACATCATCCCCCCGTTAGAGGGAATTTCGTCCCGAAATTTGCACTTCGAGTGGGGATCCGAGAATTCGCAGGAAAGATGGGGGAAGCTTTTCGCAGTACAAGAAATTGATTATGGTGAGAAATGACCCGCCCGATGTCACATGACGGCCTTGGAATTTCTTATTGTTTACGCTCTCAGTTTAATACTTGGCATTACTATTATGCATGCTTTAATCGATGCTAGATTTAACATATAAAGAAATATAGAATTTAAACGTCGATGTTAGAAACACGTACTGATATTTGCGGGCAGTTCTAGGGTGGTCTCTCCTTCGGTGATCGCAAGCACCCTTCCACCACCACTGGCATCTCTTGTTCTTGGGCAATCCCTTTGGTGAACCCTCAGTTCAGCTAGTTGCCGCTCCATATCAGGCAGGTGCCTTTCGTATACCCTCCGGCGTACTCAGAGTTCTATGACTTAGGTTCGTGTTTCAGCCAGTGCTTGCAGCAGGGTTTCATGGTCTCTCTCAGATTTTTCACGAGTGTGATTAAGGCGATTAGTGCGGATTGTATGTATTCTTGCATTTGCATCAATCTCTGCGATACAATGGAGAGTTGTTCTGCCCTGAATCTCGTTTCGGGCAACTTTATGGACCAGGATTGGAAGAATTCTATCTACTGAGCTTCCTTCGCTTACGTTGTAGAAGCTTCGATCTCCATTAAACGGCCTAGGTTGGTCTTGCTCTTCGCTCCAGGTTTCCAAGCACTCTACCCAAAGAGGCGTCGGGCCTGGAAAAGCCGGACGAGGGTTGGGGTTTGGAACAAGAGTCCTCGGAGTAGCTTCTCCACTTCAGGGTCAGAGTCAGAACCATCAGCAAAGCCTTCAACTTGGTGACCATCCACAGGGATTGGGTAATCATTCTCTGGCTCCTCTCTAAGCCATTCAGTATTACCGTGGTTGGGGTAGTACGGGTCGTCGTGGGGATGGAATCCAACCATGATATCTTCGCGAGAAATGGGGATATAAGAAATAACTATGTAGACGTACTAATTAGATAATTATAAGATGATATTTATCAGGTACTTCAATACATTGTTTAGTGCATACTAGTCATATGTATTTGGGACAGGATAGACCTTCGAATAAGCGACCCTAACTCTAAATCCCACATCCAACGAGAACAGGAAGTAAAGCAAAGATCCACAGATTCTAAGTCTATGACGTCCTGGATACATGTAATTTTAATGTATCTACTAAGCAATTATTGACCTATTGATAAAAATCTATTTAGTTCACAGATAAGTAATTATAATAACACCAAATACCCCTATGGTATTTCATTGTGGTAGTGTTGGTAAGTTTTTAGACTTGTTGCCATATCACAACCATTCTTGGGCATGTGCTAATCACTCCTCGGACCAGCATAGTTAATCAGGCTATGCCACTCCCAAGACTGACCACACATCCCCGAGCTTACCTATGATATCCAACAATCATTACTTTTGTTTCGTTCTAGAACGATGATGACCTTAGTATGTATGCATGCATGTATACTTTTAATAAGAAACTATTTATTTCTAAAAGTACAATTGTTTTGAAAACTTTAAATCAAAGAATCTAGTCCCAATGCATTTATAGTTTGTATATCTTATGTGGTTCGATATACTGAGTTCACTATAAACAATGCTCTGATACCAATCTGTCACACCCCCAAACCAAGGATGGCGGAAACGTCCGGGGGTGGAGGACTTCATGTACAATATCACAACAACGTATATAATAGTGCTCAAAGTAAATACAACCATCCTAAATATAATTGAAAAAGTTACACCAAAATATATGTTTACATGTTTCAAAATCAATTACATTATGATGACAAAAGTAAATTGTTGACGGTTTAACGTCCCATTCTCAAGGCGCTGAAGTTTTTCCTGTTTCATTGATTTCCTGAGAATACAAGTAGTTTTGAAAAAGTGTCAACAATTAAGTTGGTGAGTTCATAAGAGTTTTGTTTGAAGTAGAAACCGTTTTCCTTGTAAAATCGATAGAGTTTGATTTCCAGAAAATCCAATATTTTCTTAGTTAAGTGTGAACAGAATATTCCTATATGATGTGTTAATGAACCCTAGAATGACCCGTAGATTTCCCCTATAATCGTCAAGCGTATATAAGTTATATAATATTTAAGTTAGATAAAACGTTGAATATAGTGGGTCTGCCCTAGGTCCACAACCCAACGAGGAACAGGAGATGAGGCGGGCACCACCAATTCTAAGCCAATCAAGACTAAATTCTTATATGACTCAAGCATATACGTTGAGCGATTATAGTTGAAGTCTAATAATTCTAGATGAAATATAGTTTTAATATCATAACAATTATTTTATGTGAACCTGGTACTTTGGAATGTACCCCATTTATATGAAAACCTGGTACTTCGGAATGTACCCCATTTATATGAAGACCTGGTACTTTGGAATGTACCCCATTCGTATGAAAACCCGGTACTTTGGAATGTACCCCATTTATATGAAAACCCGGTACTTTGGAATGTACCCCCCTTATATGAAAATCCGGTACTTTGGAATGTACCCCCTTTATATGAAAACCCGGTACTTTGGAATGTACCCCCTTTATATGAAAACCCGGTACTTTGGAATGTACCCCCTTATATGAAAACCCGGTACTTTGGAATGTACCCCATTCGTGTGAAAACTTTTTATAATGTAAATGATCATAAACTATACCTATTATAGTTTATCAAAATGTTTGAAATGTATATGCAACCTAACTATACTCATTATAGTTTAGTATGTTTATTTGTGGTGTACAAGAACCCTTTCTATGTAACTCAAAAGTATAGTACAATATAGCTATGTTTATCTTGCTTTGTTTTGTACTAATGGTTATGATGGAGGATTCTCATAAATTCAATAAGTAATTTCCTATTATATAAATATACCACTACAAGAAATACATGTAATATATGAAGTTATCAAAGGTTTAACACTTTGCTCAACATGTTACAAAGTGTTTTGAAAGTTAGAAGCTGTTTAACTAACTCTTAACCTTTCTGCACTGTTTTGGAAAAATCATAGAAAAATCATACGGAGTCGAAAACTAGATCCGTAAATTCTGAGAGTTCCTAAATTGTGTCTAGTTTACTCATAATTTTTATCATGATTTTTGGAAGCCTTTAACTTGTATTAAAATGCTCATATTCACAGACTGGTCCGGATTTGTGTTTGAAAAGACAGACTGTTTTGTAAAAATCACCATAAATTGTAGAAAAATCTTGTTGAGATGTGCAAGTAGTCATTTTAAAGATAAGAAGTGGAACTACTTGCACCTAAAACAGTTTTGAAAACTAAAATGTTTAAGTTGTCCAAAATAGTCCGTGAATGGAGTTGAACTTTTCTGATGAAGGTTGTTAGAAAAGTTTAGTTATATTCTTGGTGTTTTAACTTGTATTCCCCCCCTAAAAACTTGAGAAAACATGAAAATGTAGGGGTATGAACTCACCTTGAGTGATTTCAGTAGATGGATGATGGAGAAAAGATGTGTTCAACTCAGGAACACTTGAAGAATCACTTGAAGGTTCGAAGATCAAGAGAAGAATAAAGCTTGATAATCAGCCTTGGAGTCTTGAAATAGAGAGAAAAAGTTTGAGAGAAAAGTTGTGTTGTATTTTTGGTGAAATGAGAGCAAGTGGAAGAAATGAGGAGAGAGGATGAATGTCCAGCTCTGAAAACGTGGGAATGACTTGTGAGTGAGGTAAAAAGGACAAGGAAGTGACAAGGTATGGTGGGGAGGAGTGTGGGTTAGTCATGGAGTAGGTATGGGGTTGCTTGTGTCATAAAATAAAGGAAAGTCAACACTCCACCTTTGTACTTCATCAACTCTTCTTGGATAAGGTTTTATCCTTAAAAACATGATTAATCATTAATTAAAGGGTCTTATATGTTAAAATAAAGTTTTTGGTGAAAATCTCGTGTTTAAACAATTAAAAACGGGCCTAAAACGCAAAATTAGACGAAAACCAGGAGAAAAGAAGCTTCCCAGCGAGACCTCTCGGTCCTGGCCGAGGTTCGGTCCTCCTGATGCTAGGCGCGAAGCGAAGCGGGGCAGATCAGCAAGCGAAGGTCAGGCTCGGTCCGAAGGGTCAGAAGCGAGGAGACCAAAGTGAACAGTACCTTCGGGTTCGGGTGTGTGTGTGCGCGAGGTTCGGGCCCGAGAGGACCCTTTGGGTTCGGTTCAGCAGCCTTCAGCTCAGAAGGGTTCGGTCCCTAAGAGGACTTTCGGCCCTAAGAGGGGTTTCGGGTCCTTAAGAGGGGTTTCGGGTCCTTAAGCCCTTTTTGTCCGTTTTTGCCCCGTTTTAAACCGTTTTCGACCCGGTCAAGGGTCGGAATGACCCGAATGACTTTAAAAAGTTACGGAAACTTTTGAGAGAGATTTGGGAGAGATTTCACATTCTTGGAGAGATTTGGGAGAGATTTGACATTCTTGGAGAGATTTCACATACAAAGAGATATTTGGGAGAGATTTCACATTCTTGGAGAGATTTCACATTCTTGGAGAGATTTCACATTCTTGGAGAGATTTCACATACAAAGAGATATTTGGGGGAGATTTCACATTCTTGGAGAGATTTGGGAGAGATTTCACATTCTTGGAGAGATTTCACATACAAAGAGGTATTTGGGAGAGATTTCACATTCTTGGAGAGATTTGGGAGAGATTTGACATTCTTGGAGAGATTTCACATACAAAGAGAGATTTGGGAGAGATTTCACATGCTTGGAGAGATTTGGGAGAGATTCTCTATTAAAGTGAGATAGAGTGAAAACGACTGAGAGACGTTTCATTTGTGACTATTTTGAGTGTCCGGCTTCGCAGTGCAAGGTCCGTAAACCCCGTTAAGCCTTGTTTAAGGATCTTACATACTCCCGATGAGTATGCAACATTGTTTTATCGGTTTTGCTCGCCACATACCATAGTTTTAGGTTAAGGAGATCTAGATGTACGCACTTTTCGATTTATGATCTCTCGTTAGAATAGCGAGTTGTTTAGTAAATACATAACGTAAGCCCTAGTACACAAGGGTTAGTTGAGTTGACTGGTTTGACTTGTTGACTTTATTTGACTTCGAATTGACCAGAATTTGACGGTTATCACAAGCGAGCAGAAATCAAATGAAGGAGATGAAAGGAATATAGAGGAACCAATGTTAGAAACCAATGGTACACTAGGTCTCAACGAAACCTCCTGCTCCACAGAAAATCATGATCAGGAACATACGAGCAACATGATAGAAAAGCGAACCAAAGTCCCACCGAAGAAGTATGATGATTTTTTAGTAATGCTTACTCGTTCGATAGACCATGCACTACCTACTATCCATCAAGCATCTCCGACGTTATACTCTCTTACAAATTATATTTCTTATTATATGTTCACTGACAGTCACAAAGCTTTTCTTTATGCTATCATCTCAAATGAAGAAACAAAGTCTTTTAAACAAGCTATTTAAAATGAAAATTGAATAATGGATATGAAAAATGAGTTTAAAGCTCTTGAAGACAATGGTATGTGGACCCTTGAGGAAATGCCAAAAGGAAAACATGCTATTGGATCAAAGTGGGTGTACAAAATAAAATACAAGTCAAAAGGTGAGGTTGAAAGGTACAAATCATGACTTGTCGCAAAGGGGTTTATGCATATGGAATGTGTTGATTATCATGACACATTTACACCTATTACAAAGTTGGTGACTGTTAGAATCTTGCTCACCATTGCCACAAAGAAATATTGGGTTATGCATCAAATTGACATGAAATGCGTTTCTACATGGAGACCTTCAAGAAGAGGTCTATATGAAGATCCCAGATGGCTTCTCAAACGAAGAATACACAAGGGTTTGCACGTTGCGAAAATCTCTGTATGGTCTTTGTCAAGCGTCGCGAAACTGGTACCTAAAATTGACTATGTCACTCACAAGACTTGGTTTCTGGCAATCAAAGGCTGATGCATTGTTGTTTATCTAGCATAAGGGAAAAATCTTCGTTGTTGCCATTACTTATGTTGACGATGTTATAATTAAAGGAAACAATGTAACGCCCACAAACTCAAACTACACATCATAAGTAATAATTATTAAAACTAAATCCTTGAATCGAATAATTTGTAGTTGTATGTGTTGCAGACTATATAATACAAGTTCCGTATTAAGGAAAAATAGGAAAAAACTGTTGAATGGCCCGTAAATCGTAAAAATAAGTGTGTCAATATATATATATATATATATATATATATATATATATATATATATATATATATATATATATATAATATTTTGAAATTATACGTTGACATGATCCCGAAAATATAAATTTCATAGAAATCCGAGTTCATATGAAGGAGATGTGAATTTTATATGATATAAAAATCAATCGCGTGATTAAAAATTATTAACATCAAAACGTACGAAGAGAATGATTGACTTTTGGATAAAGTCACCAAAATAAAAATCGTAGCACTCTTTAAGATAGAAATTTTGGTAAAAGGAAAACCAAAATCGGAGTCCGTACAACTGAGTTATGATTTTTGCAAAATCATTAAATCTTATAAAAAATAAGGGCTAAAAATAAAATCAGAATTAGCGAATAGAGTCTAAAGAAAAGTTGTAGATCTCATCGAGAGATTTCTGGAAATATAAAGAATGTCAAAAACTGAGCTCGTATGAAGAAGTTATTGAAATTTCAAAATCTGTGTTTTGCGCAACACGGGGTGCGCGCCAGGTGCACAACGCGTACTTCTAGAAGGTGAAAACATAGACCACAGAGAGCCTGACACGTAGCACCAAAATGGTTGGGGTTTCATCACTTTAAAATGCATGACATGCTCCCCTTTTGCATGTCGTGTACCCCAAAATCGGCTATAAATAGGAGGTCATGCCTCATTCTTTCTGCCACAACTTCCCAAACACTCTCTTTAAATTTCTTTCAGTTCTAGCCCATTTTCTCTTAGTTTTAGCCTTCAGCGAAGCCATACGACCTCTGAAGTAGTAGTAGCTAGCGAGTAGAAGCTTTGCCCGTGTAATTCCTAACTTTTGTCAGGAAGAACCTCTATAAGCTAAGTTACACTCTACTCTTTTCAATGTAACTTATATTTATAGTCATAAGTCATTATTATGAACCTATAAATAAGATTTATCATAGGATTGAAATCCCTATGTATCTCACCAGGTTTCCCAACCTTACCCACTCATTTTAAATGTATAACATGTATAGAGGATTAAACTAGCGGAACTTGATTAGGATGCTGAGTGATTAAGAGACAACCTACAATAGTATTCAGGACCATCAGATCTTTACACTGTAACTTTTGTATCTGCATTGATTATAACATCATTAGGGTTTTAACATTTTTGAAACAAACATTTGTAATCAAAATGATTTTTTGTATTGGGATTTTTCGAAAATATAAATAAATGATTTTAAAAGCATAAAGAAAAGTTTTAATTGGTTCTGAAAATTAGAGGATGCCGCAAATGATGTGTCAAAAATTGAAAAAACGACGTCTTTTCTTGATCAAGAATTCAACATTAAAGATTTGGATCATTTGAAATATTTTTTTTTGGGTATTGAGGTTGCTAGAGCAAGTGAAGATATCGTTCCTCATCAACGAAAGTATACCCTTGATATCCTAGAAGATTGTGGACAACTAGGATGTAGACCTAGTTTATTCCCGATGGAACAAAATCTAAAGTTAGATAAAAGTGAAGAAAGTCATCACATTGATGCAAGCTAATATCGTCGACTTGTTGGAAGGTTACTTTATCTACAAGCGACACAACCATATATCACTAATTCGGTTAATATGCTCAGCCAATTTGTCTATGATCCTAGACAAAGTCATATGGATGCAACAGTCAGGGTGTTGAGATACCTCCAAACGACACCAGGACAAGAAATTTTTATTCCTAAAGATGGTGGTCTAAATCTCGTTGCATACTGCGATGCAGATTGGTTTGGATGTACGTATACACGAGGATCACGAACTAGTTTCTTGTTACTTTTTAGAGGAGCACCAGTTTCTTGGAAGACGAAGAAGCAGTCAGTGGTGTCTCGGTCTTCTGCCGAAGCAGAATATCGGGCAACGGCGACCACCATTAGCGAGATTTTATGGATGTGTTGGTTGTTAAGTCTATTACAAGCACAACAACATGGTCTCACGCCGTTATTATGTGGTAACCAAGCTGCGAGGCATATAGCAAATAACCCGTTTCCCATGAGAGGACAAAGCATGTCGAGATGGGTTGCTATTTCGTTCGAGAAAGAGTGGAATCAAGAGAAATTTAGATTTGCAATATTGACACAAAGAATCAAATTTTAAATCTTTTTACCAAAGCTTTCGACAAAGAACACTTATGATTTTTACTTGGCAAGTTAGGCATTCGAGACCTTCATGCTCCAACTTTATGGGGAGTAAAAGATTTATGTGTTATTAGTCTAGCTTATCTTTATACGTTCTCTAGCTTTTATCCTATCAGTTAAGGATTTATTTTATTTTGTTTGTGCCTAGTTTTTAGCCTTCTGTTTTAAATAGAAGATAAGTCTTTAATGTAATAGTTTATATACCCGTTTTGGGTTGATTGAATGAAAGTAATCAGAATTATTAAATTCTTCATGTTCAAAGTTGAAGATGTATCCTTTTATTACTATTTTGTTTATAAACAATTTTCAAGATGTTTGTGTTTACATGATCATCAACCCAATAAATATGAAGACAATGTCTTAGATATTAATGAATATTACATGATGCATTTAGTTGCACCAACAATGGGAATGGAAGTTAGAGACGAACCGTTTGTCAATATTACGCGCCTTCCCTTGGTGCTGGCAATGCAGAGAAAGGTCTCTTGTTATTCGCTAACTGGATGATAAAGCTTCTTGCTATTAATTGACCGGGTAACGAGCCCTCTCCCAATATCCCTAAAGATGTTATACCTAAAAATCAATAATGTTTATATATCTTTTGCTGTGATGCCCACTCAAGTGAAAGTGTGTTTTAGACTAATATTTCACATGAGTGATCAAACAAGTAGTAGAAATTCATTCATAATTTTTAGACAACGATATAGATTATTTAGGAAAAATGTATTATGTATGGAACTTTCTTATTATATATAAAATTTTGAGATTGTGTAATTTAGTAGTTCATAATAACTCGTGTTTTATTTGATGTCAAATTCCTTAAATTATATAGAACAAATGTCAAATAATAGAAATAATAAGTCACAATAAATTATTGAAATTAATGCACACATATCACAGTTCGAAAAGAATGTGTATATTCTACAACAGATCCTCTACAAAGAACGTTTGTTGATTTAATTTATTCGAATAAGCTAGGAACAAATAACTACTTCTTAGAGGGTTGCAACTCACATGAAATATTAATCTTGTACACACTTTCACCTAAGTTGCCATTGAACTAAGAAGTATATATAAATTTCTAACTCTTTGGTTGTTTTGTTGTCTTTTCTACCGTCTACAAATATAGACCAGCTAACTAGTTATTTCTTAACTTTTATGCCATCTTCCAACTGTTGGCCAAATTGTATCTGAGAACCTACATGTGTGACTCTTTTTAGACCAACTTTGTCATTAAGACCGACTTTCTGCAGTTTGAGATTTCATTATTACAAATTGTTGGAAAATTAATTTCATTAATTTCCAAAAATGGATTTTCTCCATTTTTTAGCACAAATTTAATACTCTAAATATAATCAAAATGAGTTATCGATTATATATTTGTGTTCTCCTACGTGATATCTACGTTTCGATATATCACACGTCCAAAACGAATTAAAAATGAATGAGAAATTGCTTGTCAAAGTAAGGCAATTGAAGAGAAGATAAAGGTGTCAAATGAGTTTTTAAAACTCATACCACATTGGTGGAAGAAGGAAAAGAAAATTGGTTTATAACTACAAAGACTAGCTACCTTTGTAAGACTAATTAGAACCAAGGCTCTTTCTTGCACGCGCACGCAGGGGTGCAAATGCGAGCCAAATTGGCTTTGGGCCATTGAACTTGTGTGTAGACACGAATGCACCACTGGTTGACCAGAAAAGTTCAAGGACCTTTTTGCATTTTTTTCTTTTTGGTTAACTGTTACATAAACGAATTAAGAGCTATTAATCATAGATTTCAGTTTTGATTCTTTGATTTGTGACAATTACGATTTCGTTTTAATGACATCAGATACATTGGATAGTATATGTACAATCCTTATGTGACTGGTTAAACACATCGAATGAAACGAAATCAATCTCTTCCTCTCTTACGCTTCTGCTTCATCTTTTCTCTCTTGCTGCAACCAAGGTATAATCCGGGCCAAGTGCGGGTTCAGGCAATCTAGGAGAATTGCTTTCCATTGTTGTATCCTGGGAAACAAACACTCATATAGGGTGAATTTGTTTTAAGGAAACTGTCTTTCGTACACTTTTAGGTTATATTTTCCTAACACAAATCACGTGTTAAAATTTAAATACATGATAATGCCTAATGTTCTCTTCTTAACCGTATTTGGTGATCAATCAGTCACCCGATAGGCTCTATTTTTGACAACTTTGTGATTAAAACAACGTTTCACCCATTCGCTAGGTCATTATTCTTAACCAAGTGTTGCATGTCTTTAACATGAAACTTCATCATGGTTGTGTCGATGACATTCTGCAATGATACGTTACATAACTGTTTTATGGATTTCCAAGAAATTTGGAATTACAAATCACAAAAATGGCACTAGTAGAGAGACTAAAAAGGAGAAAAAGTATTTCATAAATCATAATATAGTTAAAAAATGCAGAAAAAACAATTTAAAAAAAAAAAAAAAAAAAAAAAAAAAAAAAAAAAAAAAACTTTTGTTAGAATTTACAATTTGAAAAAAGATGAGGGATTTCGAATATTATGAAAAATCATTTTTGTTTGAACTGTTTTATTTTAGAAAGCTAGGTCCGAAAAATATGGAAATTATGATAATGGTTTACAAAATATGGTCATTTGGTGAGTATCCATGTTATTGGAGGTGTTAAGGGTCAAACCTAGACCTTGATGATAAAGAAAACACAAAACATTAGGTTAGAGGGACAATTGATGACATGACACGACAAAAATATACGATATGAAATGAAATTAGGATGAAACTGAAATTCAAATTCATGTTCGTGTCAAGTGTAAAAAACATGATGTCGTGTTCGTGTTAAAAATTCGACCCGAAATTGACAAGAGTAAACATGTGTTTGTCGTGTTATGTATGATTAATTATTAATTAAATAAACTAATTGTTATTTTATGTTATCTTTGTCGTGTCGTGTTTGTTGTTTTTTAATTTACTTGTTTTCGTGTTAGGTAAAAAAAACACTTTGTGTCATGTCATGTTCGTGTTAGATAAAATTTTGTCGTGTTGTGTCGTGTTAGACAAAAACACGACATTACTGTCCGATTTGTCACCCCTACGTTAGGCCAAACACTCTTATCAGTTTTAAAAATAACACATCAAACTTATATATAGTTAGAAAAGTTTAATGTTCTATTTCTAATTGTTAGGATTAGATAATATGTTTATTAATTATGGAAAAATTATAAAAAGCCCAAGTTATTATCTCTCTATACTTAAAGAAAACCATTATATTATATTTTTATCCGTTAAAACTATGATATGTTTGAGTTTGCCTAAATTAATTCTTTGTCACTATTTTATGGCAATTTGATTTCATTAAAATCAGAAAATAGAAATATGATTTCATTCAAGCACCCTTTAAAATTAGTACAAAAACCTTGTAGAAGTCATCACAAAAAATCTTAGACATTTAGACCATAAAATGGTCACAAGACATTAATTTAGACAAAATCACAAAATAAAATGATTTCAATGGCCAAAAATATAACTAAAATGATTTTTATAGACAAACTAAAAAAAATGATGGTTTTTAAGTATTGAGATAATATATTGTGTTTTTATGAGTTGTTCCGTTTAATATTTATTTATCAAGAAGACTAGAAGATACGACTCAAACGCGAAGCTATGTAGTTACGAGAATATATTTTAGTAGCACATGTGACAAAAATGATCATTTCCTAACTCTTACCACATCTAACATAGATCTAGGCCATGTGTCGCTTGCATCCTACTTATTTATGTTAAACTGGTTTATGACACGGACGATTCATATCTATTAAATACGTAGCATTACATGAAGCCCCTTTTAACAAACTGTATGAAAATATTGTAGCTTATCTGCTTAACAAAACACATCTAGCTAGGTGTAGACATGAAACTATGTCTTGCTCGAATGATGATTATGCCAAAAATATAGAACGATGGTTCGATTTTGGTAATAATTAACATTAATATAGATTTTATAATATCGCCACGCAAATCATATGATGATCACCAAATATCATTACTTTTGGAATGTACCAAAAATTAAAGAGAAAAAAAGTAAATTATGCTAGTCCGACAAACCATTTACAAAGATTTAACAAAAAATTTTAGCAAATTGATCCAAATAGCCATATTTTTTACAGATGGATATTTGCTAAAATCTCGTATTTTCACAAACTATGAAAATGTATATTTTCGCTGAGTTTGAAACTTCAAAACTTGGTTATATGAACTTCATTTGAGCTTATCTTTTTTATTGTTTATTTGTAATAAGAGTTATTCATTGACATATCACATTTCAAATTTTGATGTCACAAAGTTATAATTTTTAGCTATAAAGTAGATTATTTGATGATATATATGCAAAATGATCAAAGTTTAAACATTCATAACTTTCTTATACACACTCCATTTAAGCTCCTTTTTTCATTTATTTATTTGTAATAAAAACTATCCATACACATATCACACTTGAATTTTGGATATCATAAATCCATACTATGTAAGATCCAAAATATGGTAGTTGATGTTTTTTGAAAATTTTCCAAAGATGATCATTTTTCATATGGATATTGGAAAACCGTACTTCTACTATGTACACTACTAGAAAACTTGGTAAATACCTACAACATTATTCGTAGGAATTCCGTAGGAATTGAGCGTTACCTACAAAATTCCTACAGAAACTGGTTTGTAGGAAAAACCCTCGTGGGTAATTTTTTCCTACAATTTGCCTACAAAATTGTCTTCGGTTTTCCTATGGAAAATTCAGTTAGAAATGTACCTACAGAATACCTACAAAACACTTTTCCAACCGAATACCTACAGAACTATTTTCCTACAAAATACCTACGGAATTATTTTCCTACAGATTACATACATAGTCTTTTTCCTACAAATTACCTACATATCCATTAGAGGAGTGACACTTGTGACTCTAAGCTCCAAAGACAAAAAGATTCAATCCATTGAAGAAGAGGTAATCATCTAGATCTATATTCTTATGTCTGTTTCGAAATATATCACTAGATCTAGGGTTTGTAAGTATTGGATGAATTGCATGTACAATAGAGAAACCTAGATTCAAGATTTAGGGTTTGCATGAGCACATAGGATGTTCTTATGGCCAAAACCCATCAGTGGTATCAGAGGCTTGATTGGTTTCTATTGTATTGATGCTTTACGTTTCATTCATGCTTAGAAAAATGATTTTTTTGCTCCTCTAATTGATAAACTCGTCGAGTCCCAAAGTGAACTTGTCGAGTAGGATGAACTCGGCGAGTCCCTATGGGAACTCAGCGAGTCATGCTGTCAGAAAGAGGGATTCTTGGGATTTCATGCCTATTTTGCTGTGGGATAATTGCCAAAACGTTTTTTATTGATAAATTACGAATTTTATTGATATTGGATGATTATCTTTACCAAAATAAAAGATAATTTCATATTAATCAAATGTTTACTTGCTTATATGATAAATTTTAATGTTTTGGATTATTGGATCATTATCTTGCATGAAATTGAATTAGGTCATAATTAGATAATCACTAATTAATTGTTTAATTGCCTTATTTGTATTTTGATCTAATAGTTTTGAAAGGTTTCAAAACTTGTCATGAAGTTTTGGAATTAAAATTTTTTTATTAAAAAGTTTAATTTTGAAATATTTAAATTCTAAACCCTAATGATTTGAAATGTTTCAAAACTTGCCCTCAAGTTTTAGAATTTAATTTTAATTAAAAGTTTAATTTTAAAATGTTAAATTCTAAAACCCTAATTTTTGAAAAAGTTCAAATTGCACCCTATGGTTTTATTAAATTAGTTAAGTGTATAATTAAAAGAGAGTTAATAAATCCATAGTGATATGGTTTACATTTAATTAAATTAAATGTGTAATTTGTTAAATTAGACCACCTAGTATTTTAAAAGTGTAAAATACACCCTTATACTATATATAACATTATAAGTCTATTATTATATATGTATAACTTAAACTGCTAGTCTTACCGTTAGTAGGCCTCATTCACGAAGCCGATCTATAAGGGGGTTATAAGGTTATGGCCTATAAAATGGTCGTTTAATGAGTGCCCACTCTCACCCACTGCTTCCTTGATTGGTGGAGGGTCGTTAGCCGAACGGGTAGGATAGGGCAAACACTCTCCTCATTCAAAAGTATAATGTTAAAGTAACTAAATATTTTACAAAATTCATAATCTTAGTTACTTTAGGCAAAAGTCAATTGATGCAATTCCATGAAATTACACTTTGTACCCTTGCTAAGGCGTTAGTGGAGCGTGTGTGGTTAACTGGCACACTAAATGGGTTCTAAGCAAAGGTAGCAAAGGGTGACTCGATGTTTTTCATAGTTCGGTGGAGTGTGTGTGGTTAACCGGCACATCGAATAGATGATTGTAACATTGGGAGCACCATGTAAGTTTGCATGGTTATTCACACCATGTTTTGTGATCCTCAGCATCCTAGTCACAAATCGAGGAGCATATCGAGATTTAAACATGCCATTGAAAGGTTCAATGAATCTCAAAGGATCTAGGAGTTTTCAATACATTTAAAACTTAATCTCTTTTTCGTTTTTCATGGTGGAAAATTAGTGGATCATCATTCACTTACCTTCAAATGTTCTGCAATTTGGGTTACGACATCCCTCTCCCAAGTTGTAGAACATTGTGTTGGGTCCTAGCCTTAATATCTCATTTGGGTGTTTTATTAAGGACTCAATCGATCAACTAACTTGAATTTTCTCCCGTTTTGTAGATGTCAAAGTATGACAACTATGGTCTTCCCAAATCTCATGGAACAAGCCTTCCATATGAAGATGATAATCCACGATTCGATCGAGGAACAAGAGAGCATGCTTCACTTCCTCCACCACCTCCTATTGTTCTCCCTAACCCACAAGTTCAAAGGCTTGAAAAGTTCAAGCTCACTCAAGCCCATTTTGCAAGTTGAATCAGCCACTGTCTCTTGCTTGGAACTCTTCCAAGAAATTGCTCCTCCATTTAAGGTAAAGACCCAGCCTGACTGAGAGTGGAAATTATCCCTATCATTCTGGAAGCTAGCATCACTATACCCTACAACTCTGAAGTCATCACTCCCACCGAGGGTAATAACCCAGTCCTTAGTCCTCCGTAGGTACTTGAGGATATTCTTTACTGCAGTCCAATGTGCCTTGCTAGGGTTCCCCTGATACCTGCTAACCATGCTCAAGGCAAAGGCTACATCAGGTCGAGTACACGTCATAGCATACATGATCGATCCTACAGCTGAAGCATAAGTTATTCGACTCATTTCTGCTATCTCAGACTCAGTACTAGGGCTTTGTGTCTTACTCAATCTGGCGTTATTCTGGATGGTTATCTCTCATTTCTTGGAGTCCTGCATGCCGAATCTCTTCAGCATCTTATCCAAGTAGGTACTCTGACTAAGTCCAATTATTCTTTTACTCTGGTCTCTCAAGATCCTTATCCCTAGAATATAGGAAGCTTCTCTGAGGTCCTTCATAGAGAAACACTTCCCAAGCCAAGACTTAACTTCCTGCAGAGTTGGGATGTCATTTCCTATGAGTAGTATGTCATCTACATACAATACCAAAAAGCTAACTATACTCCCACTAGCCTTGACATATACACAAGATTCATCTTCACTCAAAGAAAATCCAAATTCTTTGACTTTCTCATCAAAGCAAAGATTCCATCTGTGAGGTGCTTGCTTTAACTCATAAATGGATTTTTCAAGATTACACACTCTATTAGGGTACTCTGTATTGACAAAACCCTCTGGCTAACTCATGTAAACATCCTCAGCCAACTTTCCATTAAGGAAAGCGGTTTAGACATCCATTTGCCATATTTCATAGTCATGAAATGCGGCTATGGCTAACAGAACCCTAATAGAATTAATCTTGGCCACTGGAGAAAAAGGTCTCATCACAATCAACTCCTGGAGTTTGTGAGAAACCCTTTGCAACCAGTCGTGCCTTATAAGTGTGTACCTTACCATCCATGTTGGTCTTCTTCTTGAAGATCCATTTGCACCCTACAGTCTTACAACCCGGTATATTCTCAACCAAGTTCCAAACTTGATTGTCATGCATGGACTGTATCTCGCTGTCCATTGCCTCTTTCTACTTGGTTGACTCAGGGCCTGCCATCGCTTCCATGCAACTGTTAGGTTCATCCAGACCTATCAGTGTCTCATCACTGATAAGTGTATCACCTTCCGCAATAATATGGAATCCATAGTAATGCTCAGGTGCATTCCTAACCCTTGTGGAACGCCTCAGAGGTACAGACTTCTCAATTGGCTCAACAGGAGTTTCCTCCTCAAGTTGAGTGCTAGGGTTTGATGTTCCTTCACCACTTGACTCTTGAATTTCTTCAAGGTCAACTTGCCTCCCACTGTTTCCTTGGCTTATGAACTCTCTCTCTCTCTCTCTCTCAAGAAAGCCCTCCTAGCTACAAAGACCACATTTTCACTAGGTCTGTAGAAGAGGTAACCAAAGGACTGTTGTGGGTAGCCGATGAAAATACACCTCTCACTTCGAGGTTCGAGCTTATCATGAGTCTTGCGTCTCACGAAAGCCTCGTAACCCCAAATCTGGATGTGGTCTAGTTTGGTTACTTTACCAGTCCACATCTCATGATGAGTTTTGGCAACTTTCTTTGTAGGGACCAGATTAAGGATATGGGCGGCAGTCTCTAAGGCATACCCCCAAAATGAGATTGGTAGCGAAGCTCGACTCATCATGGAACGAACCATATCCAACAAGGTTCGATTACGCCTCTCAGCCACACCATTCAACTGCGGTGTCCTGGGAGGTGTCAATTGTGAGACAATCCCACATTCCCTAAGATAGTCGAGGAACTCTAAACTAAGATACTCACCACCTCGATCAGATCGAAGCATCTTAATGCTCCTGCCCAATTGATTCTCGACTTCCTGTTTAAATTCTTTAAACCTTTCAAAAATCTCTGACTTATGCTTGATTAGGTAGACATATTCATATCTACTATAATCATCAGTGAAAGTCAAATAATAACGATTAGCATCCCTTGTGGCATGTTTGAAGGGTCCACACACATCCGTGTGTATAAGATCCAACAAACCTTCACCCCTCTCACAAGAACCTGTGAAGGGTGACTTTGTCATTTTTCCAAGTAAGCATGATTCGCAACTATCATCTGACTTTAGGTCAAATGACTCCAAGACTCCATCCTTTTGGAGTTGGCCTATGCGTTTCTTGCTTATATGTCCAAGACGACAATGCTATAATGATGCTTTATCCAAGTTATTATCATTAACAGAATCAATACACAATACATTATTTCCTTAGTTATCAATCACAGATACAGTTTCATACACACCATCACAAGGTAATGCTTTAAAATAAACAACATTATTAAAGAAAGCATTAATCGAACCAACTTCATTATCAAATGAAAAGGTGAAACCTTGTTTATACAATGCATGAAAGGAAATAATGTTTCTTGCCATCTCTGGCGAATAACAACATTTATTCAAATCTAAATTAAACCCACTACTTAGCGACAAAGTATAAACTCCAATCTTGGTGACAGGTAAAGCTTTCCTATTCCCCATGATTAAGTTTATTCTTCCATGCTCCACATTCTCACTTCTTCTTAGTCCCTACAAATCAGAACAGATATGAATACCACAACCGGTATCAAGGACCCAAGAGTTAGAATGCGGTGAGTTATTAGATAAGATAGTGTAAATACCTGCATGGTTGGGTTTAACTTTCCCATCCTTCACATCTTGCTGGTATTTTGGGCAGTTCCGCTTCCAATGTGATTTTTCATGGCAATAGAAGCATTCGGCCTCTTTTGGGTCAGAAGAAGGAGTGATGAAACCTTTCTTGGTTCCACTTGAAGAAGAGCCATCAAGGGTCCTAGCCTTGGTACCCTTCGAAGAGCTCTTTCTCTTCTTCCCTTGACCTTTCCCGATTGCCAAAACCGGGGCAGAGTTTGGAGTAGGAGTGTTAACAACTGACTTACCCTTAAGACCTTTTTATGCGGTCTTGAGGAGTCCCTGAAGTTTGCTGAGTGTAACCTCTTCCTTATTCATGTGATATGTCATGCGGAATTGATCATAGCACGATGGTAAGGAGTGGAAAATGATATCTATTGCAAGCTCCTCGGGGAAGTTCACATTAAGCTTCAGCAACCGATCCACATACCTTTGCATTTTCTGCATGTTGCTCGTGACGGATTCCCCGTCCTTCATCATGGTTGTTATCATGGAGAAAATGATTTCATACCTCTCTTGTCGTGCACTTTGATGGTATCTTTCCATCAGATCTTGGTGCATTTCAAAAGGGTAGAAGCCCTCACAGGACTTTTGGAGTTCCGCTGTCATGGTGGCCAACATCATGCCACTTTTGTAGCATCCCTTTCATGTTCCTGGAAGTCAGCGATCTCTTGGGGAGTTGCAGTGGTCTCATCAATCTCCTTAAGCTCCTTGTCAAGGACATATTCTTTGTCCTCGTAGCGGGTAATCATCCTGATGTTTCTGATCCATTCATTGAAGTTGGATCCATCAAAAGTGACTTTCCCAAACAAATTCATAAGGGTAAAGGAGCCATTAGGATTAGAGCCAGAAGCAGCATTGTTTGAAGACATCTGAAAGAAGAGAACAAGATTAGTTTAGATATTAAGAGAGTCCTTAATAAAACACCCAAATGTAATATTAAGGCTAGGATCCAATCACAATATATTATAACTTAGAAGAGGTATGCCGTAATCCAAGCTATAACATATTTGAAAGGTAGGTGAATGACGATTCATCAATTTCCACCATGAAAAACGAAATATAAATATTAGGTTTTTAATTGGTTCTAGGAAATTCCTAGATTCTTTTGAGATTCAATGAACTTTTCAAAGGCATGTTTCAATCTCGAGTGTGCCCTCCAAGTTTTGTGACTGAGATATCGAGGATCACAAAACGAGGTGTGAAGTAACCATGCAAATCACTTGGTACCCTTAAAGTTTATCACTCAATTGATGTGCCGGTAAACCACACACGCTCCACCGATACTATGATAAACCTTAAGTCACCCTTTACCTACCTTGTTAAGTCCAGGTTAGTGTGCCGGTTAACGACACACGCTCCACCAACGACTTAAACAAAGTGTAAAGTGTAATTTCATGGATTAGCACCTTATTCACATTTTCCCTAAAGTAACTAAGATTGGGAATTTAATAAAATCATTTAGTTACTTTATAATATTCATCATACTTTTAATGAGAATTTATAATTCCTTGTCTTATCCGTTCGGCTAACGACCCTCCACTGATCAAGGAAGCAGTGGGTGAGAGTGGACACCCATTAAGTTGCCATTTTATAGGCAACAACCTTATAGCCCCCTTATAGACCGGCTTCGTGAATTAGGCGTACTAGCGGTAAGACGACTTGATCTTATACATACATACATACATATATATATATATATATATATATATATATATATATATATATATATATATATATATATTATTAACTTATAATATTATAAAGTATAAGGGTTGAATTTTAACTTTTAAAATTCTAAGGGTTGGAACTAAAGTTTTAATCAAGACTTTACTTGTTCCAAAACTTGAGGGCAAGTTTTGTAAACTTTCAAAACTTTTCATTTCTTATAACTTATGAGTTAATTGAGTAATAAAAATGAAAACTCTTCATTTTTATAACTATTTTGTTCTTTTAATGGCTTTAATAAAAGTGTGACTTTTGATTTTCCATAACTTGAGGACAAGTTATGGACTCCATTAAAACACATTATGATCATGAATTAAACTACCATGAAGGTTACAAGCAATTCCTATGATCATCTAATCTTCATAAGTTCAAGAACATGAATATGAACACTTTCAAGAATCAAAAATTACACTTAAAACTTTGTAATTTTGATAATTGCCATTGCAAATGGATTAGCATAAACATTACACCATCTAAAAAAAGTTTTCAAGTACCAAAATAGTTTAGGGTAATGTTTCTAGTCCATTTCCAGCAACAAAAGTCGAAAATATGCATTCTGAGGCTCCTACACGTCGAGTGCACGAACCTACTCGGCGAGTAGGATGAATTTACACATGAACTCAGCAAGCCCCCCATGGACTCGGCGAGTTTAGCAGGCAGACAGCACAAAATCGACTTTTTTTCAACAATTTTGCACAAATAACAAAGAAACAAGCCTAGGCTGTGATACCACTGATAGGTTTTGAGCATTCTAACACTTCCTAAGTGTACATGCAACCCTAATAACCTTGGATCTATGTTTGTCTAATTATCATGAAAAGTTGAATTCCAAGGTTATATTCCTATCTAGCATACATGGGGAACAATTTTTAACTTGAATGAAAGATAAAATAACTTGCCTTGTTGTTGCTTATGATCCTTGAAACCTTGTGAGCCTAGCACCCCAAGTGTGATGCCTCAAATGCTTCACACAACACCAAATGCAAAGGAGTAAACTTTGAAAGAATCTTACACTTGCAAAAATTGGCCTAGCCCTCACTTGTTCATGTGTAGCCGATTTTGGTGGAGAATAGGTTCCTTATATAGTGTTGACACATCTAGGGTTACACCATGTAAACCCTAATGTGTCATGACTCTTCATTTCCATGACCCATGGATTTGTAACTCCCATGGAGCATCCTATGGGTTTAACCAAACTTGATAATCCATGGAGCCTCTTAGCCTACTATACAAGTTATGGATGATTTACATAATCAACCCATATATTTAATTAGTTATCTTTTGATCACTTAATTAATTCCAAATTAATTCTTGATCAATACCAATTAAATAATACTATTAATATATTATAACTTATAATATATTAATAAACCACAAGTGTTATTTCTTTCATTTAGTCTATCCAATTGCATGGTGCCATGCAACCCAAATGGACCATGTCGGGTCGGGTCAAGTACATAATGGAAATAGTTATGGACTTAGACACCTTATCCAGCAATAGACACACACACTAACTCTTGGATATTCGTTTTTGTCAAGAAAATTTTCTTGATAAGAGAATCTAATATGTCAAGAGGTCAGTGGGAGTCTAAAGATCTTGAAAAGTTTCAAGAACAAATCAAGAAGTAAACCTATGTAACGCCCGTAGATCCGGGCTAGTCAATTTAGAGATAATAGGGGTCGAAAACGACTTTTCGAAAAATGATTATTTATAATAAATAATATTAACCAAGTTGTAGAATATGTCTCAAGGGTTCCGTACACATAAAGAACGCCGAAATCCGAGTTATAACGAAGAAGTTATGGTCCGTCGAAGTTTTTCGGCAAAACCAACACGGCACCGGGAGACGTAAATAATGAATTTAAGATAGAGGAAATTTTAGCCTTAGTGATCTAAAAAAAATTTGTAGTATACATTAAACCGACAACATACAAAAAAAGAACGCCCAAATCTGACTTCGTATGAGAAAGTTATGATTTTTCTAAGATTTGGCATAGCAGTGCACGGCCCGAAACTCGAATGTTAGTTTGAGCGGTTTTTGGCTTACACAACCTTAATGAGAGATGAAGATCTCATTAATAGGAACTCAAAGGTAAAAAGATAGACGAAAACGGATTCCGTATGAAGGAGTTACGAATTCTTCGCGGTCATTTAGCAGTCTAATCTCCTCCTACTATTAAATTTAAGATCGGTCGAGAATTAGCTGATGGAGTCTAAATGAAAGTTGTAGATCTTGTTTTTACCTACACGTGGATATAAAGAACGTCGAAAACGGAGTTCGTATGCAAAAGTTATGAATTTTTGAAAATCAGCTGATTTCCACCCTGTGTGCGATGCCACGTGTCAGCACCTATAGCTCACGACGTGAATATTAAAAATTCACGACGTAAACCTTCCTACAGCCCCTATAAATAAGTGGTGAGGCCTCCATTCATTCCTCACACCTCCCATAACTTCCCTCTCTCTCTCTAGAACTTCTCTCTAGCCCCCGAAACGCCCCGAAAAGCCTAGGGAACCTCCCTAGCACGAGGTGGAAGCCCCGGAGTGCTCAACGGCTCCGAGAAGAAGAGCCTTTCGGCTCGGGAACGCTGCTCCAGCGGCGCCCGGTTTTGAGAAAAACCCGCTGTAAGTGAGCTATACCTACCCTATCTTTAGTATAGCTTATGTTTTAATATAGTAACGTTATTAGGAACTTATAACGAGTATTTGGGCTATTATTATGAGTTATATAAAAGTGTTTCTTAACGCTTATATAATAGTAATAATATCTAGACTATTAATTAGTCGCGGTTAACGTCAGACTAAACTCTGGTGGTAATGATAATAGGTTTTGTTCGAGGGAAATTGTTTTAACAGTAACGAAGTGTTGTCCGAGTACCGAATCATCACCTTATCAGGTGAGTGCATAGTCCCTTTCATCGTACACATAGATACGAAGTATTTTTAATATAAATTACGTGCTATGTGTGCATATTTTCTAAATAATTGCTGTCTATGTTGGGTGAAATATTTTTATACATGTTTTAAATGATTTAAGCTGTATATGTATTTTATATCTACAAAATGTGTTGGGTAAAACATGGGTAGATGAAATAGTTGTGATAACACGATGAAAGACATCAACGTTGACAGTGATTCAATCATCTAGTGGAGTAAAGATGACGACCACAGACGATACTAGACAGTCCAGTGGAACGCTAGCAGGCTCGTAATCTGTAGGTGTTTTTGAACTAGGTGCTCATTAGGTATTTTTGAACTGAGTGTGTTCACTAGGTATTTTTGAACTAAGTGTGTTCACTATATATTTTTGAACTAAGTGTGCTCAGTAGGTATTTGAACTGATTGTGTTCACTAGGTATTTGAACTAAGTGTGTTCACTAGGTATTTTGAACTAAGTGTGTTCACTGGTTATTTTTGAACTAAGTGTTTACCAGATGTTTTGGACTACGTGTTCACCAGTTATAATCTATAAGCCTTGGTAACGATGGACTTCGTGCCGATTCCTTAGGATGATCCTTAGGAATAAATAAACGGGGAATAGCTGATTCTTAGGGTAGATCCTTAAGACTAAAGAAGATAATGGGGATGGGTAATTGGGTTGATTGTTTGATTGTTTAAACATAATAATTATATTATTGTGGGTTGAAAACCCTATGTACTCACCAGGTTTCCCAACCTGACCCACTCAGTTTATTTATATCACAGGTGTTGATATGAAGTCACATTACACTGAGAGATTAAAGAGATGTAGATCACTAGTGTAAATAAATGTAAGTTCCGTTTATGCTTATGTGTCTGTATTGACGACGACATCCCAAACGTTTTAAAATGAATAAAATACGTCTCTTCGAAAATGTTTTGATAACGTATTTATCGTGTTTTTCTAGGAACAAATTCCGCAATATTTTTATGAAAAGAAGTACTCTGATTTTACAAAGCATAAACAAAACCGGTCTTTTCTGGCCGTGAAAAAATGGGGATGTCACAACCTATTAAACACTAGCACACGACTTGAGGTTTATAGCCTATCGTGTTGACAAAATTTTATTTCTATGCCATTCTAGTAAAGTTACTTATGCATATGAGTTCTACGAGTTCTAAATTAACTGCATAATGGTAAACACCTTGTTCAATGAAAGTACATTGACTGGAATAGGCGAGATGCTAAATAACTTGGAAGCAATGGTGGGACCCTTGATGGCAAGAAATTAAAAATGAACAAGTTTTGTCCATAAGAGTTTGAATTCGTCACAAACATTATCTTATGATTATGCTTATGACAAATTCACATGGAAAGGAACACATGCACCATAAAATCTAAGTATCATAAGGTTTCTCTCCTTCATGAAAATGATTGTGAGGAAATGCTTTCACTAAGATAGATTTTAAGGAGATAGAGATTATGTAAATTGCATTCTCAAATTTGATTATGATTACGGCATCCCTCTTCATAGTTCAAATTGTGAGATTTGGCAATTAGTCTGAACATTTGGGACTTAGTAATATAAGTTTTGAATTAGTTTAGACACACATGTGAGCTGTATAAGGAAATGTGTATGAGTTTGAGAACCTTAGATAAAGGCTTATCGAAGCACATCGTATTGGAAAAATGAACTTTGGAAGTCAATAAGTATTGTCTTCTAGAAGTCCAACTATTTTCCGAATACGTGTCAAAGCTAGTGGGAGCATAAATGTTATGCTGGAATGGATATAATCATCATGTTAGTGGGAGAATGATTATTATTTTAAGTATTGCAAGTTGGCAATATTAATTATAGAAAAACAAAAGTTTCACTTTGCAAAGTTGCAGGGGTTGAAAAGATGTTTTTGCTATAATTAAGGGAGAGAATGTTATACTTCGTTTCCAATCTAAAAGCATAGATCAAGAAATTTTAATTGAATTTAGTCAAGGGTATATTTACTATTTGCATTCTCAAAGTTCGATTATGATTACGGCATCCCTCTTCATAGTTCGAATTTTGAAAACACGGCAAAGAGAAATATTATGGCAATATTATAGCAAGAAACTGGTAAAGTATCATGTTTTTCATTATGAATTGTATCCACATGCTTCAGGTATAGGATCGATTACATATGTTGTAATATTCGACCGTTCTAAAATTTTCCAAATGCCAATGGCATTTAGAGGGAAAAAGGGAATAGAACCGGATTTGACTAAAATAATTAAACAACTGTCAAGGACAATCTAAGGTTCGCCAAGGATTGGTTGCTTGCGGACAATTGGAAGTATAGTGTAACGCCCAGTTCCTAGTACGTATTTGTTTTGATTAAAGGTTCTTTTTGGAAGAGCTACTCGACGAGTTGTAGCCCTAACTCGCCGAGTAGATGTCGAGATGGGTGCGGGCATTAAGTGATCTACTCGGCGAGTCCACGCCTGGACTCGGAGAGTAGGCCAATCAGGAGGAGACCCGAATCCTTAGGGTTTGCACCTTATTTAAATGTCCTTATAGCCCCATCTCAGTCTCTATCATCCTTAGAGCGTTCCTTGTCGAAACCCTAGCCTCCATTTGTAAGTTTGAGTGATTTGTTGCCTTGTGAAGGATTTTTGGGGCACATTGGAGCTTAGAAGGAGAAAAAGAATAGTTTGAAGAGTGCAAGAGAGGGAGTAGATCCGAAATCTACTTTGGGAGCAGCTTCCATTCAGGTAGTAAAGTCTCTACCTTGATCTTTAGTTCAGTAGATCCCATTTTGTCCCAATTTGGTGGTTTTCAAGCCCTAAAACACCAAACTCCATGTGTTGTGCTTAATAATCCGAAAGGACTTCAGATCTAGACTTTATGGACGTGTTAGAAGCATAAAGTTGTTGTGGTTGAAGTGATTGAGGACCCCCATGGAGTGCATGACCTCTTAAAGAGCTTGAAATTGCATTTTGAGCTTATAGGGCCATGCATGCACGTAAAGTTTGCAACTTTACGTGTTAAGCATGCCCTAGGATCATAGATCTGTGGTTTTGAAGAGTTGCATGTCTCAGATTTGGCTCATATGGGAAATGGGTCAAGGGACTCGGCGAGTCCCACGGTGGAACTCGGCGAGTTCTATGAATATGGCCTTAGAGTCGGCGAGTTGGATGAACCACTCGGCGAGTCCTATGAAGATTGCCTGGTACTCGACAAGTTGTTCATGGACTCGGCGAGTTGTTCATAGACTCGGCAAGTTGTTCATGGAATCGGCGAGTCGGATCGCGAGCCGGTTCCATCGTCTTGAGTGGTGAGTTAAGGACGATTCAGTGAGTGGGAAGAAGGGGCTTGTAGAGTGGGACCGGGTTAGTGGAGAAGGACTCGGCGAGTCGGTGCCATGACTCGGCGAGTCCAGTCAACTGGAAGTTGACCTTGACTAAGGAGTTGACATGGGTCGAAGGGAGGGTCAGTCATCTGACCTAAGGGTGTGAATGAGAGGCTAACCTATGTTTATGATTTATAGCCGGAAGATTTCTAATTCAGCAGTCAGGCGCTTAGCAAGCAGACTTCCGCAATTACTTTCGAGGTGAGTTACCTTCCAGTAGCGGTGGGTCTACGGCCACAATGCCGGCCCACCAGTAGGAGTTGTATGTAGATGATTGTCTCTGTGATATTCATCTAGGGATTTCTACTACCTGTGTTATGTTTATGTGCTAGCATGATATGATGCTATGTGCTAGTGACAGTAGGGGGATATAGTCCCCAAGATATCCGATCGATAGGGCCGAAGGGGTAGTCATACCCAGCCCTGCTAGATAGATTCTGATATTGTGATACCTGTTATGTGGTAGTAGTAGAGGGGAGAAATAGTCCCCAGTATCCGGTCGAGAGGACCGAAGGGGAGGCCAGCACCCAGATATGCTAGGCAGTATCCGATCGAGAGGACCGAAGGGGAGGCCAGCACCCAGATATGCTAGGCAGTACCCAATCGAGAGGACCGAAGGGGAGGCCAACACCCAGGTATGCTAGGCAACATCCGGTCGAGAGGACCGAAGGGGTAGGTTGGGCACCCAGATATGCCTGACAATATATGTATGTTATATGGTTATATGGTATGTGGTACAGTGGGGGAACTCACTAAGCTTCGTGCTTACAGTTTCAGTTTTGGTTTCAGGTACCTTTTCTTCGAAGGGGAAGGAGCCGGCGCGATAGCGGTACATCACACACATGCTTTGCTTTCCACATCATGAGATCCTCCTGGGAAATTGTACTCTGACACTTTAATGTTTTGTAAAAATGTTTCTAGACATGCAGTACCTTTTGTGAAATGATATCACCGTTGAACCTGATATTTCTAATGTTTTGCCGTGTACTTGTTTTAAAAATGAAATTTTTGACTCGTATTTTTGGGATGTTACAAGTTGGTATCAGAGCCCTGGTTTGAGGGATTCTGACTCACCTTCGGGGGTGTCTGAACTCAAATCCAGGGATCAAAAGATTTTTTAAAAAGAAATGTTTTCTAAGAATTGAGAAAAGGGTTTGGAGAAAGAACGAAGTGTGTGATGTGCGCAACCGGCCAAGCTCAAGTAAGTATTCCCCAAAGTACCCATACAAGCTTATGTTGTGTTTATCAGTTTCAGTAGAACAACATGCTAGAATAGGACTAAGGATCTAGTAGTGATGCCTTATGTGTCTGCTTTATGTGCTTCAGTGTATGGAAATTGCATGCTAGAAGTGAGTAGACGGCAGTAGGATAGTCTGTTAGGTTATGCCTGATAGTATGAGTTTAGCTCTGTATGCTAGTTCAGTTTCTCTCTATGAGGGCGGATTTGCTTGAGATTGTTCCCTTAGTTCGAATGTTGCTTGCTTTGTGCTTTGTGGGAATCTGAGTGGTGGGAGTTAGCCATTAGGTGAATACGTCACGTCACATGTGATCAGGGTTGAATAGTCTTAAAGTGCTGGATTTGGCCCTATTGCGCAGCTCTCGTTTGAGTCTAACCGTTGTAGGGACGAGTCTGTTACTCGAAGGATTATCCGATCCTCACCACATCTGATGGTATTCAGGTAATGGTTAATTGGCATTACTAGGAGGCCTTCAACAGCTGAGGACCTGGTAGGGTGGAGCCTGAGATTTCCCTAGGGCAAGCCTAGGATGAGTATAGCGGTGATCAGCAGTAGTGGAAGGGATCTGGTGGAGTCGAGGCAGTCCTTGAAAAAGGTACGGATAGATGTGGAAGGTAGTATGGGCCCGTACTACTGAAAGCAGAGGATCCGTACCCGAACCGAGGAAGGCCAAGATAAGACCAGGGAACTTGTAAGTAGTTGTGATCCCTCAAGAAGTATCAGTATCACTAATGATTGTTATTATGTATTGCATAATGGTGGTACTACGATCGAGGCCGATAGATGGCGGTTCAAGAGAGGGGTCAGGTTCGGGATCAGGTTCCGAGCCAATGGATGAGGGACTACGCGAGTTCATCGCGTTAGAGATCACCAGGGGTATCCTTGAGTCGACCCCCATTATCTTCGGGTCGATCAAGGAGGGGATCATCGAGTTGATGGAAGATCGCCTTCGGGCATTTAGGAGCGACATGGCATCTGGCCAGTCGGGATCTCGCACACTGTCCTCTAAGGACTTTCGGGGCAGTGGTGCGCCGGATTTTCATGGGGCGAAAGACCCCATTGCCGCCAGACGATGGATTACAGACATCGAGTCTGCACAGTTGACTAGCTTCTGCCCCGAGGGGTCGAAGGTGACGTATGCATTAGGGTGTTTACGAGACCGGGCTCGAGACTGGTGGGAGTCAGTGGGTGACTCGTTGGGAGCCTCAGCGGTCGAGGCTATGACCTGGTTGGACTTTGTGACCAGATTCAGGGCAGAGTTTGCGCCGGCTGTCGAGCTTTAGTAGTTGGCCAGGGAGTTTTTGGACATGAGGCAGACGACAGAGACTGTGGTGGAGATCACCGCCAAGTTCCGGGAGAGGGCGTTGTTCGTGCCCCAATATGCGGGTGATGAGGACATGAGGAGGACCCGCTATCATGACATGCTCCGAGCTGATATACGGGAGCACGTTAGTTTTTCAGCTTGCCCCACCTTGGACTCTATGATTACCAGGGCGAGGGAGAGGGAGATAGATTTGGAGCACATCCGGAAACGGAAGGCAGAAGAGGGACAGTCAGGAGGGGCTTCGGGGAAGAAGCCCAAGGGATCAGATTTGGGGCCGAAAGGCCAACAGGGACGGGGCCGCTGCAGGAAATGTGGCAAGACGCACGAGGGGGCGTGCAGGTTGGGATCATCAGGCTGCTATAAGTGCGGCAAGTCTGGGCACTATAGCAGGGATTGCACTGCTCCGGCAGCAGTTATTCTGACGTCTGAGTTGCTGTGTTTCCACTGCAACCAGAGGGGCCACAAAAAGGCCAATTCCCCCCAGCTGATAGTTGCAGCGCCAGTGAAGGCGCCAGCTCCAGCGACCCTGCGGATCACAGATGGCCGGCAGGGCAAGGCAGAGGGTCCAGTGGTGAGGAGCCGGGCATTTCAACTGACCGCCGAGGAGGCACAAGCAGCACCCAATGTGGTGACGGGTATGATTCTTTCCCTCTCATTTATTTATATGATGTTATGATATTGATATGTGCTCGGTATATGTATATATATGTGCTAAGATCGTTCCATGTGAACGGTATCCCAGTCCAGGTGTTGTTTAACTCGGGTGCTACCCGATCGTTTGTTTCCCTTGCGCTTAGCAAGAAGTTCACTGAGTCTTCGGGCATGTTGGATTGCCCTTTGGAGGTGGAGATTGCCGATGATCGATCAGTGCAAGCGTCATCAGTGTTCAGAGATTGAGTTCTGAGGTTATTCGAGGAGCGCTACTTGGTGGATCTGGTTCCCATTCCGTTGCGTGGGAACAAAGTGATTATAGGCATGGATTGGTTGAGCCCTAATGAGGCGATGATAGATTGCGCGCAGCAGCTAGTGCGAGTCAGGACCCCAGGTGGGGGAGAGTTAGTGATTCATGGCGAGAGGCCGCAGTGTGGACCCGCAATATGTTCAACAGCGAGGGCTAGACGCTACCTTCAGCAGGGATGCGCAGGATATGTCGCGTACGTGATGGATACTCGGGAGGCGGGCAAGGCGACAGTGAGCGAGGATCCGGTGGTGCGAGATTTCGCAGATGTTTTCCCAGAGGAGCTTCCTAGGATACCTCCGGAGCGACAGGTGGAGTTCAGGATTGACCTCGTTCCTGGTGCGGCTCCGATAGCCAAGGCACCGTATCGGTTGGCTCCTCCTGAGATGCAGGAGTTGTCTACGCAGCTGCAGGAGCTGCTAGACAAGGGATTCGTTAGACAGAGCAGTTCACCCTGGGGAGCCCCGATTCTGTTTGTGAAGAAGAAGGACGAGTCGCATCGGATGTGTATAGATTATTGGGAGCTGAACAAGGTAACGGTGAAGAACCGTTACCCACTCCCGAGAATTGATGACCTCTTTGACCAGCTTCAGGGAGCATCTTGGTTCTCCAAGATTGACTTGCGCTCGGGTTATCATCGGATGAGGGTCAGAGAGGAGGATGCGCAGAAGACTGTGTTTCGGACGCGCTATGGCCATTATGAGTTCGTGGTGATGCCGTTTGGGCTCACCAATGCTCCTGCCGGGTTCATGGACCTCATGAACCGCGTATGCAGACCGATGCTGGATCAGTCTGTGATAGTTTTCATTGATGACATCTTGGTTTATTCCAAGACACAGGAAGAGCATGAGGAGCATCTGAGAGAGGTTTTGGAGACCCTGAGGAGGAAGAGCTTGTATGCCAAGTTCTCCAAGGGTGAGTTTTGGTTGCGCGAGGTGCAATTTCTCGGACACCTTGTCAACCAGAATGGGATTCTGGTCGACCCGGCCAAGGTCGAGTCCGTGATGAGATGGGAGGTTCCAAAGTCTCCATCCGAGATTCGGAGCTTCCTGGGATTAGCAGGCTATTATCGGAGATTCATTCAGGATTTCTCCAAGATAGCCGTACCCCTGACACGGATGACGAAGAAGGCCGTAGTTTTTTTGTGGGGACCTGAGCAGCAGGCTGCCTTTGAGACGCTGAGACAGAGATTGTGCGAGGCGCCAATCTTAGCCCTGCCAGAGGGCGTAGATGATTTTGTGGTTTACTGCAACACATCCATTTCAGGGTTGGGCGCTGTACTGATGCAGAGGGGGCACTTCATTGCCTACGCTTCGAGGCAGCTCAAGCCTCATGAGGCGAACTACCCGACGCATGATTTGGAGTTGGGAGCAGTTGTTTTCGCCCTCAAGATTTGGCGACATTACCTCTATGGAGTCCGGTGTACCATATACACGAACCATAAGAGTTTGACGTACCATATGGATCAGCCGAATCTGAACATGAGGCAGCGTCGATGGTTAGACGTGGTGAAGGATTATGATTGCGAGATCCTTTACCATCCAGGGAAGGCCAATGTGGTGGTCGACGCGCTTAGCCACAAGGCAGCGCTACTCAGGGATATCTGTCTGAGGATAACAGTGGTAACTATTGGGTTTTGAGCAATCTAACACTCCTAAGTGTACATGCAACCCTAAATACCTTGGATATATGTTTTCTCTATTATACATGCAAATATCAACTTTCCAAGGTATTGTTCTATTCTATCATACAAAACTTTGAATAACACAAGTTAGAATAACACACCTTTTGTTGGTGCTTGTCTTTATGAAGCTTGAGTGCCAAGTTCCCCAAGTGTGACACCTCAAATGGTTCACACAACACCATAAGCACTTGGAATAACTTAGAGAGAAATTAGAACACTTCAAGAATCGGCTTGCCCTCCATGCATATCATAGTCGCCAATTTTACCAAGAAAGAGATCATTATATAGTGTGTTACAATTAGGGTAAACCCTAATTGTCATGGCTATCCATTTCCATGGATCCATGGGTTCAAATACACCATGAAGCATCCATGGAGCATCCAATGGGTTTTAGCCCAACTTGATAATCCATGGAACATTAGCCCACTATATAAGTATGGATGATTTACACAATCAACCCATATATTTAATTAGTCTTCTTTTGATCACATAATTAATTCTAAATTAATTATTGATCAATACTAATTAAATAATCTTATTAATATATTAGAACTTATAATATATTAATAAACCTTAAGTGTTATTTCTCTCATTTTAGTCTATCCAAGTGCATGACGCCATGCAACCCAAATGGACCATGTCGGGTCGGGTCAAGTCTTACCAATTATAGTTATGGACTTAGACATTAATCCAACAGTCTCCCACTTGGATAAGTATAAAACTATTATTGCAAGTATGACTTCAGAACCCAACTTGCAATCGTAGCTCTCAAAAGCTTCTGTCGATCTCTGACCTTGTCGATGAACTCTGACCTCTGTCAATGACTTGTCCATTAGATAAGTGATCATATATTCCTCCATTCTAGATATCATATGGACTGAGACATGGATTATAATCATTCTCTCTGTCCATTTGTTGTTTCCCGATTTCTGAATTATGACGACTGGCTAATTGTGACAACCCGATATTTCGAGTCAATGTAATGTAAAACCAATCAAATTTAGGTCAAAATGTAACCTTCCTAAAATCTTATTCGGATTAAATAAAGCAGTAGGAATCATATCAAGGTTTGCGTACATAAAAAGAACGTCCAAATCTGACTTCGTATGAGGAAGTTATAAATTTTTGAAGAAATTCCTTAATCACGTCATTTTAATAAATAAATAATAAAAATAATTTCGGAATTTGCCAACGGGATCTAAACGAAAGTTGTAGATCATGGTCTCACCTTCGCGTGGATATAAAGAACGTCAAAAACGGAGTTAGTATGAGGGAGATATGAATTTTTGAAGTTTATTTAAAATAAATAAGAATTTAATTATAAATTCCCGGTAATATCCGAAGGGGAGTCATCAGATTGGACCGAAGTACGCCCTGCGTACCTTCGTACGCCCCGCGTACTGAGATCGAGGGTCTCGGATCGTCCACGTCGCGCTATCCGAAGAAATCTAACCCGTCCGACCCGTCCGAAGCTCCGACCCGTCCGACCCGCTGTCCCGTCCGACCCGCCGTCCCATCCGACCCGCGTACCCAGCAACCCGTCCCATCCGAACCGAGGCAGTCGAGGCTTCGGTCATGCATGACGTACGCGTACGCGCTGCGTACGAGCGTACGCCCCGCGTTCGGAGGCGGTTCAGCCTTCCTATAAATAGGATGCGAGGCTTTCCAAAAATGTTGCTCATTTCTCTCCTCTCTCTCACAACCTTGTCTCGTTTTCCGTGCCCATTATAACCCGAAGCTCTGGTCTTTTTGCTCAAGTCCCGAGGGTCGATTTTACTCCCGAGATTCCCGAGAATCCCGAGAAAAATCCGTTTTCCGAGAGAAAACTCTGCCCGGTTTTCCATCTCGCTTTCTTCAATCAATCAAGTGAGTTTCATACCCCTTAATCAACCTGTTAAATATTCTAAATGCGTTTATATGCTTTCAAAGGGGGGAATACAAGTTAAATACTTATAGTTATTGTTTCAATCACATATGATTGCACTAATCACATGTGATTAATAACTAGGGAAACCAGTGATTTTATCACTATTCAAACTATCTATCAAACTGTTTTACTTATAAATGTTTTCCAAACCCATTTACTTTTCGAATTTACACTGCAACTGTGATTTAAACAAATGTTCCTTATACTTAAACTGTTTTAATCAAATCTACACCTTTAAATGGTTTTATAGATTGACATCAAGTCAATCTTTCTTTAAAATTAATACTTATGTTTCAAATGCCTTATAAATACTTATTTATGCTTTTATATTATAAATTGCATGCCCGTATATGTGTAGTTATATAAGTAATGTTTAAAAGACTTAGGAAGGCTACCCACCTTGTTTCCTTTTCCTCGATTTGGATGTGGTCTGATAGGATTTTGGGTGACCATCCGAAGGTCGTTTCCATATTAATTATATATCAAATATACATATATAGACATAAAAGTACTTCCATAATCATACGTATTAAACGCACTGTTAACAAGTTACCATCGGGGTAACACAAAATCATACTATTACAACTGCTAGATCAATGAGTCAGTTCATTCATGAGTCTATACTAGGAAGAGAATATATACAACTATACTACGAGAATATATACAACTATACTACGAGAACATATACAACCATACTAGAACAAGAAACATTTCATCAAATATGCAAGAATACGATAACAAATGTGATCCACTGTATCGGAACATGCCTTAAATGTCATGGCCCGAGTTGTAGCCAGAATTCTCTTGGAGGGAGAGCGTTGAGTTTGCGTATAGATCTATACTGGATTGACTATCCTACACCTTGCTGCTAGCTACAGCCAGACCTGCAGGTCTGCGGGTGCCAAACGTCATTCCGTTATTACGACCGTTCTTTATGTCGTTGTTATCAGTCGATAGTATGGTGCAATTATCACATTATACCTTAATATAAATCCGGTTTAAGGTAGTAGTAAATAGTACAACAGTAGTTCTTATTATACAAAGCTACAGTACTACAATGATTTACCCATTACATATTTTGGTGATAATCTCACTTAAGCATTAATGTACAAACTATATTTATACTTGGGTAATTACACACTTTTACAACAGACGAGTTTACAAAACAGTTTAGCCTTGGTAGAAGGTTACTTTTATACTAGTAGAAAATATAGGATTTTCTGAGAGATTCAAACTTTTACAAACTTATACATTGAGACAGGTTCAAACGTTTTTGACATCAAACATTGACACTAAAATGCTTATGAACTCACCAGCTTAATGCTGATAAACTCTTTCAAAATAACTTGTATTCTCAGGTCATCAGTAGACAGGTACCGATGCCAGCTTTTAAGATGATGGAGCGTACTCAAGACTCATCATTTTATTATTTTGATTTATGTTATATTTTTGGTGTCTAAAACTATACAGAACACGCATGTATTAAAATTATATATTTAATGCAATGGATGATGTTGTTTGCCTATTTACATTTACTGTGTTATGATTACCTTACATGACGTCCTCCACCCCAGAACGTTTCCGCCGTTCTTGGTTTTGGGGTGTGACAGATTGGTATCAGAGCATTGTTTATAGTGAATTGAGTATATCAACCCATAAAAGATATACTAAACTATAAACCCATTAGGGATTAAACTCTGACCAAGAGTCTATACTTTAAATAATAAAATATTTAACTAAGTATACTAGTCTGCATTCATACTAAAATAAGTGTCACAATGGCAAGAACAAAAGTATTACGATTGTTAAATATCACAAGTGAGCTCGGGGATGTATGGTCAGTCCTGGGAATGGCATAGCCTGATCAACTATGCTGATCCCAGGAGTGATTAGCACATGCCTTAGAATGGTTGTGATAGGTTAACAAGTCTAAAAACTTACCAACAATACCACAAGAAGATCAAAAGAACTTAAACTTAAAATACTATAGGAGTATTTTGCGCTACTAGTTACACGTATACTATATTCTTATACCTCTATTCTCGCGTAGATCTTGATGGCTAGATATCCATCATGGCGACCCGTACTTTCCCAATGAAGGCAATGCCGGGTGGATCGATGAAGAGCCCGAAGTTGATCATCCAATCCCTTTGGATGATCACCTTGCAGAAGGCTTTTCCGATGGATCCGACTCCGAGCCTAAAATCAACAACCTGAACCGCTGGAGTAATGATCAGGGTCAACCCTTACAATACTTTGGGGACCGAACCTTTTACAACGTCAGCAATGGTGGCAATACTGACCGAGCTCTGCCTGTCTTTATCAGCAGAATAGCTCGTATTGTCGAGCAAGGTAGAGCAGCCGTCGACCGGGTCATAGAGATTGATGCCGACTCAGGTATCAACACAGTCAGCATCCGCCGTCTTGAAGATGACATGGAACGGACCCGGAGGACAAATAAAACCCTGCAGTAGCAGTTGGCTGCCTCACGAGCTGAAATATTGGAACTTCGAGCTCGTCAGAGGACTCAGGATTGACCCATTCAAGAGGTGTTTCGTCAAGTATCCGACCACAGTACTCGCCCGGGACTTTCCCATCGCCGTTGGTTGATGTCTAGTACATCTCCGTCTTTGAATTAAAGGATAGCCTTTAACATCTGGGCTCCAAGTAGCACTTGTGTGTAAAATGTTTCTAACTTTCCTTACTCAAAATTTGAAATCTAAGAACTATCAAACTTTTCTATATGGTATGATGTATGACCTACTATTAGGTCGATTTTCCCTGAACTTATTACATCAGTAATGCCAGTATTTTTGAGATCTATCTATCTGGGAAAAATCTATACACTTATGCTTTCCTTCTAATATTTCTTATTGTGGTTTCAAGCACTCTTTCAACTGTTGGACTATGTTTAGTTAGTCCATGTGTCACTCTCACGTTGCTTACAAATTGATTCTTACCATCTTTCTTATCTTTATAAACTTTTAGCTGAAGGATGCCTCCTCGCAAGTCTCCCAGGAATAGGAATAATCCTGCACCTCCACCACCTCCTCCGCCTCCGGTCATCGATACTGTAGCCCTGAATGCTGTCGTAGCTGCAGCAGTGGCAACTGCCATGGCTCAGTATCACTCTTCTGATGCCAGTAGAGGTGGAACCCCTGTGGAATCTATTCCGATCGAAATCCCTGTGCGCTCAAGGGAGTGCTCTTACAAGGATTTTACAAACTGCAAGCCGAAGCCTTTCTATGGCACCGGCGGAGTCATTGCTCTCTCGCAATGGTTCGAGAAGACTGAATCAGTCTTCGAAATCTGTTCGTGCCCTGCTGCGTGCAAAGTGAAATATGCCGCATGCACCTTTGAGGGTAAAGCCCTAACGTGGTGGAACGGCCACGCCAAAGCCCTAACTCTCATCGTAGCCAACGACATGGGCTGGGAAACAATGAAAGACCTCATGACTGAGGAATACTGCCCGAGGGGCGAGATCCAGAAACTGGAGCAGGAACTCTGGAACCTGTCAATGAAGGGCACCAATGTGGTCGCTTATACTGCCCGCTTCAGCGAGCTGGTGGCCCTCTGCCCCAATATGGTTCCCACCGAGGGGAAGAAGATCGAGAGGTACATTTGGGGACTAGTGCCTCCGTATCAGGGGGATGTGCTAGCGTCAAACCCCGCTACCTTCGACAGTGCCAAACGATTGGCACAACGACTCATTGACCATGGAGTCAAAACCCCTGCAACCACAACCACCCTAGCCATCCCGGAACCCTCCAAACCCGCTGATACTAAGCGGAAATTCTGGGATGAAAGGAAGAAGCAGCAGGCTGCCAAAAAGCAACAATTGGTGGCAATTCATGCCGCAGTAACCCCTACTGCTACTACTACTGCTCCAGTGAGTCGATATGCTGGAAGTTCGCCCAAGTGCAGCAAATGCAGCTACCACCACAACGGCCCCTGCCGTGAATTGCAGTGCTCTAACTGCAACAGGAAAGGACACACCGTCCGATTCTGTAAGTTCCCGGCACAACCTATCAACCAAGTCCCTGGCTCTGGAGTGAGCCCAACCTGCTATGGATGTGGTGAAGCAGGCCACTTTAAGAGGGACTGCCCCAAAGCGAGGAATGCGGGAGGAGCAGGGAGGGTACTAGCTATTGGCCATGGGGAAGCAGTTGCTGACCCGACAGTGGTGACCGGTACGTTCCTCCTCGATAACTCCTATGCATGCATTCTGTTCGATAGTGGAGCGGAGCGAAGCTTCGTAAACCATAAATTTCGCGCATGCTTAATCAACCACCGCATGCACTCAAAGAACTATTCACAGTAGAAATGGCTAATGGAAAAACTGAAAATACGAGTAGCATATACTTAGGTTGTACCCTAACTCTAGATAACCATTCATTTCCAATCGACCTCATGCCAGTCTCAATAAAAAGTTTCGACGTCATCATTGGCATGGACTGGTTAAGCCTTCATCGTGCCGACATCATGTGCTTTGAGAAAGCAGTCCGTCTAAACCTTCCGTCTAACGAAACTCTTATAGTCTATGGCGACAAACCCGGTGCAAGTCTTCGCATCATATCAATTATTCAAGCACAGAAATACCTGCGTAAGGAATACCACGCATTCCTTGCTCACGTCGTCGACACGAACCTAGAAACAAAAGAACTAAAGAACCTCCCAGTAGTGAGCGACTTCCCCGACATTTTCCCAGAAGAACTACCCGGGTTGCCTCCGCAACGACAAGTCGAGTTCAGAATCGACTTAGTCCCAGGAGCTACCCCAGTAGCCAAGTCGCCCTACCGCTTAGCACCAGCTGAGATGCAGGAACTCTCTGGTCAACTTAACGAACTGCTCAGCAAGGGCTTTATAAGACCGAGTTTCTCACCTTGGGGAGCACCGGTCTTGTTCGTTAAGAAGAAGGACGGATCCTTCCGTATGTGTATTGACTACAGAGAACTCAACAAACTGACGGTCAAGAATCGTTATCCTCTACCACGCATAGATGATCTATTCGACCAACTGCAAGGGGCGAACTATTTTTCTAAGATTGATCTGAGATCCGGATATCACCAGTTACGAGTGCTAGAGGAGGATGTGCCGAAGACCACCTTCCGAACTCGTTACGGACATTACGAGTTCGTGGTGATGCCATTCGGATTGACCAATGCGCCCGCAGTCTTCATGGATCTGATGAATAGAGTATGCCGACCCTACTTGGATCAGTTCGTCATCGTTTTCATTGACGACATCCTAATCTACTCCCGAAGTAAGAAAGAACATGGCGATCACCTACGACAAGTTCTAGGGACATTACGAACGGAGAAACTTTATGCGAAGTTCTCGAAATGTGAATTTTGGATCCGAAGAGTCGAATTCTTAGGACACGTGGTAAGCGAAGAGGGAATCCACGTGGACCCATCCAAAATTAAGGCCATTGAGAACTGGTCAGCACTGAAGACGCCTACATAAATTCGTCAATTTCTAGGTCTCGCTGGCTACTACCGCAGATTCATTCAGAACTTCTCACGAATAGCGAAGCCTCTTACAACCCTAACCCAGAAAGGCGTGGCCTTTGACTGGGAAGAGAAACAAGAAAGAGCGTTCCAAACACTCAAACGAGCCTTGTGCACCGCACCAATACTATCCCTTCCAGAAGGAATAGAAGACTTCGTAGTTTATTGCGATGCATCGAATCAAGGGCTCGGATGTGTTCTGATGCAGCGAGGTAAGGTCATCGCCTACGCCTCGAGACAGTTGAAGACACACGAGGTTAACTACACGACCCACGATCTCGAACTAAGAGCAGTAGTGTTTGCTCTGAAGATCTGGAGACATTACTTGTATGGAACGAAGAGCACTATCTTTACCGACCACAAGAGTTTACAACACATTTTCGATCAGAAGGAGCTCAACATGAGACAACGACGGTGGGTCGAACTACTCAGTGATTACGAATGCGATATTCGTTATCATCCGGGTAAAGCCAACGTAGTAGCAGACGCCCTAAGTCGGAAGGAATATTCTGGTCGCAAAGTCATGTCATTATCGATAACCATCCATTCACACCTGACTAAGCAAATTCAGGCGGCTCAACTTGAGGCCATGAAACCTGAAAATGTGTCAAGTGAATCCCTTAGAGGAATGGACAAGAATTTAGAAGCCAAGGGTGACGGAGCTTTATATCTCATGAACCGGATCTGGACACCAAAACATGGTGGTTTCCGAGACTTGGTCATGACCGAGGCGCACAACACTCGGTATTCCGTCCACCCAGGTTCAGATAAGATGTATCTGGATCTTAAGAAGCTATACTGGTGGCCTAATATGAAGGCAGAGATTGCTACCTTCGTAAGTAAATGCCTTACTTGCGCAAAGGTTAAGGTCGAGTACCAGAAGCCCTCTGGTTTATTGCAGCAACCAGAGATCCCGGAATGGAAGTGGGAGCGGATCACTATGGATTTCATAACCAAGTTGCCCAAGACAACGGGTGGACTTGACACCATATGGGTCATCGTTGATAGATTGACCAAGTCTGCACACTTCCTGCCTATCAAAGAAACCGACAAGATGGAGAAACTTACGAGAACATACATTAGGGAAATCGTACGGCTGCATGGTGTACCTATGTCCATTATCTCCGATAGAGATAGTAGGTTCACCTCAAGATTCTGGCAATCACTACAACATTCCCTAGGAACAAGGCTGGACATGAGCACAGCCTACCATCCTCAGACCGACGGACAGAGTGAGAGGACCATCCAAACTCTAGAAGATATGTTGCGAGCCTGCGTGATTGACTTTGGGAAGGCATGGGATACTCATTTACCCCTTGTCGAGTTTTCCTATAATAACAGTTATCACACGAGCATCAAGGCTGCTCCATTTGAAGCTCTCTACGGCCGCAAGTGCAGATCCCCTCTGTGCTGGGCTGAGGTGGGTGATACCCAATTAGCCAGGGGGAAAACTTCCGACAGTACTCTCACCGGTCCGGAGATCATTCGGGAAACAACAGAGAAAATCGTTCAGATCCGTGAACGATTGAAAGCCTCTAGAGACCGACAGAAGAGCTACGCTGATAAACGAAGGAAACCTTTGGAATGTCAGGTGGGAGACCGAGTCCTCCTCAAAGTCTCACCCTGGAAGGGCTTAATACGCTTCGGCAAGCGTGGAAAGCTTAATCCGAGGTACATAGGGCCTTTCGAGATTCTTGCAAGAGTCGGCCCCGTAGCTTACAAACTCGAACTACCAGACGCACTTCGTAACGTACATTCTACATTCCACGTATCTAACTTGAAAAAGTGTCTATCCGACGAGACTCTTGTAATCCCACTCGACGAGATCGAAATCAACGAGAGCCTCAACTTCGTGGAAGAACCTATAGAGATCATGGACCGTGAGGTCAAGCAGACAAAGCAAAGCCGTATCCCTATCGTGAAGGTTCGCTGGAATGCCAAGCGAGGGCCGGAATTCACTTGGGAACGTGAGGATCAGATGAAACTGAAATACCCTCACCTTTTTGCTTAGTTATTTGTAATTTCTAACTTGCTTAAAATTCTAATTTCGGGACGAAATTCCTTCTAACGGGGGAATGATGTGACAACCCGATATTTCGAGTCAATGTAATGTAAAACCAATCAAATTTAGGTCAGAATGTAACCTTCCTAAAATCTTATTCGGATTAAATAAAGCAGTAGGAATCATATCAAGGTTTGCGTACATAAAAAGAACGTCCAAATCTGACTTCGTATGAGGAAGTTATGAATTTTTGAAGAAATTCCTTAATCACGTCATTTTAATAAATAAATAATAAAAATAATTTCGGAATTTGCCAACGGGATCTAAACGAAAGTTGTAGATCATGGTCTCACCTTCGCGTGGATATAAAGAACGTCAAAAACGGAGTTAGTATGAGGGAGATATGAATTTTTGAAGTTTATTTAAAATAAATAAGAATTTAATTATAAATTCCCGGTAATATCCGAAGGGGAGTCATCGGATTGGACCGAAGTACGCCCTGCGTACCTTCGTACGCCCCGCGTACTGAGATCGAGGGTCTCGGATCGTCCACGTCGCGCTATCCGAAGAAATCTAACCCGTCCGACCCGTCCGAAGCTCCGACCCGTCCGACCCGCTGTCCCGTCCGACCCGCCGTCCCATCCGACCCGCGTACCCAGCAACCCGTCCCATCCGAACCGAGGCAGTCGAGGCTTCGGTCATGCATGACGTACGCGTACGCGCTGCGTACGAGCGTACGCCCCGCGTTCGGAGGCGGTTCAGCCTTCCTATAAATAGGATGCGAGGCTTTCCAAAAATGTTGCTCATTTCTCTCCTCTCTCTCACAACCTTGTCTCGTTTTCCGTGCCCATTATAACCCGAAGCTCTGGTCTTTTTGCTCAAGTCCCGAGGGTCGATTTTACTCCCGAGATTCCCGAGAATCCCGAGAAAAATCCGTTTTCCGAGAGAAAACTCTGCCCGGTTTTCCATCTCGCTTTCTTCAATCAATCAAGTGAGTTTCATACCCCTTAATCAACCTGTTAAATATTCTAAATGCGTTTATATGCTTTCAAAGGGGGGGAATACAAGTTAAATACTTATAGTTATTGTTTCAATCACATATGATTGCACTAATCACATGTGATTAATAACTAGGGAAACCAGTGATTTTATCACTATTCAAACTATCTATCAAACTGTTTTACTTATAAATGTTTTCCAAACCCATTTACTTTTCGAATTTACACTGCAACTGTGATTTAAACAAATGTTCCTTATACTTAAACTGTTTTAATCAAATCTACACCTTTAAATGGTTTTATAGATTGACATCAAGTCAATCTTTCTTTAAAATTAATACTTATGTTTCAAATGCCTTATAAATACTTATTTATGCTTTTATATTATAAATTGCATGCCCGTATATGTGTAGTTATATAAGTAATGTTTAAAAGACTTAGGAAGGCTACCCACCTTGTTTCCTTTTCCTCGATTTGGATGTGGTCTGATAGGATTTTGGGTGACCATCCGAAGGTCGTTTCCATATTAATTATATATCAAATATACATATATAGACATAAAAGTACTTCCATAATCATACGTATTAAACGCACTGTTAACAAGTTACCATCGGGGTAACACAAAATCATACTATTACAACTGCTAGATCAATGAGTCAGTTCATTCATGAGTCTATACTAGGAAGAGAATATATACAACTATACTACGAGAATATATACAACTATACTACGAGAACATATACAACCATACTAGAACAAGAAACATTTCATCAAATATGCAAGAATACGATAACAAATGTGATCCACTGTATCGGAACATGCCTTAAATGTCATGGCCCGAGTTGTAGCCAGAATTCTCTTGGAGGGAGAGCGTTGAGTTTGCGTATAGATCTATACTGGATTGACTATCCTACACCTTGCTGCTAGCTACAGCCGGACCTGCAGGTCTGCGGGTGCCAAACGTCATTCCGTTACTACGACCGTTCTTTATGTCGTTGTTATCAGTCGATAGTATGGTGCAATTATCACATTATACCTTAATATAAATCCGGTTTAAGGTAGTAGTAAATAGTACAACAGTAGTTCTTATTATACAAAGCTACAGTACTACAATGATTTACCCATTACATATTTTGGTGATAATCTCACTTAAGCATTAATGTACAAACTATATTTATACTTGGGTAATTACACACTTTTACAACAGACGAGTTTACAAAACAGTTTAGCCTTGGTAGAAGGTTACTTTTATACTAGTAGAAAATATAGGATTTTCTGAGAGATTCAAACTTTTACAAACTTATACATTGAGACAGGTTCAAACGTTTTTGACATCAAACATTGACACTAAAATGCTTATGAACTCACCAGCTTAATGCTGATAAACTCTTTCAAAATAACTTGTATTCTCAGGTCATCAGTAGACAGGTACCGATGCCAGCTTTTAAGATGATGGAGCGTACTCAAGACTCATCATTTTATTATTTTGATTTATGTTATATTTTTGGTGTCTAAAACTATACAGAACACGCATGTATTAAAATTATATATTTAATGCAATGGATGATGTTGTTTGCCTATTTACATTTACTGTGTTATGATTACCTTACATGACGTCCTCCGCCCCAGAACGTTTCCGCCGTTCTTGGTTTTGGGGTGTGACACTAATTGAACAAATCAAATCAGTCCAGGCCCGGCCGAGTACTTACTTTTGTCATCACTAAATCATCGAGGGGCCCACAGATATCGCTTTTATCCCTTTGAGGGTAAAAGGAATGGATAAACTTCGACTCATATGCTTGTACTGACTACTTGTTGAATCATACACAAAGGCACGTGTTATAGCATTGAGTTACCAATGCGTTTTCGTACAATCAATGTATAACCAACTCATAGGCAACAACTCATATCTCTAGGCTTGAAGAATATAAGATATTATATTCTCATGATTCACTCGTGATAAAATCCATGAAGTGAATCCAAATGAGCGTGGGTTGAATTCAATACTCTACCCTTATGAGTACTCATGAATGTTGTAGCAACTATTGCATTGTCTAAAGCACTTTAGACAAATCATACAAGCCAAATTCACGATAGTCTTGATTCATATCTACTTCCAACATATGACCGACTGTGGATGGTTTGAATAACTTGGTCATTCGGGAGAACGACCTAGTTATTCTGGAAGTCAAAACATGCAAAGTGAAACACAAAATAATACTAGTCCTATATGGCCGCAACACTTTGAGCGTAAATAAAACACCTTTTATCTAAGCACCATATTGATCACTCATTATTCATGTTTCGATTAATCAACTTAATACTTGAATTGAAACAGTAGTGATGTCATGCTCCAAGCATGCATACTATGTTTCTCTAAACAATAGCTATGCCATACTCCAAGTATGCACACTATGTTTACATATGGTCATCTCTTTGTGAAATGTATATCAATTGATCATGACTTCAATGATTCTCATTTCACAATCCCAATCCTTATTGTAAATGTAAGAATACCAAGTTCTTGTCATTTACCGTAATCTATGCAATGATCCTCTTGTAATGATGTTCACACAAGTCACAAAGACTTGGCAACAAACATCACAAAGTATTCCAATGGAAAGCAATTCCATGGAGATGAAGTCTCAAATTCAAAGTACATTCCTTTGAACATCCTTCTTTGCATTAAGTTCTTTAATCTTACACAGATTCAAAGAATAACTTCCACCTATGGAAACAATTCCATATTCCCATCTTGACCAACACTTTTGAACAAGAGTTGCCTCTTTCTAAAATATGTCAATACGATCCTTACTCTATACTTCCAATTTTCCATGAGTAACCAAACTTTGTAAAACCCCAAATTGTTCTCGACAATTGCTTAATCATCTTAGTCATATCTAGTTCTAATCCCTTTTCCCTTCTTAACGCCCTAAGCATTAGGAAAATTTAGAATGGATGAATATTATAACACATGCAATCGATCCTATATCCGAAGCATATGGGATACGATTCATGCTATAAAATTTTATTTGCCATGTTCTCATAATTCAAACTATGAAGAGGGATGCCGTAATCATAATCGAATTTTGAGAAAGCAACATATATATATATATATATATATATATATATATATATATATATATATATATATATATATATATATATAGAAATTCATTATGTTGAACCATTCCAACATAACATTCATATATATTCTTGACTAAAGTTGATTAAAATCTCAATCTAAGCTTGTAGAATTTGAATGAAGTATAAATTTCTCTCCCTTAATTATAGTAAAACAACGTTTTCAAAGCGAGTTGAAACTTTTGTTTTCTATAATTAAAATTGCTAACTTTCAACATAATCACCATGCTCCCACTAGCATAATGATTATTATCTAACTAGCATAACACTTTATGCTCCCACTAGCTTTGACATGTACCTAGAAATCAGTCAGATTTCTGATACTAGATTGCCTTGATAAGACTTTATCAAATCATACACCTGGAGTCTAAACCTTTCCTTAGATAGCTCATATGTGAGTCTAAACCTTTGCCATTCTCATTAGTTAGTGTGCCATTTAACCACACACGCTCCACTAACGACATGAGAATGCAAACTTCACACTTGCTATCCACTTAAATCTACTTAGTGAAAGAGTTTCCTCACTATCATTTTCATGAATCGGAGAGAAACCTTATGACACTTAGATTTTGATGGTGTATGTGTTCCTATCCATGTGAATTTTACATAACCATAATCACACGACAAGGTTAATGACAAATCCAAATTCATATGGACTGAACTTGTGCAGTCTTAATTTCTTGCCACCTGGTAGCACAAGGGTCTGCCATTGCTTCCAAGTTGTTATGCAACCAGTTGAGAACTCTCAGAACTCCAATGCAAAACCAACTTTAACTGGAATGGGCATAGAATAAGTCAACACGATAGGTTACAAACCCCAAGTCGTGGTCCAGTGATTAACAAAACTCTTGATTAGTTCTTGAATCTATCTTAAGATCCTTTTAAGACTCCCACTGACCTCTTGGCATATAAGATTCTCTTTGTCAAGAACCATTCCTTGACAAAAACGAATATTCAAGAGTTAGTGCAGATTCTTATCAAGTTAAACACTCTCACAATTGGTATTAGTTGGTCTTTGTTTTATCCAAAACATCACAACTTACCAATTTCAAATGTACAAGAGTAAGAACACATTTTACTCTACATTTAACAAGTGTTTTAAACCTTTCTTAAGATTATGTCACTCAAGGCTTAATCTTGGATATGACTCTAAGATTTAATTTTGGAACGAAGTATAATTTATCTTTTGATCTAACCATTTCAACAATTCACGATTCCTCTCCTTAGCCAAACAAAATGAACTAAGGTGTCCTTAGAGGATCAATTGTGACATGGTTTCATAATCACTAAGATAATCATAAAACAAGATACTCAAGTACTCTCCCATCTCTTCAGATTAGAGAAACTTTTATCTTTCTGACTTATTTGATTCTTCTTACTCATTATGTCTATCATTGAAACTTCTCCAATGATCCAGAACTATACTTAAACTTGTAAGTATAACCATATTTACTAAACTTTAGTAAATCATAATGAATAATCTTATCAACTTTGTGGTGGACCTGATCAGCGCACACCCATGTGTATCCGATCCCTTTGTCCTTCACTTGATTCACATATACATGTGAACAAGGAATTAGACTTAATTTCCCAAATATATAAAAAATTCTCATGATCATACAATACAAGTTGCATGATTCCAAGTTTTAATCTAACTGAAACTTGGGTGATGAGAATCTTTTCTTATTTGGTAAATTATGACACTTCCACTAATGAAAGAATCAAATCCATTTACCCATATTGCTTATCAATGGAAACATATAATCAACAATTTTTCACAAATGCCATTGTAAGGATACTTAAAATAAATAAAATCAAAACCATTTTTCTTTTATTTTAAAACTTTGCGGAAAAATTTATCCTTACAATCCATATGGAAAACTTGTTGTTATCTATTCCTAAGCAATATATCATAACTCTTAAGTAACAACTCAAAATTCTAATCACCGAACCATGCGATCGAAATCCATCTTCGCGATCAGAATCAGCATATACTTCCTTTAAGTTTCTTCACTTTTTCTTTGATTCTTAAAACATCAACATGTGACCTCGTCACATTATGCAATAAGAATCTCAGAATAGAAACTTAATAGAGTTAGACAATGGACTTTACCTGAAGTAGAGTCAAACCTATTGACTTTACCATCCTTAAGATGTTTCAGGTAAATTTAGCAGCTTTGCAACCAATGTCTTTCCTTTGGAAACAGAATCTTATGGACTCTTTGGAAACGGTACATGGGACTATCACAGACTTAACCTTTCTCGTTACCATTTGGTCAACCGAGTTGACTATGGCCGATCCCTTTCCATTGGAAAGAGAAAGTTTTTCCTGGACCTCCAATGTCACCATTTTCAATGTCCAGATAGGTTTGGAAAGTAGATCTTCCAATCCAATTTGCTTTACTAATGCTCCAAATCACTGCCGATTTAGCATCATCAAGCAAATAGGTAAGATCATTAAGGGTCTTGTCGCGACCTGTCATCAGGGAGTGACTGAAGAACCCAGTCAGCATCCAGCTACCTCGAGACTTCGACACCCAACTCTCCCGACTTGTCAAAATGTGGCTTAATCCCCAAGATCTAAGCACATATAGACTTTGCTTGCCAATGGGGATTGAGTAACTTAGAACTTATCAAGTCTTAAAACTTGTGGGATAGGGAGATTGATTGGAGGAGGTGGATGAAGTGAAGTATGATTTCTAGTCCCACAAATGCCCAACAAAGGGATTGATCTTTCACCTTCATTGCCATTTGGGATATCATCTTCATTAGGAAGCTTGTTCATAAAGATTTAGGAAGACCATAGTTGTCTAAACTAGACATCTATAATGGGAGAAATTCAAGTTAGTTGATTTAAAGTCCTTAATATAACACCCAATATGAAATATTAAGGCTAGGATCCAACAACCTATTTATAACTGGAAGAGGGATGCCGTAATCCAAATTATAAAATAGTTAAAGGTAGGTAAATGACGATTTACCAATTTCCACCATGAAAACGAAATATTTTATTATTAGGTTTTATTGGTTTTGAAACTCCTAGATCTTTTGAGATACATTGAACTTTTCAACGGCATGTTTGAATCTCGATTGTGCCCTCTCAAATTTGTGACTGGGATGCCGAGGATCACAAACAATGTGTGAATAACCATACAAATTAACTTGTTACCCTTAACAATATTACCTAATCGATGTGCCGGTTAACCACACACGCTCCACCGATCTATAATAAAGCCAAGTTACCCTTTGCCACTCTTACTAGTCTATGTTAGTGTGCCGGTTAACCACACACGCTCCACTAACGACTTGGTAAGGTACAAAGTGTAATTTTATGGGCTAGCACCTTTTCACATTTTCCTAAGTAACTAAGATTGGGAATTTATAAGTGTTTAGTTACTTAGTATTTTTCATTATACTTTTAATGAAGGGAGAATTATAGTCCATTCTTACGCGTTCGGCTAACGACCTCCACCAGTCAAGGAAGCGGTGGGTGAGAGTGGACACCTATTAAACTGTCATTTTATAGGCAGTAACCTTATACCCCCCTTATAGACCGGCTTCGTGAATGAGGCCTACTAACGGTAATATTGACTTCCTCTTATACATATCTATATAATTAAAATTATAATAATAGTATAAGGGTTGAATTTTAAACTTTTTAAAATTTCAATGTTCAATTTGGAATTAAAGTATACATGAGGAGTAACTTTTAAAATTCCAAAACTTGAGGGCAAGTTTTGAAACTATTTCAAGACTCTTTAAATCATAACTTATGAGTTTAATAGTTCATTAAAATGAAGACTCTTCATTTTAATGTAACCCCTTTATTCTTTAAAAACACCTTAAAGAAGTGTCTCTTCAACATCCATAACTTGAGGACAAGTTATGGAGTCATTAAACTATTTAATGGAAAAAACTCTTACATTTTATGTAACCTACAAAACTTTTATGAGTTTTTAAGATTCATAAATATGACTTTTCACATGACTTGAAGACAAGTTACAAAAACATATTTTATGAACTTCTTTTAGACTAATATGGATTGAAAACAACTAAAACATAATTTTTTCATTATCAATCTAAACTAACTCATAAATCAAGGAAACATAAAATTCTTGAAAATTCATAACTTGAGGACAAGTTATGAACCCCATACAATTTTCAACAAGATCATGAATTATATCAACAAACAATTTGCACACAATTCCTATGATCATAGTCGCCAATTTTACCAAGAAAGAGATCATTATATAGTGTGTTACAATTAGGGTAAACCCTAATTGTCATGGCTATCCATTTCCATGGATCCATGGGTTCAAATACACCATGAAGCATCCATGGAGCATCCAATGGGTTTTAGCCCAACTTGATAATCCATGGAGCATTAGCCCACTATATAAGTATGGATGATTTAGACAATCAACCCATATATTTAATTAGTCTTCTTTTGATCACATAATTAATTCTAAATTAATTATTGATCAATACTAATTAAATAATCTTATTAATATATTAGAACTTATAATATATTAATAAACCTTAAGTGTTATTTCTCTCATTTTAGTCTATCCAAGTGCATGATGCCATGCAACCCAAATGGACCATGCCGGGTCGGGTCAAGTCTTACCAATTATAGTTATGGACTTAGACATTAATCCAACAGTAACTCCACTGTTAGAGCAGATTCGGGAGGCTCAGCGGGAGGCTAGTAAGGAGGAACAGCGGAAGAGCGAGCGTGTAGTGGGTCAGGTTTCCTCCTTCGATTATGATAGTCGAGGACTTTTGACATTACACCGTAGGGTGTGGGTGCCATATCACGGGGGCGTGCGCCAGATCTTGATGGAGGAGGCGCACAAATCCCGATTCTCTATTCATCCAGGGGCGACGAAGATGTATAGGGATCTTCGTTTAGATTATTGGTGGCCCTGCATGAAGCGGGATGTAGCTTGGTACGTTGAGCGGTGCTTGACCTGCAGGAAGGTCAAGGCCGAACATCAGAGACCGCATGGCAAGATGCAGCCGTTGGACATCCCGTTGTGGAAATGGGAAGATATCACGATGGATTTTATCACAAAGCTTCCCAGGACTGCGCGTGGAGTAGCTTCGATTTGGGTCATCGTGGATCGATTGACCAAGAGCGCCCATTTTATTCCGATTCAGGAAAGCATATCGGCCGAGAAATTGGCCGACATCTATATCAGGGAAATCGTGGCGCGGAACGGGGTGCCAGTATTGATTATCTCGGACAGGGATGTGCGTTTTACTTCCAGGTTTTGGAAGAGATTTCATGACGAGCTAGGCACTCGTTTGCATTTTAGCACCGCCTTTCACCCACAGACAGATGGACAGAGCGAGCAGACCATCCAGACTCTGGAGGATATGTTGCGAGCGTGCATGCTAGACTTCGGTGGCAGTTGGGATACCTATCTTCCCTTGGCTGAGTTTTCGTATAACAACAGCTACCATGCGAGTATTGACCGCCCTCCTTTCGAGATGCTCTAAGGGAGAAAGTGCAGGACCCCGATTTGTTGGGGCGAGGTCAGTCAGCTACTCGGCGAGTATGTATTTGTTTTGATTAAAGGTTCTTTTTGGAAGAGCTACTCGGCGAGTTGTAGCCCTAACTCGCCGAGTAAATGTCGAGATGGGTGCGGGTTTAAGTGATCTACTCGGCGAGTCCACGCCTGGACTCGGCGAGTAGGCCAATCAGGAGGAGACCCGAATCCTTAGGGTTTGCACCCTATTTAAATGTCCTTATAGCCCCATCTCAGCCTCTATCATCCTCAGAGCGTTCCTTGTCGAAACCCTAGCCTCCATTTGTAAGTTTGAGTGATTTGTTGCCTTGTGAAGGACTTTTGGGGCACATTGGAGCTTAGAAGGAGAAAAGAAGAGTTTGAAGAGTGCAAGAGAGGGAGTAGATCCGAAATCTACTTTGGGAAAAGCTTCCATTCAGGTAGTAAAGTCTCTACCTTGATCTTTAGTTCATTAGATCCCATTTTGTCCCAATTTGGTGGTTTTCAAGCCCTAAAACACCAAACTCCATGTGTTGTGCTTAATAATCTGAAAGGACTTTAGATCTAGACTTTATGGACGTGTTAGAAGCATAAAGTTGTTGTGGTTGAAGTGATTGAGGACCCCCATGGAGTGCATGACCTCTTAAAGAGCTTGGAATTGCATTTTGAGCTTATAGGGCCATGCATGCACGTAAAGTTTGCAACTTTACGTGTTAAGCATGCCCTAGGATCATAGATCTGTGGTTTTGAAGAGTTTCATGTCTCAGATTTGGCTCATATGGGAAATGGGTCAAGGGACTCGGCGAGTCCCAAGGTGGATCTCGGCGAGTTCTATAAATATGGCCTTAGACTCGGTGAGTTGGATGAACCACTCGGCGAGTCCTATGAAGATTGCCTGGTACTCGACGAGTTGTTCATGGACTCGGCGAGTTGTTCATAGACTCGGCGAGTTGTTCATGGACTCGGCGAGTCGGATCGCGATCCGGTCCCATCGTCCTGAGTGGTGAGTTAAGGACGATTCAGTGAGTGGGAAGAAGGGGCTTGTAGAGTGGGACCGGGTTAGTGGAGAAGGACTCGGCGAGTCGGTGCCATGACTCGGCGAGTCCAGTCAACTGGAAGTTGACCTTGACTAAGGAGTTGACATGGGTCGAAGGGAGGGTCAGTCATCTGACCTAAGGGTGTGAATGAGAGGATAACCTATGTTTATGATTTATAGCCGGAAGATTTCTGATTCAGCAGTCAGGCGCTTAGCAAGCAGACTTCCGCAGTTACTTTTGAGGTAAGTTACCTTCCAGTAGCGGTGGGTCTACGACCTCAGTGTCGGCCCACCAGTAGGAGTTGTATGTAGATTATTGTCTCTGTGATATTCATCAAGGGATTTCTATTACCTGTGTTATGTTTATGTGCTAGCATGATATGATGCTATGTGCTAGTGACAGTAGGGGGATATAGTCCCCAAGATATCCGGTCGATAGGGCCGAAGGGGCGGTCATACCCAGCCCTGCTAGATAGATTCTGATATTGTGATACCTGTTATGTGGTAGTAGTAGAGGGGAGAAATAGTCCCCAGTATCCGGTCGAGAGGACCGAAGGGTAGGCCAGCACCCAGATATGCTAGGCAGTATCCGGTCGAGAGAACCGAAGGGGAGGCCAGCACCCAGATATGCTAGGCAGTACCCGATCGAGAGGACCGAAGGGGAGGCCAACACCCAGGTATGCTAGGCAACATCCGGTCGAGAGGACCGAAGGGGTAGGTTGGGCACCCAGATATGCCTGACAATATATGTATGTTATGTGGTTATATGGTATGTGGTACAGTGGGGGAACTCACTAAGCTTCGTGCTTACAGTTTCAGTTTTGGTTTCAGGTACCTCTTCTTCGAAGGGGAAGGAGTCGGCGCGGTAGCAGTACATCACACACATGCTTTGCTTTCCGCATCATGAGATCCTCCTAGGAAATTGTACTCTGACACTTTAATGTTTTATAAAAATGTTTCTAGACATGCAGTACCTTTTGTGAAATGATATCACCGTTGAACCTGATATTTCTAATGTTTTGCCGTGTACTTGTTTTAAAAATGAAATTTTGGACTCGTATTTTTGGGATGTTACATATGGTCATAGATGGAACATATTGACACTATTATGAATAGATAAGATTCTATTTGGAATAAGTTGTCATATGGAAAATATGGAAATGTTTCCATATTGGGAGTTGGATATCAAGAATCAATGTCTAGATTAGAAACTTTTATGCAAGAAGGATGTTCAAATGAATGTACTTTGAATATGAGACTTCATGACTACGGAATTGTCTTGTAACAATATCCAATATAGTACTTTGTAATTTCATTGGCAAAGTCTTGGTGACTTTGGTGCTGTGATATTAAGAAAGGACTGTTGCATAAAATGTTAGAATCTAACTTTTTTAGTAGTAGCGAGAATTTTGTATTCTTTCACTAATGGGTTAGGAATTGTGAAATGAGCATCATTGGAAATGTGTTCATTTGATCTATTTCACAAAGTAAAGACCATAGGTAAACATAGTATGCATGCTGAGAGCATAGGACAACTGTTGTTATATTTCAAGTAAGAAGTTGATTACCTGAAACAACAAATAATGATTAATCAATATGGTGATTAAATAAAATGTTTTATTTATACTCAAAAGTTTGGGGCCATATAGGATTAGTATTATTCTTGTGTTTCACTTTGCATGTTTTGACTTCCCGAATAATAAGATTATTCAAACCCTCCACACTCATTCATTCTTAGGAAGTAGGAATGAAAGAAGACTGTCATGAATCTGACTATAGATTGTCTAAAGTGTTTTAGACATAGCAAAAGTTTGCTGCAAGGTTCATGAGTGCTGCTATAAGATTAGAGTATTGGATTAAACCCACGCTCATTTGGATCGCTTCATGGATTTTATCACGAGTGATTGGTGAGACGATAATATCTTATATTCTTGAAACTGAGATGTGTAAGTTGTATCTTGCAAGTCGGTTACACATTGATAATATGTAAACGCACCAGTACATGGTGTTATAAAACGTATTGTTGTGTGTGATTTGGTGAGTGAGTACAAGCGAGCATTGTGTCGAAGTTTATCCGTTCCTTTTACCCAAAGTGGGATAAAAGCGATATATGTGGGCCCTTCGACGATTTAGTGATGACACCTAAGCGCTTGGCCAAGCCGAGACTAAGTTGATGTGTTTAATTGTAGTCTGTTGTTAGTCGTCGTAAATCGGAAATCGGGAAACAACACATAGACTGAGAGAATGATTTCAATCCATGTCTCACGTCTATATGATATCTAGAATGGAGGAATATATGATCCCTTATCTAAAGGACAGGTTGCTGATAAGATCAGAGTTCGACAACGTCTTTGAGAGCTATGATTGCTAATCGGATTGTACTTACATTATAGTTGCTAGACTTATCCAAGTGGGAGACTGTTGGATTAGTGTCTAAGCTCGTAACTATATTTGGTATGTACTTGACCCGGTTATGCTTTGTCCTTTTGGGTTACCTTCACCAAAGCAACTTGATAGGATGATTTATGGAGAAAGAGGATTAATTATGATTTATTAATATATTATATGAATAATATATTAAAGGAGAAATCATATTGTTTAACTAATATTAGTCAAGAATTAATTAAGAATTAGTTTTGTGACTAAAAAACACTAATTAAACTTAGGGGACTGGAATTGTAATTATAAGATAATTGCAATTGGACTATGGATCACCTTGGAACATAGGTTGGACGAATTCTTTGGGAAGCCCATAAAGAAATCGTCCAATGGGTGTTCTAAAGTGAGTCCATAGGCTGCTTAGGGCCTAAGCAGTCATATTAGGGTTTCCTAGTTGAAAACCCTATTAGCCTACCTATATAAGGAACCCCTAAGGCCCAAAAATGTGGCTAACACTTCTAAGAGAACCCTAGACGTTTTTGGTGCCTCCTCCTCCTTCTCATAAGTCATTCTCTTGCTTATGGTGTTTGTAAGCCATTAGAGGAGTGACACTTGTGACTCTAAGCTCCAAAGACAAGAAGATTCAAGCCATTGAAGAAAAGGTAATCATTTAGATTTGTATTCTTATGTCTGTTTCGAAATATATCACTAGATCTAGGGTTTGTAAGTCTTGGATGAATTGCATATATAATAGAGAAACTTAGATCCAAGCTTTAGGGTTTGCATGAGCACATAGGATGTTCTTATGGCCAAAACCCATCAAATAGAAGGCCTTAATGATCCATAAAGTTGCTAACTTTATGGATCGCATGCATGCTACCCAACCTAACCATAAGAAAAGTGAATAAAACTTGGATCTAGAATGCTTAAATGAGAAAAGTAAGATCTTTAGGACTTACAAAGGTCCAGAAACAAAAGAAGGTGGTAAGGAGGAGACTTTCTTGCCAATATAATACACCAAAGGAGCCTTCTTCTTCAGCAATGAGCTAAAAACCACCAAAAGTGGTCTTTAAGGTCACAAAGGAACTAACTTCAATTTGGGCAAGAGGGAGGTGATGGAGGTTGAGTGTGTTCAAATCCTAGTCCCTCACTTCCTATAAATAGGGGTCAGAACACTGAATTAGGGTTAACTCGTCGTCATGTCGTGACCACCTATGGGTCACATCGTGACCCGCAAGGATGGACAAACATTTTTGCATCGATGGGCACGTCGTGAGACTCCTTTCCTCACGTTGTGACCACCTATAATTTGAGGTTTTACATCTTTAATTGAATCAAAAACATAAAAGATTGAATACATAAATCAGGTGTTATATACATAGAAATTTGTAAAAAGGATTCTTACAAATGTTACTAACTATCACAAGTAAAGTACCTTTACGTGCTCAAACGACTAGAGCCTCAATTGGAAACACATGGTTTTAATCAAGACTTTATTGCATGTACAAGAAGTTGTTCCTTATGAACCTCCATCCCTAAATGAGCCTCAATTTGAAACACAAGACTTGATCAAGATTTTACTGCATTTGTACAAAATGAGGCCAATCAAAGTGAGGACATTGGAGGGCATGGTGAGTAGTTTGACTGATAATGACAATAATAATTCCATAGTAGACGCAGATAACATCTTTGAGGAACCTAAAATAGATATGAAAGAGTTTTTCTTACACATTGACAAAAATATGGAATGTCTGAATGATAATGGAGGGCTAAGTGTGAATGCAGAAGAAAGTATGGAAGATGAAGAAATTAAGATGCTTACATTGACATACTGATATCTGAGTTGTCATCTAATGAGGGGGGATAAAACTAGAAGAAAGTCAATTAGAGAAATACTGAAGGCACATAAAAGTAGTAAAGCACGTGTTAGTGATCCATTTTACATGTATTAGACTTTTGGTTCATCCGAAGAGTTGGAAAATAAAATAAAACATGATGTCGACACTAGAAGAGAGATCGAGATAAATTAAATGAAAAATAGAGTAAGAGTATACCATGTAAGCATGCACTTGTTGCAATATGGGATATGAGGAAAAACAATAAAGATGTGGGGTTGCCTGAATCATTGGTTCATCCCACTTATTGGTTAAAAACATGGAAGGAATTGTATTCCTTCAAGATTGATCCTATCAATTGAAGAAGAATGTGGGAAAATATTCTTGCCCAAAGACATTGATTTGTCCTAAACATCATGTCCCTATCGGAAGACCAAAAAAGAAACGAAAGAAGACTGATGTTGAATTAGAAGATATGGAGGGGAAATAGGGCTTTAAGGAAAAACAATTCCGTGACATGTTCAAAATACAAAAAATGATGATAATACTGCAAGAAGTTGCAAAGGTCAGATTGCTAGGGGAAGTACAAGTGATGGTGGACCAAGCAAGAAAGGGAAGGCAGATGGTGTTGGAACTTGTATCTTTTTTTGCTTAATGTCCAATCCCCATGTTACCAATTACTTCAAGTACTTTGTAGCTTTTAGAACTTGTATCTTTTGTTAGGGCATAATTATATGATACTTGGATATGATGGTTGTTTCTAAAGTTGTATCTTTTGTTGTGCTTAATGTTTCTTTTTGGTATTTGAATTCATACCAGTTGATGTAATTACCTGGATATGATTGTTACCACTTGTGAATAATTATCAATTGTGTATAATTTCTTGCAATTACCTTTTAAGGCAATTAACCCTTTTTGGTATTTAAATTCATTACAGGTGCATAATTTCTTGTACAATATAGGTACAACCAATTCTATAAGAACTTAATAAACATGTAAGTCTTACCAGTTATGTTAAGCACTTAATACATCAAGATAACTGATGATTTTTGTATAATTGTCAATTCCCACTCAATAAACATCAACATAATTGTCAATTCCTACAAAATAAACATCAACATAAATCTGGGTTTTTCCAATTGATTATTTATGAAAGATGAGTACATTGACTAAACACAATTACAACTTGTGAATTGGAATCGCCACAAAAAAAAAAGCCCAACTGAAGAGTAGTAACATCCTCAACTTCATATTCTGATCTTCAAGGTTTTGTACAAGAGAAAGGTCAGGTCTTGCATGATCATGATCAGACTTATCTTCGTCAACCCAACCAACAAAACCACAAGTTGTTCCTTTTAATTTTCAGAAACTGGTCTTCGTTGAGGATTTTTCAAATTAAGGGGTTGAGTTAAAAAAATTACCTTGTTAGTACAAGCATAGATTCGTCATTTGGGGTTCTTCTTGGACGTTGATGTTCGTATTACAGTTGGTTTACCACAGCTACAGTTTGGTGCCATTACATTTTCTTATCGTTGGTGCAGAGAAGAAAAAAAGAGTTGGATAAGAGATGAAGTGAAACTGATTAGACGAAAGATAAACACACCTCTAAATACAAACGTTCAAAAAGGGTTTTCAAAGATAAGGACGAACATACCCTTATCTTGCTAGGCACATGATATATTTAACGGACATGAGTGGCGGAAAAAGTCATCATGACAAGGCGGGTAATAAAATGAAACATTGAGGATGGTCTGACTGCAAAAAAAAGTTAGGGACTAAACATACAATTTTACCTAAACCATAGGTACCATTTCAATAATTCACTCATGTATAGGCGTGTTTGGCAAAACTAGCTGGTAACGGGTAGTTTGTAGCGTGTAGCAGGTAGCTTGTAGTGTTTTGTTAAACGCTACATGAAGTATCATTTGGATTTTGAGTGTTTTGTTTAAACTAAACGCTAGAAGCTTGTAATATCAAACGAGACTTTCTGTTCAAAACGGAACGTTTTGTCAAACGCTAGAAGCTAGAAGCTCCCAAACGTTCCGTGTCGAACACGTACAATTTAGCTATTAGAATTTTTATATTGCAAAATTATTTTTTACAGAATACATATATCCATATTTTTACCATCATAATTCTCCAATACACCTGGAAGTATGGTACACTGAACAAAACTATCGAGATTTTCTTGCATACGGTGTTATTGCCATCAACGTCTTTATATTAATACAATATTTTTTTTCTTTCTGCCTTTATCTCTGGTAAATTTGACATTATCCGGAAGCTGCCAAGTTTTCTATCGATAAATACCCCTTTACAGGCTTACACCATTTCACCCCGTAACCTTCTTCATTACCTGTCTTAATCTTTCACAAAACCCCTACGCGCCTCCTAAATATTCAATTCACGTCTTTCGAAAAAAGATCTGATATAGACTTCATTGGAATGATATGGAGATTTGTTGCAAATTTATTAGAGCTTTGTTATGTTACTTACCAATTATTTTCACCACTCTCGGAGGAGCCATGGCCTCCCATAAGGTTTATCCAGGTTATCCTTCTAATAGTACTGTGAAAGTCAAGCAGGTTTATAGAACTTCCTACCATTTTCAACCCAAGAAACATTGGATCAATGGTAGTACTCCATCCTCTTCTTGTAATATGCATTTATTCTGAGAGGGTTCTGATACTTTTGTGTATTGCTTTTCTTCTGGAAAAGAAAGAGATGGCATGCGCATATATATAGGCTAACCTTAAAGAATCCGGCATGATCGATTTGGTAGTCTTCGTTCATTTATTAAAAAAAAAAAAAAACAGTTGAAGACTACCAACAACATTGCGTTGATTATATGTTTTCATATATATTAATTAATGATTTCACCAGTAATCCCTATTTATTTGTTCATTTGAGCTAATATTTTTCCTTTTGCGACGTCTTTGCATGATGTGGTGCTCAAATTCTACAAACGCTCGTAGATCCAAATGGTGAGTCGATCTTTTGAACAATTACATATATAAATCATAGAACACGATCCAATTACATAACGCATACGTTATTATAAGTTACAACCATAAATGACAAATGACAAAGTCGTTTATATATAGTTTTCATGTATAAGTCATATATTATATCCAACCATAAATGACAAATGCCAAATGGTTTATATATCGTTTTCATGTTATCTAACAGCACCAATGTATTACAAAGGATACTACCATTTCTTCTGTCAATACAATCCCAAAGGTGCAGTGTGGGGAAACATTGTATGGGCTCACTCTGTATCAACTGACATGATCAACTGGAAATGGTTAAAACCAGCACTTACACCATCAAAATGGTTTGATAAATACGGGTGTTGGTCCGGATCCGCTACAATCCTCCCAGGTGATAAACCAGTCATTTTGTATACCGGAGTGATAAAGGAAAACCCGGAACCAGGTTATCAAGTTCAAAACTACGCAATACCTACCAATTATTCCGATCCATATCTCCAAAACTGGGTCAAACCCAACATCAACAACCCGATCCTCAATCCCACTCAAGAGAACGTTTCGTCTTTCCGTGACCCTTCAACTGCTTGGTTCATCAATGGTTACTGGAAAATGTTGGTTGGCAGCAGACACAACGATCGAGGCATTGCGTATATGTACAAAAGCAAAGATTTTGTTAAGTGGACGAGGGCCAAACACCCGTTTCACGACAAACCGGGTACGGGTATGTGGGAATGTCCAGATTTTTACCCGTTATCATCTCCTGGTGTTAGAAACGGGTTGGAGACTTACACATTGGGCAAAGATCATACTAAATATGTTTTTAAGGTGAGCCTTGATGAAACAAGGTATGATTATTATACGATCGGAGAGTATGACGTGGTGAACGAACGCTATCATCCAGATAACATTACTGTTGATGGTTGGGCTGGGTTAAGATATGATTATGGAAACTTGTATGCGTCCAAAACTTTCTTCGACCCTGTCAAGAAACGAAGAATTTTGTGGGGTTGGTGTAATGAGTCGAGCACAACAGAAGAAGATATTGCAAAGGGATGGGCAGGAATTGAGGTATCAACTATATATATGGCTTCTTTCTTATCATATCTATTTTGATTTTGGTTTCTAATTATGTAGTTGATTCCACGTATGGTGTGGTTGGACCCTAGTGGAAAACAATTGCTACAATGGCCAATACATGAGCTAGAAACCCTAAGAGGTCAGAAGAAGAATATAAGGAATGTGAAGCTAAACAAAGGAGATTCCATGGAAATAAAAGGAATTACTGCTGCTCAGGTTTGTAAACATCGAGGTAATAATAATATATGCATGTAACAACGTTAACGATATAATACCGATATGATACAGGTCGATGTGGATGTTAGTTTTACTTTTTCAAGCCTGAGTAAAGCTGAGGCGTACGATAGAAACTGGGACAAATTTCCAAGAGAAGATATCGCTAAAGACATATGTGGAATCAAGGATGCAACCGCACAAGGTGGACTTGGACCTTTTGGGATTCTAGCACTTGCTTCCAAGAATCTTGAAGAATACACTCCGGTCTTCTTTAGGGTTTTCAAGACCCATGTCAAGACATATAAAGTCCTCATGTGCTCAGATGCTACTCTGTAAGTCAAATCATATCTATCTTATTTAAACACAATGTTCATTTAACCCCTATGTGACTAAAGAGTGTAAGATGAGTTGAAGCTTTATTAATTAACATTGTTGGTTTTCTTCATCACTTTCTGATGAATACAGTTCCTCGAGGAACATGAATGAATATAAGCCATCATTTGGAGGGTTTGTGGACGTGGATTTAGCCGACAAGAGGCTTTCACTTAGGAGCTTGATCGATCATTCGGTTGTGGAAAGCTTTGGAGAGGGTGGAAAGACTGTAATCACATCTAGGGTTTATCCGAAACTAGCAGTGGCGGGTGATGCACATTTACATGTGTTTAACAATGGTACTGAGACCATAGTGGTTGAGAAACTACATGCATGGTCCATGAAAAGAGCTCTCATGAACTGATATAATTTTCATATCATTAAATCATAGAGGGTAGAAATAAATTAAAATTACAATTTTATGATCTTTTTTTTTTTTAATAGAGTAATGGAATCTTGATGAAATTATCCATGGATCAGAAATTTCGAATAAAATCTATGGAACTTGGTCATGATTGATTGAACGATATGTATATGTAGGAAATGCGCTTCCTAGTTCAAAATATCTTGTTTGCTTTTGAAGTTTGAACAATTGAAAGTTGTTTAAAAACGTGAAGTTTAAACCCGACTCGAGCTGTCCATTCTTGAAGACGTGGCCAGTTAAAAATCGTTCCTGCTCTTTCCCTTCATCATTAGAGCATCCATAACGGGGGAGTACAATAAAAGTTGAATGAATTATATTTCAATATAACATGGAAAAGAGAGATATCGAGTTCAATGTTCATTGAACGGTTGAATGGATTTCTAATACAAATTTATTGATTTTTTAAGAATTGATTTGAAAATATAAATTTTCTCTTGGCAACCTATTCAACTCTCCATGATTTGAATGGAGTGTGATGCTCTTATAGGTGTACTCCACTAGGTTTTATGTGAGCTTCACATCATCACTACATCCCTATTATAGAGAGTATATTTTTGGGGTTGGATAAAAAGGTATCCAATTTTATACATCATAATTAAATTTTAAAATATTTTTATTAAATGAAATTGTATTTTTTTTTGGAAAAACTTATTATTAGTTAATTATATCTTAACTTTTTATAAATAGATCAATCGGATGCCTGAGGAATAACTTATTTGCATCACACATGTTTTTATATACACAACCAAGTCAATGCTAAAACACCATTTCCTAGAGGGAGTTATTCTATGGTGACATGGACAGCTATATGCTAGTTTATAATAATAATAATAATAAACCTCTCTCTCTTTCTCTCTCCAAGTTACTAGCAAGTCAGTCGTGAACACCATTTCCTGTTATTGGTGGAGTGGTGCTGGTGATGATATGACCATCTTTGATGCTTCCTGTTAGACCGGACGGAATCGGTGCGGGAACCGAGGGGAAGACTTGCCGCATTCTCACTCCACAAGTGATTGGTTGTAGAATTTTTTTTATGATTCTAACGGTTATATATATATATATATATATAATTTTTTTTTCTATTCCCCCACTATAAATACCACAACATCCAACATTTTTTTAACCCATACATTCTTACTCTCTCCAAAAATATTAATCAGAATGTCATCATCTTCATCATCCGACTCGACGGTTCTAACGGCTATGTTTATCGGTTCCGTCATAGCGAAAACGGTTGGATACTTTTAAAACCGACAAGGCGAAACATCACGTGCACGATTAAACTAAGAAACCTGCCGTTGCGTAGAAATCGTGAAGTCGGGCACGATCGTCTTATAGAAGACTACTTTGCAGATGACGTCATCTATGCTGTAAAGCCGGACACAATCATCTTATAGAAGACTAACTTGGATTCAACTAAAAAGTCAATTGCAATAATACCTTCTTAAGCCAAGAGCTAAAGAACTTCCATTAACATGCTTGAGTTTTGAAAATCCTTAACGTTATAGGTATCAAGAATTAGCTTAAAATTAGTCTCGTTGAATCGGTTTCAGCAGTAGCATGCTTGAGTTTTGAAAATCATTTCAGCAGTAGCATTTGAATCGGTTTTTAGTCTCGTTGGAAGAATTTTGAAATAAATATCAAAGTTTCAGGACGCCTGAAATGGTTGAACTTGAAGCTTTAATTTACATTAGGAATCGGTTGTTTGGAGAAAAATGTAATATTTTATAATTTATTGTTTACTTATATTAACTAATATATTGTATTGATTATTCATTTTTTTTGTTCCTTATCCAGGTAATGCATGTTATTTTTGAAAAACCAACTCAACTGAAAGCATCATGGATATGAACTTTGCCTAAGATAAAACCAAAGCAACGAATTCTAATAAACGTTAAGTTGACGTTTATTGAGTTTTTTTTTAACACCGGTTTTAGATTTTTGCTTATAAATCTTTTAAGAAGTCATAAATTTAAATTTGCATATTGTTTATACTAATCTCATTATGAAAAAGAAAGCATCGATAGAAAGTATGTTGGAGAAACTAACAAAGGAATTTGTTTTTGGGAGAAGAAATTGAAATTCTGGTTATGTCTTTTGCATTAACGTTTTGAATTTTTATTCGTATGTAATTGGATTTGGTTTTTTGTGTTTGCATGAATGTTTTTAACTTTTTATTTGAATAAATTTATCACTTTATCAAATTTTTATTGGAATTTGGATGTACTTAATAGTTTATTTTTTTAGATATTTCCCTAATTAAACAAGTGTGACCCACGAATCCAATTATAACCAACGAACACGAATCTAACCCACAAAGCTGAATCTGACCCGTGAACACGTATAATTGAAATATTTATATGGGTGTTAGTCGGATTGAGTTTTTATGATCCACCAACCTGAACACGATTGACAACCCTTTGTGTGTGAGTGAGTGATGTTTTCCTTAAAATTCTCTTTATCATCACCTCATAACTCCCCCACCCACTCATAACTCTCTAAAAACGCTCGTGACCACCACCTAGTATCTCCTCTCCGCCTTCATCCAATAAATTTCCATTAACCTGTTTTATCTCTTTTTTTGAACTTTTTAGTTTAATATATAGAAATATAACTGAGGATTATTAAATGTTTGTTAGAATAAAATAATTTGGTCTTTGCAATCGTACGAAAGATCTTGTATTGATGAGCGAAGTGATGTTGTAGCCCTCTAGCTAGGATTTTTTTTTTTTTTTTAATTTCTAGCTTCTTTTAGATTTTTTGCTTAATTAATCATATACTAATTCGCTTGCTGTTGAAAAAAGATGATGGGATCTTTAAGTGTGTTTGTTTGGGGGTTGGCAGTGTTGGTATGTTTATCCCCAATGTTGAATTACTTCAAAGGAGGTGTCTTGGCCTTCCACAAGGTTTCCAAACATTTACAACACATTAGCGCTTTTGACATCAAACAAGTTCATAGAACTGGCTACCACTTTCAACCCAAGAAGCATTGGATCAATGGTATATATACCATGGACATGGTGATCATCTTAATTTACTCAATGCACATGTTATCTAATGCTTATTGTAGATCAAAACACACGTTTGCACATACATGCATTCATACGTGTGCTTCCTTTTCTTCTTCAATGTTGCATGTTTTTACAAAATTTAGTATAAGTTCATAAATTAAATAATTTTCATACATAAAAAATCTACAATCAATTTTATAATTTTGAATAAGCTCATAGAAATTCCGATTGTACCAACAAAGAAAATAGGAATATTTTTTTTTATCGGTATCAGTTGTTGATCTCTCTATTTGTTATGGGTTCATTTTGTATGAACCAGCACTAGGCTTTTAATTACCCTTTCGTAAAATGCAAATGGGAGTTCTTTTTTCTATCATAACAAACTGATATGATTTCTACTTAATTTTGTTTTGCATGATTTGATGCTGAAATTGGTCAAACAATTGGAAGATCCTAATGGTAAGTCATACCCTTAAGTTTTCATTTACAAAAAGTACAAAAAATAGGAGATATCGCTTACATTTGATTTGCAATTTGGCCATATATATATTTATTACCAGCACCAATGTTTTTCAAGGGATTCTACCATTTATTTTACCAATCCAATCCAAAAGGTTCTGTGTGGGGTAACATTGCATGGGCCCATTCGATATCGGAAGACCTAATCAATTGGACCCCACTAGGACCAGCAATCGAGCCATCAAAGCCATTCGATCAGTTCGGTTGCTGGTCTGGATCTGCCACCGTGCTTCCCGGTGACAAACCGATCATTTTATACACCGGACTAATCTCCGAGCAGCCTGAACCCGGTTATCAAGTCCAAAACTATGCAATACCTAAAAACCGTTCGGATCCATACCTAACAGAATGGATCAAACCTAGCAACAATCCCATCATAAAGCCAACCCTAGAGAATGCATCTGCCTTCCGTGATCCAACGACAGCTTGGATGTTCAATGGACAATGGGAAATGACGATAGGTAGTAAGCAGGGTATGGTAGGTGTGTCGTATTTATATCGAAGCACGGATTTCATTAAGTGGACTAAGGTCGATCACCCATTGCATCAGAAAGAGAATACGGGTATGTGGGAATGTGTGGATTTCTACCCCGTATCCACTAAGGGAGAGAAAGGGTTGGACACTAGGGTAATTGATGGTGATCATATCAAACATGTTTTTAAGGTTAGCCTTGAGATCACTAAATTTGATTACTACACGATCGGAAAATATGATGCATCACAAGACATATACATCCCGGATGAAGGAATGATGGATGGTTGGGCTGGTTTAAGATACGATTGGGGGAATTTTTATGCTTCTAAGTCGTTTTTTGATCCTTCGAAGAATCGTAGGGTTATCTGGGGTTGGGCTAACGAGTCCAGTACTGAAGATGAAAATGTCAAGAAAGGATGGGCTGGAATCCAGGTTTGTAGTTTCTTTCTTACATATGTAAAGCCTTTTAATATATCTACCCTTTGCATTTGATAGTTTCGATTGAGGCTTCAAATCAAGATTTGGCGATGGTGTAGTTGATACCAAGAACTGTTTGGTTAGACCCCTCTGGAAAGCAGTTGTTAAATTGGCCTGTTGCTGAATTGGAGACCTTAAGAGATAAGAATGTGAAGCTAAGCAATACGAAACTCAAACAGGGAGATAAAGTTGAAGTTAAAGGAATTACTGCTGCCCAGGTTCTCATATTTTTTGTTGTATGAATATAATTATGATTATGATTATGATTATAATATATGAGAATACAGGCAGACGTGAATGTGGTTTTTAGTTTCCCTGGTTTGGGTAAAGCAGAGGCGTATGATACTAAGTGGGATGAAATATACCCACCGGAAACTCTTGCGAAAAACATATGTCAAGTCATGGGTACAACCAAACAAGGTGGGCTAGGGCCATTTGGTCTTTTAACATTAACCTCGAAGGATTTCCAAGAATACACACCGATTTTCTTTAGGGTTTTCAACACTTCTGACACCAAGCATAAAGTTCTCATGTGTTCTGATGCTATGCCGTAATCTCTTATTACTTTTTTTTTTAATTCTCTATGTGTGATTACGTTGATCCACAATGTCGTGACTAATGTTGATTACTTTTGCTTTTTGGAAAATGTAAAAGGTCAACATTGAACAATCAAGAGTACAAGCCATCGTTTGGAGGGTTTGTGGATGTGGATTTAGCCGACAACAAGATCTCACTTAGAAGCTTGATTGATCACTCGGTTGTGGAAAGCTTTGCAGCTGGGGGTAAAACGGTCATAACATCTAGGATTTATCCGACACTGGCAATTAACGAGAATGCACATTTGCATGTATTCAACAATGGAACGGAGATTGTCACTATTGAGAGACTCGATGCTTGGTCCATGAAGAATCCTAAAATGAACTAACTAAAGTAGTTGTTTTGATAACGGATTAGAGGAAGCTAAAATAGAAGTTGTTAATTAGGCTTTTATTGTGATATGTATTAGAGTTTTCGTAAATAATAAAAGACTAGAAGTTCATATATTCATGACATTACAATAGTGGCTCATCATAATAATAATAATCGGAATAAATAAATAACTGGCGACTTAATTTAACCAGTGATTCGTCATAACTCAACTCCCCACCCTCGTAACTCCATTAATAACTTCCCTCATATATAACTCCTCTCCCTCCTTCACACTATAAATTGCCATTAATCTATTCTACCTTTTCAACTTAATATATACAGATATCTTTAAGAATCGTTAAATATTAGAAAAAAATAATGGGGTCTTTCAATGTGTTTGTCTGGGGTTTGGTAGCGTTGGTATGTTTCTCACATACGTTGAATAACTTCGAAGGAGGAGTGATGGGGTTCCACAAGATTTTTAAAGATTTACAAAACATTAGCGCCACTGAAATCCAGGAAGCTCACAGAACTGGCTACCATTTTCAACCTAAGCAAAATTGGATCAATGGTAAAGTCAAATCATGGCGTTTTAGTTTTTTACAAGAAACAATAGAAATTGTAATTTTCTCTAATATCGTTTACTAAATATTTTTATTTTACCTTTTCAATGCATGACTTGCCGCCGAAATTGGTCAAACGATTAAAAGATCCCAATGGTAATTTAAACTTTTACACACTTCACTTTCATCTACAATTACAAAAAATGATAATATTTAATTTAACTTGCGTTTTGCAATTTGGTGATATTTATTATTTTCAGCACCAATGTTTTACAAGGGAATATATCATTTATTCTACCAATACAACCCTAAAGGTTCTGTATGGGGTAACATAGTGTGGGCCCACTCAGTATCTGAAGACCTAATCAACTGGACCCCACTAGAACCCGCAATCGAACCATCGAAGCCTTTTGATCAATTCGGTTGTTGGTCTGGGTCTGCCACCGTCCTTCCCGGTGACAAACCGGTCATTTTATACACCGGAATAACCGCCGAGCAGCCCGAACCCGGTTATCAAGTCCAAAACTATGCAATACCCGAAGACTCTTCGGATCCATACCTAAGAAAATGGATCAAACCCGATGATAATCCAATCATAAAACCAACTCAAGAGAATGCCTCAGCATTTCGTGACCCCACAACCGCTTGGATGCTCAATGGTCAATGGGAAATAACTGTAGGTAGTAAGCGGGATATGGTAGGTGTATCATATTTATACAGAAGCCCGGATTTTATAAACTGGACCCTTGTTGATCACCCTTTGCACGAGACAGAAAATGTCGGTATGTTTGAATGTCCTGATTTCTACCCGGTATCGATTACGGGAGAGAGCGGGTTGGATACTACAGTAATCGAAGGTGAAATCAAACATGTTTTTAAGGTTAGCCTTGATATGACTAGGTATGATTACTACACGATTGGAAAATACGATATTGAACAAGATATATACATCCCGGATGAAGGAATGATTGATAGTTGGGCTGGTTTAAGATACGATTGGGGGAATTTTTATGCTTCTAAGTCATTTTTTGACCCTCCGAAGAACCGTAGGGTTATTTGGGGTTGGGCTAATGAGTCTAGTACTATAAATGAATATGTCAAGAAAGGATGGGCTGGAATCCAGGTTATTTCGTAATTTCTTACATTTGTAAAACCGTAACTACTTTTGGTTTTATACTATATATAGTTTTGATTGCTTTTTTGGCGATGGTGTAGTGTATTCCACGAATCGTTTGGTTAGATCCATCTGGAAAGCAATTGCTATTATGGCCGGTTGCTGAATTGGAAACTCTAAGAGATGTGAATGTGCAACTAAGCAACGTGGAGCTCAATCAGGGCGATAAAGTTGAAGTTGAAGGAATCACCGCTGCCCAGGTTCGAAATTCAATTCTTGCAACATACATACAATATAGACAATCTACTTTAAATAGAAACATAACATGTAGTAGGGGAAGTGCGGGCCCCACTTGGACTCTGGATTTGCCACTGATTATGATTATGATTATAAATACAGGCGGATGTGGATGTGGTTTTTACGTTCCCAAGTTTGGATAAAGCAGAGGCGTATGATAATGCATGGGACGAAACATACCCACCGGAAACTCTTGCGGAAAATATATGTGAAGTCATGGGTACAACCAAACAAGGTGGGCTAGGGCCGTTTGGTCTTTTAACATTGACATCAAATGGTTCCGAAGAATACACACCCGTGTTTTTTAGGGTTTTCAACACTCCTAACACCAACCGTAGAGTTCTCATGTGCTCCGATGCTATGCCGTAATCTCTCTCTAACTTTACTTCTTTTTCTCTTCTATTACACGTTTTTAAAAAACTGACATTTGTTTCTTTTTACTTTTTGGAAAACTTAAAGGTCAACATTGAACGAACAAGAGTATAGACCATCTTTTGGGGGGTTTGTGGATTTAGATTTAGCTGACAACAAGATCTCGCTTAGGAGTTTGATTGATCATTCGGTTGTGGAAAGCTTTGCTGCAGGGGGTAAAACGGTCATAACATCTAGGGTTTATCCGACATTGGCAATTAACGAGAATGCACATTTGCATGTATTTAACAATGGAACAGAGATTGTCACCATTGAGAGACTCGATGCTTGGTCCATGAAGAATCCTATGATGAACTAAGCTAGTTGTTTCTATGGGGAATTAAAAGAAGCTAGAATAGGAGAGGTTCTTTTACAAGTTTTGGTAATCAATAAAATTTAATAGTGATGTATATTCACCGCATTACAAGAGAAATAATACGATTGGATTTATTTGTTATCTGTTTGATTGACTGGATTCTATCAAGTGATTTAAATATGATCTACGAGCATCTAAAGCAAAATGTTAAAAAAGAAACAAATGAGCATCGAAAGCAAATAATAATAGCTGAAGATTGTAGCTTTATTCAACGGTGGTTTTAATCCAAACTACAACTTAAACCATCTATTTTTAGTTTTTTTGAACAACATCCCTCTTTCCACAAAGAAAAACATCCAGGATATAAATAACTTATCCAAGGCATCAAACATTTCACAACAGAATTCTAGTAAGAACATAGGATAAAATTACCAAAACTTCTAACTACAGTCTACAGAAGAAAGAACAATGGTAAACACCCAAAAAAAAAAAAAATTAAATTAAATTCTTACCTCGTAATCATAGTTCCAGCCCCTTCATCCGTGAGAACCTCCAACAGCAAAGAGTGTTCCAGTCGCCCATCAATAATACTTGCTGTTTTAACACCTTGAGCCAGTGACTTTATACAGCAATTCACTTTTGGGATCATACCACCAGCAATCTTCCCATCCTCCATCATCTTCTTCACTCCTCTCACATCTATTTCCTTCACTAAACTCTCAGGATCATCTTTATTTTCAAGAATCCCAGCTACATCAGTCAACAAAAGCAACTTCTCGGCCCCCAAAGCTGCTGCCAGCTCCCCTGCCGCCGTATCAGCATTTATATTATAAGACTGGCCAGTCCCATCTGCAGCCACTGAAGCAATCACCGGAATGAGGTTGTCATTAATCAAGGGACGTAGCACTGAAGTGTCGACGCTGGAAATTTCTCCAACGAAACCTAACTGAGCAGCATTCGGAGAAGGACTAGCAGTGAAAATCCTCCCATCTGTTCCGCACAATCCAACAGCTGTCGCACCGGCTTTGTTAATCAAAGCAACCAAATTCTTATTAACCTTTCCAACCAAAACCATCGACACAATCTCCATAGTCGATTCGTCTGTCACACGTAGACCGTTGAGGAAATTAGGCTTAATGCCCAATCGATTGAGCCATTGATTGATTTCAGGTCCTCCGCCATGGACAAACACGATACGGAGTCCGATGCAGGAGAGGAGGACGAGGTCAGTGATCACGGATCTCTGAAGCGCTTCGGATTTCATCGCAGCCCCTCCATACTTCACCACCACAGTCTTCCCACGGAACTTCTGGATGAACGGCAGGGCTTCGGAGAGGATTTTTACGCGGGCATTGGCAGGGGTTGTTGATAGGGATTCTGTGAGGACAGATTGAGAGGATGATTTGAGGCATGAAGTGGACAGAATTGAGGGTTTTTGCGAGGTTTTGATGCTAGGGTTCGGGAATGCTAGGGTTTGAGTGATTGAGGGACGGGGAATAATTTTAGCTGCCAGCATTTTTTTTCCGCGTCACTCGCAATGTTGTGACCAAGAGCTTTTGGGTTCTTCCTTTTAGTACATTGACTTAATATTTGGCAATTTTTTGTTTACATACAAAAAAGAATCTTTTAATAATTTATATTCACCATATAAGATTTCATTACGATTTTGTTCCTTGTTCTATTTAAAATTCTTGTTTTGAGCCGTGTATGATTTTTTACATTTTTGACAAAAAGAATGTTTTTATTTTATGTTTTCATAAAGCTTGTGATTTTAAATACTATATGTGGATGTAGAATATATGTACAACTTTAGAAAGAAGTATGAAGAAACCATATATATTTGGGTAAATGAAAGTATATTGTCATAATGGGTAATATGTATCTTAAGGGGTGACAAGTTAGGAGAACTAGGTACATGGAAACCAAACATCCAAACAAGAAGATAATTCATCAATGGTTATGTTTATAAAATTTATAATAAGTAAATTTGAATATATTGTGCAGATGTAAATATCAAAAAAAAAGTCATAAGAAAATAATAGGTTATCGATGGAGTGAATAATGTAGAAATAATTATATCATCTTTAAATGGATATTTGTATTTTGAGTGTTGCTAACTAACCAAGTTACAAATGAAGATCAACTAACCACTAACCAGGTAAGAGTCGCGACGTGTTGTCGTAATCAACCTAAAACCTTAATCTCGAGCCTTGAGCCCTATTTAAAGGCACTAGGAATTAGGGCTTCCTCTCTTATCATCATCCAACCACCAGATTCTCCTATGCATGAAACTCTAGCCGCATTCCTTGCATTTTTAGATTTGTTGCCTTGTTATTGGAACTTGAAGAAGAAGTATGCCATTTTGGTGTCAAGGGAAGCAAGATAGATTCCTACCTTCTAGACACTTCCTTATGCTCTTCAAGTTATCAAGTTCCTACCTTTATGGCTTTTGGTTTTTAGATGTAGGATTTTGACCATATTTGGTCTCTTCTGTGATGATTCTATAGAGTTTAGAAAAGACAAAACTGCAAATTTGGTCCTTGTGGTTTGTAAAAAAAACTTTGGATGGAGTCCAAAATCTTTTCAACTTGCATAGATGGTCCAAAATCAGAAACTTTATGTGGATTTGGTCCTCTCAAACTCTATTATCTGTGAATTTGGTCCACATACAACCTAAAATGACTGATATGCCCTTCCAATGATTCTTTTTTAATTTCTTTTCCTTTTCCTTTTCCTTTTTGTATATTTATATTAATCCATTCTTCTCTCTCTCTCTCTCTCTCTCTCTCTCTCTCTCTTTCATACACACACACACACAAATGTCGTCTGCTTCTACAGGATTCCATGGAAAAGTTCCAGTTTTATTGTTGGCAGCTTCTTCAACATCGATCTACAATGAAGACTCATCATCACAATGAAGATATTCTGATGATTACTTGTATGAGTATGAGCAGTTCATGTGAAAAAACTACCCTGTCGACTCAATTCTCTTCCATAATTGGTACTCAACTAACCCTCTTGGTGATTCCTTACAAAGGGTATCATATTTTTTTGCAATAGGGCTAAACTCAAGACTCACCCATCTTCATTGATAAGAACACTAGCATCAACAAAACTCATCTGGAGGGGATTCATGTCTGAACATCAGTGTGGATGAATGGAGGTTAGCAAGAAATCAACCAACACCATTTTCGATACCCCAAATCAGAACTAATAGCATCACTACTTCTTCTTTCTCCATTCAATCGATCTAAATTCTGTAAAATCTTATATTCTCCAATAGGCATGATATCTTTGTTGAATCCACCTTCTAGCATTGCAAAAGCCAAAGAAAATTAGTACCTACAACCATGTTTGTTCTTGATTGTGCATAAAACCCTCAAATTGGATGTTGGAATTGCTAGGGTCGAAGGTGATAAGAAGGTCATCAGATCTGTTCTACTTGGATATGCGTCTCTGATAAGGAGGTCGTCGGATTTACAGCTAGAGGAAGAAGAAGATGCAGGTAGAGGAAGAAGATGAACTTAGAGAACCTAGATAAAATTCATGCTCATTAAACTGAAGTTATGGCCGATAATGGGTCGATAGGAAGGACGGTGCAGGCAGCAATACCGATGGTGGGGGTAGGTTACAGTAAAAGATGAAGATGAGGGTGGTGGAGATGGAGGGGTGTAATGGTGGTGGTGGTGGTGAATAAGTGAAATTAGGATGGGGTGGTTTTCTGGTTGGTGTCGTTTGGAGAGAGAGAGAGAGAGAGAGAGAGAGAGAGAGAGAGGTTGGGGGAGTAGTTTATTTTATTTTTTGTTTTTTCATAATTATTAAAATGGTGATAATTTATTTTTTCTATTATTTTGTGATTATATAAATACTAAAACAAATTTAAAAAATGTAAAATAGAAATAATAAGGGCAAAATAGTCATTTAAACCATTTTAGGACTAAAATCACAGAAAGTTTCTGATTTTAGACCATCCATGCAAGTTGAAAAGATTTTGGACCCCATCCAAAGTTTTTTACAAACCACAAGGACCAATTTTGCAGTTTTGTCTTTAGAAAAACTCCAAGTCTAAAGTTTATTTGAAATGGTTATTTGGACCCATTGTAGTGAAAAGAATTGAATGCTAACCTTATATTTGAACAATTCATGATGTTATTAGCATTTTGGGCTCATTTTGGATCTAGGGTTAGGGTTTGTACATTATGTTAGAGGCATGCATGTGGATAAAGTTTGAAACTTTATCTATTACGACCATCTGTATAAGGGTGTGGGAAAGTATAAGCTTTTGTCTTAAGATATTAAATGCTTAATAAAGGATTTGCATTTACCATAACAACATTACACAAACAAGTAGGGGTCACGACGCGAAGCTTGAAAGGCAGTTGTGCTATTTTTCACGCCTAGTGGTCACGACGTGACCAAGAGCTAGGTCACGACGCGATGACCCATTGACCTTTAAATATTTTACCGGTTTAACTTTTGGTCAAACTTTGATGGATTTGGGTATTAGACTGAGGTTTGATCTTTGTTTGGTATTATGTGCTTCGTGTTGGTTGTTAGTTTGAGGAGACTATTATTGAGTTTGTGATTGTCAAATTCAGGTGAATTTTCTAACTATACTATGTGTGACATTATATGTCCTTTGTATGTTATGGTTTTTGTTTACTATTAGTGTATATATGTGTGATTAGCCTATAATAATCTAATATTACAGTAATTGGTAAGTCTTATAAGATGATAGTGTCACGATGTATAGTGAGCCTATAAGCCTAGGACAAGGATGATGTCACCACGAATAATAAGCCTAGATGTGGTGTAGATCTTATAGGATGATGTGTCACAAACGTATAGTGATCGTACATGCCAGTAGGATGATGATGTCACAAAGTATAGTGAGCCTAGAATCTGTATAAATCATATGTGATGATAGTGTCATAATGTATAATGAGTCTACACACCCAGTAGGAGGATGATGTCACAACGAATAATGAGCCTACCATTGGTATATATTGTATATGTGATGAAATATGTGGTATATTGGGAACTCACTAAGCTTTATACTTACTCGTTGTATTTAAAAAAAATTTAGGTTGTTCGAGTAATAAAGGGGAGGGTTTGGTGTGACTATACAATCGCATTAATATTATGATATTGTTTTGAGACTTCCGCTAGTTTTTATGTTTTGAATCTAATTTAACATTATGATTTATGATTCTAAAACAAATGATTGTTATGTTGTGTATTTAAAGGATGTGTTTTAGATGTTTTAATATTATGATTTATGATTTATGAGTAATAAAGGATGTCTTTTAGAAATGAAAATTTTGGTTTAAATGTAACTCCCATTTTTCACAAAAAAAAATCCATTTTTAATTGAGATAAATTACTTTTTTATAAAAACGTTAAGCCAAGAATCTCATTTGTTCAAAATACAATTTTACGGGAACTAGAGTATCACAAAAATGCAGAACACCAATATTGCTCATGAGTGTGTAAAGTTACGCATTCGCCTTACCACAATTATCAAAAGTACCTGAAACATTTAATCCACAATTGTAAGTCAAATCTTGGTGAGTTCCCTCAAAATACCACATATCACAACATACATACAAGCATACATATGATGGCCTTCAGTCTAAGACTAGTCTGCCCCAATCGCATGTAGCATATAGTTGGTACGTATCTGGCCTTCAGCACACTGTTGACCCGCCCTGGTATCTTGGCCTACCATACAAATATGGATCGCCTCAATCCACCACAAGATATGTTGGCATATATAACAAACAAACAAATAAGCAAACTACCAACACAAACAACTACACTAGTCTACCTATCTAATAGCCCACTACATCATACAAGGTCTCATACAGCACACTACGCCACAATTGATAGATCACCAAATGAATGAATAGTTGTATATAAACAGAACTGAGATAGATAGTCAAACATGTGATCCCACTCTAGAGCCACAACAAACAAATAACACGCAAGAAAGCCTAGATCAAGAGTTCTCAAGCTATCCTACATGACTACATATAAACCCTAGGGCACTCAACTGGATGACCACCAACCCACTGATACTTTAACCAACATATCACTACCCCTTATATCCTACAATGCAAGGATATACATCATAACACATATTATAGTGAGGAAACTCACCTGATACGCAGAATTGGAAAACACTACTACATTCATGACTCCTCGTACTGGACAAACCCACAAACCGACTATCACCCAAAAAAGGTCAAAACTTAATCAATCAACCCAAAGCCTTTAAGTTAGACCCAAGGTTAAATTGGTCAAAATTCAATGGTCAAAGTCAATTTCATATGACCACCACATTGTGGCCAAGCATAGACCACATCATGGTAGCCTCACGACAAAATTGTCGTGTCAGTTATGCATGCTTATATGTTTATCGTATGAGGTATTTTGGGGGAAACTCACTAATCTTTATGCTTATCCAACTGTATATTGTTTCAAGTATCATGGACGTAGATGGGAAGGCGAAGGCGAGACTGTACCCACTCATCAGCAGCATCGAGGATTCCACGTTTTCTATGATACTTATATTTTTAATAAACGTAATTTGGAATAGACAGTTTTCTTAATAATGGATTTATAAATCGGGAAGTTTTAACTTAATAAAAATAAAAAAAAAATGTTGTGAAAACGGGACGTTACACCCTAACTAATATCTAATTTCTTTTATCTCTTTCTATCCGTCCTACCCAATACATTATGAGTACAGTAAAAATTCATATATATGATATTTTAGGAAAAAATCATTATCTCATATAACACGGATATCATGAACTCAGATAATAAGAACATATAACATTTAGGCAATTTAAATACTTGATATCTATATGTAAGCTAAAAGTATGCACTCACATGACAGAGGTAGGCGACTCAAAATTAAGATAGCGCTTCGTAAACACCCTAGATATTACCTTGACGTGACCTAAGTATGATAAATATAAAGTTTTAGTCTAATGATCCTGGTGACTTAACTATAGTCTAGATCCTCACTAATCCTAATGTCTACATCAAGATCTAACAAGAAAGGATCAGCCAGGCAAGACAGTTGAGAGGCAGGGATCACATGGCTTCGTGGAAGGCTAAAACTAAGGGAAATGGGTTAAAATCGAGAGAATTTCGAGATAGAGGAGGATGGGGAGTGAGGAAACAAATGATTAGTCAAAGTCTTGAGGAAGCAAATGACTGTGAGGAAATGCTTTCACTAAAAAAGATTTTAAAAAGATAGTGTGAGCGCCGTGCAAATATGGTGGATTAGTGTCCAAGTCCATAACTATTTTGGTATGTACTTGACCCGATGGTGCATGGTCCTTTTGGGTTGCCTTTACCAAAGCAACTTGATAGGATGAATTATGGAGAGAAAGGATTAAATATGATTTATTAATATATTATAGGAATAATATATTAAAGCAGAAATCATATTGTTTAATTAATATTAGTCGATAATTAATTGGTAATTAGTTTTGTGACTAAAAGAGATTAATTAAACTTAAGGGACTGAAATTGTAATTATAAGATAATTGCAATTTAGGCTATGGATTGCCTTATATTAAGGAGTGGACGAATTCTATGGGGAAACCCATGGGGAAATCGTCCAAGCCCTTAAGGAAAGGAATCCATGGGTTGCTTAGGGCTTAAGTATCCAAATTAGGGTTTCCTTGTTAGATAACCTTAATAGCCTCCTATATATATATATATATATATATATATATATATATATATATATATATATATATATATATATATATATATATATCCCTTATGACCCCAAAAACGTGGCTAAGCTTTCTTCTAGGGTTAGTACATGTTTTGGGCAGCCTCCATCCTCTCTCCTCTTCATCCTCTTGCTCTTGGTGTTTGTGAACCATTAGAGGAGTGACATTTGTGACTCTAAGCTTTCTAAAGTCAATACAAGGAGGAATTGGATTGTTATTGCTACATAACAATCAAGGTAATATCTTAAACCCATTCTTATGTTAATATGATTACTTGTATGCTAGAATTAGGGTTTATAGTCTTGGATGAATTGCATGTATAATAGAGAAACCTAGATCCAAGCATTAGGGTTTGTATGAGCACATAGGATGTTCTTATGACCAAAACCCATCAAGAAATCCATAAAGTTGGAAGCTTTATAGATCATCGAGGTCCTGTTGTGGTTATATGTCTTGGATATGAAGATTATTTGAATTTTGAATCCTTGCATGAGGTTTTGACCTTATTTTCTTCCATTTTGACTTAGTTGGAGTTCAAGACATGCATTGGATATACATGTCTACTGAAACATCACAAAAATAAGGTCCCAAAAATTTCGTTATGAAAATTTATGTAAACCCACAAATCAACCATAATCATAAAGAAAATCATGTATCATGTATCTCAAAACATCATATCAAATACTATGTCAAAATCATGTGAGATAAATATCAGAGTCTAAGACATCCCAGGCCAAAAATGCGGTGCATGTCATGTGATCATCCCAAGCCCTTCCCCTTGCTAGTGGAAGTACCTAAAACCAAAACTAAAAACTGTAAACATGAAGCTTAGTGAGTTTCAAACTACTACATACCATACAAATATCATGTAACTAGGAGATACGGTCCCCACCCATTCTCATGGAGATTCGGGCCCCGTCCACACTCTGCTGTCTAAGAGATTTGGGCCCCTCCCACACTCTGCTGCCTAGGAGATTCGGGCCCCGCCCATACTCCGCTGTCAAGGAGATTCAGGCCCCGCCCACACTTCGTTTTCTAGGAGATTCGGGCCCTGCCCACACTCCGTTACTAACATGCATACAAGTATCATACAGACAACAAGTATATCTATCAAACAAACACATAACTATACTCAATTAACATTATGAGATCCAGGCCCTGCCCACACTAGACTGCTACGAGATTTGGGCCCTACCCACACTCAGCTACTAACATATCACATATACAGGTCGACCTTGGTGCCTTTGACCCATTCCTACTAAAAGGAAACTTACCTCTCAAACTGAATGATGAACTCGTGTGTGAGGAATCTCTGTTCGCTACTCTCACAACTCCTCGGCTACCACTATATATTAATACTTATTCAGAAATCCGACAATTTTACTTAGGGTAAAATGACCATTTTACCCATTGTCAAAGTCAACATTTTTGTCAAAGTCAACCTTCCAGGTTGACCTAACTCTCCGAGTTAGCCTATTGACTCCTCGAGTTCTAGAACTCAGAAACCCTAAAATCGCGACTCGGCTCGCCGAGTCACCCTATAACTCGTCGAGTCCCTAGGCTACCCATTATCACGACTGGACGAACTAACTCGTCGAGTCGTCTTCAGACTCACCGAGTCTTAGCATATTTAGAAAAGGGAAAATATGATCCAACTCATCGAGTTCCTTGACAACTCGCCGAGTTTCATGAACATCATCGAGGATCCTTGACCAGACTCGTCGAGTTCCCTTATGAACTCGTCGAGTCCCTTGCATATCTAACCTAAACAACTGATTTCACACTTATAAGGCTCCAAAATACATATACAGATCGTTTTCATGGTTCATTTCTTTAAAGTTGGAGACTGGATGGCTTTGCACACCTGAAATGGACCCAAACTCAAGTTATAGTAACCTACTTCCATAAACATGACCATTGCTTGGACAAAAACGGGTTCAAAACCTCTTTTGTGGTTCTAGAGGCTAAATATCACAGGAAAATGGATTGCTTGGCATACAACCCATGGAGAGTAACTTATCCTTCTCAAAGGGATCAAAAAGACCAATAAATCAACACTAAAAGAGATCTAAGCTCTGGGTTATCAAGCTAAGAGCTTTTTACTTCCGAAGGTTGCCAAAGATGGATGAAATCCTGGATCTTGATCTTCTCCACAAGCTTGATGGCTCCAAGCTCTTCCAACTCTTTTCTATATCACAAAACCACACTCAAAACCTCAATAATCTCTCAAGGATGAAGCTCACAACGAATTAGGGTTTTGGAGGACAGGGAGGCTGGTAAGGGGGGCCCAAAAGGGGGTAAGTGGCTTAAATAAGGTGCAAAACCCCGAAATTAGGGTTTCCTCCTGACATACCTACTTGTCGAGTCAAGGCTTTGACTCGCCGAGTAGACCATTTAAATTCATGTGTCCAATCTGGCATCTACTCGATGAGTTAGGGCTACCAACTCGTCGAGTAGATTTTACAAAATTAATATTAAATGAACTGATGCATACCAAGAATGGGGCGTTACATCTACAAAACACTAATTTTTATGATCTTTTAGGAGTAAGAAAGCCTTCTAGATATTATGGATAAGTGGAGTAAATGATTAAGAGCTTAATGGATTAAGCTAGTCATGATAGATCCCACGACATGGAGACATAGCCTCTAAGGGGCGGTGTTTTGGTTTTCTACGAGTATTTTGTCTTGAGGCCACCACAACATGCCAGAAGCTTGATGGCGGACAATTGTAAGACTTTTGACTGTTGACTTTGACTTTGGCCGTTGAATTTTTGACCAAGTTGACTTTTAGGCCAACTTGGGGGAATTAGGATCCTAGATTGAGGAATTGTCTATATTTGATGAATAGGTGACCCGTAGTACCAGTTCTTGTCTTCTAGGGAACTATGTAGATATCTGATACCTGATGATGTGAGTTTTCTCACTATAATTTATACTTCACTATGTGTCCTTATGGGTAGGATGTTGTTATGTTGTAGTGTAACATCCCAAAAATATGGATACAAATTTTGTTTTTAAATTCATTCCATTCATAAGAAACTAATACCAAGATATTCAAAAAAGTTGCGTTGTATCATAACATCATAATACAAATCCCAAAATCAGTAAGTGTGGAGAAATTTGGAGTGATACGGTGCGATTAAGTCGGGCCCTTCCCTTTCAAGCTAGAAGTACCTGAAACAGAAACTGAAAACTATAAGCACAAAGCTTAGTGAGTTCCCCAAACATACCACATATTAATCAAACATACTACACAAACATACTGAACAACATAGTGCCAAACATATTTAGGTGTTGGCCTGCCCCTTCGGTTTATTTCAACCGGATACTACTAAGCAAATCTGGGTGATGGCCTACCCATTTGGTCTATCTCAACCGGATACTGCCAAACATATTTGGGTGCTAGCCTATCCCTTTGGTCGATTTCAACTGAATATCGGGTCTATTTCACCCCTACTACTACTACCACATATTATCATAACAATACATCACCAAGTCATCATGTAGATACAAACAGGACTGACAATCATCACAGAGATAATCATCATGGTATAACATAACTAGTGGTCTGGCCTTCATGCCTTCGACCCACGGCTACTGCGTATGAAGACTCACCTCAAACTGTGGATGTCAAAATGTACTCAACGGATGACTCATACACTCTACTCCCTATCGCACAAGCATAAAATCCAAATTAGCCATTAGGTCATATTCTAACCCAAAGGTCCAAAACCCCAATCTTTGACTTAAGGAAAAAAGGTTCATTTACCTTTGACTTATTGGGCCTTTTCCCTACTAGGCCCAAATCCCTAACAACCCAAAAGTACCCAAGCCCAACCAAAAAGGCTTCTAAGGCCCAATATGGCCCAAAGACATCTAATATGGTCCTAGGCCCCAAATGCATTAGTACAACAAGCGGGCTTGAGGCCCAATCTAGACAAGTCCAACGCCCAACAAAACCGAGAGCCTAAAAATCCATTTTTCCCACTGATTACATACGCGCGGTATACTCAGCATGTACGCCTAGCATACGTTGGTGTTGACCTAGTACATGCAGCGTACATAGGAGTACGCCCAACGTACTAATCAGCCAACCCAAAAACACCTATGTGAATTATTCTTTTTAAGACCTAATGCCTAAAACTTAGATCCAAGCCCCTAGAAACGTCCTAATCCATAAAGTTGCAAACTTTATGTTTTTGCATGCATGAATGGGGCTCAAAACATGAATCAAGTCCATAAGCAGACTTGGTTGGTCCCTAACACTTGTATGGTTAAGGCTTAACCATCAAGATCCAATTTTTATGGCTCAAAACACCTCCAAGAGCTCAAAAGGACATCTCAAATGGATTGATGTTCCTTAACTCCAAGAATCGAAACTATGGGACCAAAAGATGACATTTTCTACCCTAAAAGTATATCTAAGCATGCAATGGTCAAGGTTCAAACTTTATACATTTAAAGAGCTAGAAATGGTGCCAAACTTATGGATCTACAAGCTCCTTCCTTGCCCTTGCTTCTTCTCAAACTTCATTCTTCTTCAAAACCTTCAAAGATCACCAAAAATCACCAAGGTAAGCTTAAAAGTGCATGCAACATGGTTAGGTTTCGATTTTGACACTAAAAGGACAAAGGAGACTGAGAGGGTGAAGACCATGAGGGAGGCTTAGGGTTTTCCCCTGCCATCAGTATGCTTAGCGTAACCCCACGTATGCCTAGCATACGTGGGAGATGTCGGCGACCACGATTCAGCTAGTACGCCTCGTGTACTAGCCAAAAGGACCATTTTTGTAAAGATTTTGCTTAAGGAAGGTTGAAAAGGAAACTTACAAGGCCCGAATGTTACATTTAGTGTTAGATTATAATGGTAGATTTGTTATGATTACATGTGTTTTCTTGTTATTATTTTGGTGAATATGTTAATATAATTAGGGTTGTAAACGAACCGAACGTTCAACGAACTGTTCATTGTTCATTTATGTTCGTTTATTTGATACACGAATGAACATGAACACAAATTATCGCTCGTTTAGCTAAACGAACGAAGATGAACAATGGTCTCGTTCGTTCAATTATGTTCATGAATGTTTGTTTATGTTGTTCGTTTACGTTCGTTCTTATAAGTTCATTTTATGGTCACGTATGCTTAATTGTGTTTGATTACGTTAGTGTATTATATATTCATTTATGTTCATATATCTTCAATCATGTTTTTATTTTTATTTTTTATCTTTGTTCATTTATGTTCATTTGTTTATGTTTGTTAACCATGTTCACGAACATGAACAATGTAACTTGTTAAATGAACGAACATGAATAAAAAAAACTTATCTGTTTATATGTTCATGTTCGTTTATTTATTCGGTTAACTTAAATGAAAGAGCATGAAGAAGCCTCGTTCGTGTTCATTCGGTTCGTTTACAACCCTAAATATAATGCAGTTGGGTTGAGGCGGTACGACTTTGTGCTATAGGCCAACAAACCCGAGAACAATTCAGTCTTGTGCTGTGGGACCGGGGGAAATACAGTCTTATGACTATGGGCAATCCAATCTTATGATAGTGGGTCTGTGGACAATCTAGTTTTATACTGTGAATCTGGTGTGCATGCATTATATATGTATTTTGTGTGGGGTATTTTGGGGGAATTGACTAAAATTTGGCTTACAATTGTGAATTTCAATGTTTCCAGGTACTTCAGATGACCAGGGCAAGGCGACGACGTGATCATACAATAGGGCTGACAAATATGTACCATAGAGAACCAACCAATATATTACCAACCGAACCCAATTAAATTGGTAGCCAATATGTTTGGCTGGTAATACCATGCAAATTAAGTTGTCTTGGTACGGTAACGGTATGAAATTTTGAATACCATGGTTGTACCATACCAACCAATATATATATATATATATATATATATATATATATATATATATATATATATATATATATATATATATATATATTCATAAATACAAAGAAATATGAGTTCTCATATCTTCATGTTTTAATTAGAATAACAACTAACAAGTCTTAGAATTACTAAACTAACACATTGACCGACAAATTTCTTGATACTTATTGTTTGATGTGCACGAGATCGGTGATACATACAATAAAACTTAAAAATGAATATTAACTTCTCATTCTTTTTACTTGTACTGTTACCATTTGTTTCCTCTAGCAACTTGCTAGGGGTGGATCTCTTTTAATCCTTTTAGTGGTTTCCAAAAAAAAATACTACCAGAAGCGAGTAAAGCAATGGCCAAATGTTCACAAATTCAACTTATATTCATGTATAGTACATATTAGTTAAAAACTTTGGTATATACCAACCAAAATTGTTGGTAGCCAAATTAATTGGTAGGTACTGGTAGCAAAAATTTTATACCAACTATAGTTGGTACGGTACCCGGTTTGGAGAAAAAAAAACTCGATACCGTACTAATTCCACCCCTATCATACACATGCTCCTGCTAATTTATGTTTTGAGAGATTATTTGATATTCTAACTTCTATGGATTTGATTTGAAGACAATGTTTGATTATATTATGGTTTTATGAAAATGTCTTCTAAAAATGAAAATTTTTGTCATGGTTTTTGAGATGTCACACGATGTACACTCTATATTTTAAACTCATTCATGTCGTATAAGATCCGACGTGACTTCTATATCACAATATTGTCATGTCATTTATTTGATAAATTTAGTGACTTTATTGTAGTTTAGGAATAACAGTTACTGAGAGAACAAGGAAAACTCGTCATTTGGTTTATATTGCAATAAAGATGTAAATATAGTGACTTAATTAAGAGGGAAAAAAATGTTGTATCAAAATCAAAATTTTCAGTTAACTTAGTGACTTTGTTGTAATTTACCCTTATGTTAATGTAAAATTGTTATATATATTTGGGTTTAATTCGGATTGACATTGGCTCCAACTTTGACAATGCTTCCTAGGTTTGATCTTAAATTTTCATCGAGATTGTCACATATTCGAGCATAGTGATCAATCAATTGCCATCGATTAGTATAAAATATTAATGTCATTTCCCTTTGACGTCGACCTCTACTACGCTTTAAAAAGAATTATATAAAAATTAGCTTTCATTTGCTTAATTTTTGTTTGGGATTTGTGAATTAGGTCATTGAAATAATGGTTATCAATCCAACTAGGGGTTATCAATGACCTAAGGTTGTAATTTTGTGCACAATTTTTTTTACTTTTCAAGGAGTCACTTGCCAAGTTAGTTCATTTCCCATTCAGGATGCATAACATTGAAATAGACACTTATTATCATCATTCTTTTTCCACTGCGTACTAATATCCTACAATGATTACACTTGAAAAACCTCAATTGGTATCCATTAGCCACCATATAATTTGTTAAACAAAACTTGAACTATTTTGTGCTTTTTTCCCCAAGTATGATTCCAATTTACTCCAAGATATCATAAGGTTGTATACAAGGAATTGAACCCTAATTTCTTGATCTTCGTCCTTTGTTTTGTCAAACTCTTCATCTGAAGGGCTTAACCATCGTCATTAGATGATATTTCAGGCACTTTCATATATTATTATACCAATTCATCTAAAAAAGGATCACATATTATATTCTCCATTGGAGAAGCAACATACTCATCTTCATAGGGATCTAAAGACAACCTATAAACTATCAAAACCAAACACATCAGAAGTTTACTTCATTCGTTCCATTCAAACCATTCATATCAACTTTCAACTTCAACATTTAATGTTGAAGGCATTGGTGTCAATTAAAACTTCGTTAAAGAATCAATGCAAACAACAAAATAAGACCTGCTAACTATATTATAAAAGACAACGACCTGAATTTCAAGTTGATTTCCTGTTGATAGTATGTTAGACTGATTTTACTGTCTAATCCCACAAACCTTTGCCCTTCTTGACATTAGAAAATCCTTTCTATAGGTGTTATCTCTTGTAGGTTAAAAGAACGGGGTTGAAGCTTGAAGCTTGAAGGTAAGGGGCAAGCCACATTGGTTTATGAGAACGGTTTAACCTAGGGTTACCGGATAAAATAGATAATTTTGGAGGTTTCACAAAAAATAATAGTTAAATGTACTACTAAAAAGTTTTTTAAAACATTAACATATAATATATAGGGTTTTCTTAAAAAAAATTTCCCCTTTTCCTATATCAACATTTCAAGTGGCTCAATAAATAATAATTAGTTAAAACAACGTTATTGGAGAATAATAATGTTTTATCACAAAAAATAAATATATATCAAAGGTTTTTCAATAATAATAACTAGAAAGGTTACCCCCGCTACGCGGGGACCAGAAGCTTTCAATGTTGTTTCCTTTTGATGAACGTGTGTCCATAAAAAATCGAGAAAATGACATAAACTGCCCAAATTAAAAATGGTCAGCAAAAAATGCAGAAAAAAAAAATGATTTTAAGACTGGAAATTTGTTGTGTTTAAACTTTAATATATATACACAATTACAAATAAAGATAATATCAATTATTATAAATAAAATAAAACTACAGATAGCTGGCATATTACTATACAAACATACTACAATTAAGGGAAAAAATCATGTGAAGAATAGGGGGACACCAGGTCCTTGGGGTAATATCTTAAGTGCTTGAAGGAGTCACGGAAATTAAGAAGCAACTACTAAACAAAAAATAACCAAAATTCTGTAATGGAAACGGAATGTCCTATTCCATCCCTTATGTGATTCCCACATACCAAACTTTACCTTTTAAATAACTTGACAGCCATACATTTGAGGAGTAAGTGTCAAAATATGTCCCGATAGCTTTCCAGTCAATTCTCTCCTTTGTCCATGCATTCCATGCTCAAAGAACTGAAACAATAACAATCTATAAAAAAAAACTGTAAAAAAAGCATATTTCGTGTTGTAATCAGTCATCAACTGAATAGAGTAAAGCCTATGACTATGCATGTTTTTGTTAACAATAGGCTATGCCTTCTTCTAAGACATTAAAACACAAATCAGAATTTTTTTAATTTATTAAAGCTAAAGCTAGAAATGAAAAAAAATATATATTTATTAAACATAATGGTTGTTATCTCTACATTGCTATTTGCGTTAACTGTTTTAAAATTTTCTTCAATAGGCTTAGCAGTAATAATTTTCATATTTAAATTAGAGACAATAGTAAAGTAGGAAATGTTTAAAAAGCATAAATCCATGGCATGAGAGTATCCTGCAGCTTATTTTATGAGAGGGGTATATATGGAAAGTTTAATCTGTAGTAAATGATTAAAAAATTACGAAAAAAGAAATAAGTAGGATTGTTGAAATACCAATAACAGGATGGCCAATCCTTCAAATAGTAAACTTTTTCAAGAGAATCACAACAGTAAATTCCAATACAAAAAATAAATAAATTATCACACAGTGAACCAAATGTAAGCAGCAGGATACTAAAGACAGGGGTAACTTAGGAAAGGATAAAAAATTAGTGTATTAAACGGATTTTATTTTTCTGTAATGGAAGCAGTATGATATAAAACATAGGGGTAAATTAGGAAAGATCCAAAATTTCAATCAAACACACCTCGTAAAGAATGCCACTTCCATCCTTCTATGCAGGATAACTTTGTTAAGACCTGTAGAAACTTTCAAGTGATAAGTTGTCCAGAAAATAGCAATATACTTTCATGTACATTTTTCCTATATCATCTTACTGTTAAATTGTGTCCGACTACAACGTGCTACTTCGAAACATTTACCTGTCATTATATTGAAAAATCTTTATCGATCCATTAAGTTAGTGAAAGTTATCAAATTTTGTATTGTATTGGATCATTATGGATTACAAATGTGGAATGTAGAAAACCTTTTGTTTGTTAATATGGAATGAACTACTCCATTTCTGCTCATAAACACAAAACACACAACCAGTCATAAATTTCAAACTTGATCTCTAAAACTTATTTTAAAAAATGAACCTAAAATGGTATAAGCTATTATAACTTTTGGTAATCGAAAATCATCAAAAAGGAGCGACCACTCTTACCTGTTATAAAGGAAGTTAAATATAACATGAAATCTAGGATGTGTCGCATGAATCTCCACCAATTTAGTCTTCCTACTGCACTGCCCAAATCATAATGATATTCAAAACTAATCAAAAACCTCATCACAGATAACAAATGTATATATGAATATAGAATGAAGAGAATAAGTGAAATCAAATAGCCAGAAACACTGCACAATCTGAAATTAGCAATAACATGTGATTTCTACCAAACCAACTGTCATTTCTGGTGACCCATTTCAACAAAGCTTCTGCCAAAGCTTCATGGTTGTCTTCTTCATGCCAAAGCTTCTGTTTATCTAACATTTAATCCTTCCTAGGGGATACATATATATATATATATATATATATATATATATATATATATATATATATATATATATATATATATATATATATATATATATATATTGTCGGAGATGATGGAGAGAGCAAGAGATTTTGATGGCGGTAGTGCGAGAGAGACTTACGTGTTGTCTATTTTCCTTCTATGTACCTCTGAGTTTTGTTTGATCCTTTAAGTATAGTGTAATCAAGGTTTTTAATTTATTACTGTTGCAGGGTGTTGCATCGTATAGGGTGGTGGGCGGTGGTGGTGAAACCCTCTTCGGTTTCAACTGCCAACCAATTCAAACTATAGATTCAATATAAGTCCGACATCTGCTCTTGCCGACTGAAAGTAACTGAAACATATAGAAATCAAAGCCAGTCGGTAAGCGATGTTAACAACTTGTTTTGGCAAAGTCTCATTCGTTTTCTCTTTAGTTTGAGCAACTTTCAAAAGAAACAACAAATTCCCAATTGTAAACTTGGAAAAATTGTGTAAAAAATCAACAAAAACAAAAAAAATCGAGGTCGAAATCATACCTTCGCTCGATCCTTTATCTTCTGCTTAACCCAACGATGATTTTCATTGCTCGTATATGAGAATTGAATAAGGAAGAGGCGAAATTAGGGTTGTAATCAAGTTTATCGTATGAAATGCACCTTCTAGCTTTGAAATCCTTCTTATGCTCTGAAAGAATCATCCGACACTTCCAAAGTCGTCGACCTAGCTGACCCCCAATCATTCCTTCAACAATCGTCACCGACAAAGCATCGAGTGAGTGGTGACCAAATTGAGAAACGAAAATAACAAATGAAGGAAATTTCGGACCTAGTCCATCTACAATCCGCATGAGAGAAGTCATAAAGACGACATATGATAGGAAGAAAGAAACCGAAGGCAATACCGTGTGCATTTTCAGACGTCTAACACCCCCGTTCCCGAGGAGAGGAAAGGAAATCGGTGGAAATGAGAAGAAAATAAAAAAATTGGTGTTTTCGAGTTTCATTAAACGAGGGAATTGGAAGGAAGTCGAGGAAAATGGGAGGATCACTTTCCCTCCTAACTTTCCTTCCGATTTGGGAGGATTTTGAAAGAAAGAACAAAATGATTCATTTTCCTTCCAATTCTTTCCAACTCGGGAACACAAAAGAAAATTTTGTTTTCTTTTCCTTTCTCTTCTTTTCTCTCGTGACTTTCTTTTCTCTTCTTTTCTTTTCTTTTGTTAAACTCGGGAACGAGGCGTAAAGTCGGTGAAGAAGAACTGAGGTCCATGAGTGGAGAGTGTCTGCAGTAACCACATGACAAAAGAGATGAAAAATCGATACAAAGAAGCGGTGAAGAGGTGGAGGAACAAATGGAAGATAGATATTGGCCGATAGAGGCGGTGACAAACACGTTGCATCTATAAACGATTACGAAGGAAACAAAAAAATAGAAAAAATAAGCCATGGGAGGGCACAGGCGGTACATGCAGGAGACGCAACACTGATGTAGTGATGTTAGTAAAGTAAACAACTTATATTAGAAGGACTAATTAGACAGAAGAAATAAATAAAAGGAAAAAACAAGAGAAAAGCATATGAATTTTACTTTAGTTAAGATACAATAAATTTAATATATATATATATATATATATATATATATATATATATATATATATATATATATATATATATATATAATAAGGGCTTTCTTGGAATTGAAACTGCTTGATTTAAGTTGAAAATGGCTGGTGCACAAAATAACGAACCGGGTTGAACTTTAAAGCGTATCAAACGGAGAATTTGGATTCCTAAAACGAATCTTTAGCAAATGCGCAATATAAAGCACGTATTAGCTGGTTTGCCCGAGAGGTTAAGGGGGAAGACTTAAGATCTTCTGCACATAAGTGCGCATGGGTTCGAACCCCATAGCCAGCAAATATTTTATGATTTTTTATTGTTATCTCAAAACCCTAGGATTTTCAGGGATCTGATTAATTTTAAATTCCAAATTTGTGTCGTTGTTTGTACATTTTTATACGATTGCTTAACTACTTGTGGGAATATGAATATCTGGAAGAGCTACCTTGGAGCCCAATCAATCTTCTCATAATAGGAAAGTAAATCGATTAATTGATAGATCCTAATTATGATAACTCAAACTCCTAATTAACCCAGAATCTTTCCATATCTGAAATCTCTCACAAACTAGTATAAATAATACTATCTACTTCCACAATCCACATTCACAAATCACAATGCACTACCGGACATATCCTCCACATCTCTTCGTTTTCCATCCCCATTGTTGAGCCTCTTTTTCGATCTTTTCGAAGTGAAAAAATTCTTTCACTTCTTCTTCCTCGTTTGTGTTTTTTCGTGAGAAAGAAAGTGACATACATAATGGAAAAGTATGTCAAAATCAAGAAACTTGGGGAAGGATCATATGGGATTGTCTACGAAGCATTGAATAAACTAACCGGTGAAGTAGTGGCGATCAAGAAACTGAAGAGAAAGTGTACCTTGGAGGAAGAATGCAAAAATCTGATAGAAGTCAAGGCACTGCGGAGGATAAAGCATCCCAATATCGTAAAGCTCAAAGAAATTAATGGAGAAAACGGTAACGGTAACGTATTCTTGGTATTCGAATGCATGGAATGCAGTCTCTACGATCGTTTGAAAAATATCAGAATGGTGTCTTTTTCTGAAAGTGAGATCAAAAGCTTGTGCTTCCAGCTCTTTCAAGGTCTTGCACACATGCATGGCAATGGCTACTTTCATCGTGACCTGAAACCAGATAACCTTCTTCTTTCCAAAGATCATGGCATCATAAAGATTGCTGATCTTGGTCAAGCTCGAGAGACAGATGGGGAACCTCCATACACCGATTATGTCACGACGCGCAGGTATCGTGCCCCTGAGGTTTTTCTCCGTTCTTCTGTACATGATCCTGCGGTTGATATGTGGGCAATGGGTGCAATCATGGCGGAGTTATTCACCCGTCAACCACTTTTTAAAGGTGATAATGGCGGAGAAGTATTGTATAATATTTGCAGTGTGATCGGAAGTCCAACAGAAAGCAAATGGAAATTGGGACTTCAACTTGCAGTTAATATGAATTATCAGTTCCCAGATCTTCCTGGTGTGCCTCTTGCGTCCTTGTTACCTTCTGCAAGCAGCGAAGCATTGTGTCTGATTGCTACACTTCTTTCTTGGAATCCATGTTTGAGGCCAACTGCTATGGAGGCACTTGAGCATCCTTTCTTCGATGATGTCACACCTCCAATACACGTGAACAAAGATCTACCATGGAAGCGAGCGTTGTTGAAGCCGGCAAGAAGTTCGAAGATCTAGTTGAAGATATGATCGTACTTTTATGCTCCAAAAAAATTAAGTTGATTTTTGAGATCGGAGTAATTGTTTTTGACTTGGTAATTGCAGCATGCATAGATTCTATATAATTAGATAATCGGACGAGTTAATTGCAAATTTAGCGTTAATTTGGTTAATGGGTTTTAGTTTGCATGGATTCAATTTGTTTTTCGTTAATCAATCATAAAGATGGTTGTTGGTAATTAAAAGCTTGGCAATTATCAAATATCTAAAATCGTTCGTCATTTTTTTTTCTTTCGATAATAATATATCATTGTCCTTATATTCGATACAAGTTGTTATATCATGACTGTATTTGAAGGCTTTTAATAAATTTATCATGTTTTCTTAAATGAATATATATATTCTTGTTTCGTTGCCAAAATCAACATGCTAAACAGGATTTTATTTACATTTTTTTCAATGGTGAATGCTTCTGATATAAACAAGCAACTTATTTCAGAACGTTTACTAATCCTATTTTGACCCGAAGGAGGTCACCCAAAATACATTTGTTTATTTTAAATCAGTAATAACTGTTCTAATATGATCATAATTTGTTTAAAAATATAATAATACCAATAATTCTAAAACCAATAGTATCGAATTTCTTAATAACTATTTAGGTATAATATCACTTAGAACAATCTTCGATTATTTTTTTGCAAAAGTTTCTAAATCTATTTATAGAAATAAAGCATTTTGAACTTGTTTTATACAAATATGGCTTTGGGCCTAAGTTACACATTTTATTTTTAACCCCTTTAAGTTTTATTTTTTACAAGAGAAATTAAAAATTCTTTTATATTTTATTTTTATTATCCTTCTATCCACGTTAAATGGTGATAAATGGTTATCAATTTCATTAAACGTGTCATTAAACATGTCAACATTTGATAGAGTAGATTTGATGGGATAGAAACATAACTATGAATAAAATATAATAAAATATTTAATTTTTCTTTTTATAAATATAGTTTTGGGCCCACTTCATTAATTATGGCACTTTTAAGTTTTAACCCCTTTAAGTTTTGTTTTTAATAAGTTATTATAAATTAATTTTGATATTTTTGTAACTTTACCAAACAACAAATTATATTATACTATATATTAAATATAAATGAGCTTAGGAATAATGAATTTTATACATTTTAGATTTTTGTCACACATCTTTTCACTATTGACACATTTAATTCCTATAATTTTTTATACAAAAAGGTCCGCGTGAGATCTTTTTTACGAAAACAATCCCTATATTTAAGATTTTCATATGTCGGCAAGTTTGTTTTCTGTGTAGAAAATAAAGTATAAAATTTTTCCCGTAATTTACAAAAAGGTCCTTATGCATTATTTTTTACATGAACGATCAATGTGTTTAAAAAAATTACAAAATAGTTCATATATAATAGAAAATTTACAAATTACTCCCTCCCCCCTCAGGTTGCAATATATTGCCATGTTTCGTATCTATAATTTTTTGTTTTCACACTTTAACCACATGAGTTTTGTATATTCGTAGGTTTGCCCCCTACCGTAGTTACATAATTTCTTTTTAATAGTTCAATTAGTTGTTTTGTCGGTTAGCGAAATTAAAAAAGGACGAAATCATCATTATAATCTCATTTTCTAGTAGTACTTTTTTGGGTTTTTTGTTTTTTGTTTTATACTTTTTTGAAACTAGTTTTTTATTTGTTCCATTATTTATTGTACTTTTAGTAAGCAAAATTTCATATATATCCTTATTAAACATCTAAATATCATATTTGTCCGACTTAAACTTTAAATATTGTATTTATCATTCTTAATGTTTTTTAATATCATATATGTCGAAATCTATTTTTTTAGACAATTTTTATTGATTTATAATCTTTTTTTTTATCATTTTAAAATCATTAAAACTAAAAAACATTTTTAATGAACAATTTTGTCCTTGATTCTAAATTCCAATACAACATCAGATTATGTGAATATTTAAATCGCAACCCACTTCTTCAAGTGAATCAAACCATAAACAACCCAGTAGGCTTAAGAGCAGAAAAGAAATGAGTTGTAGACCAATCTGTTTACCTCTAAAGGGATTATAGCCGAGACTCGTACTGAAGTATTACTTACAAAGAATTAAAACTATAATCACTTTCATTAAACCAGAAAACTAAAGGAAAACAAACCATGGATAAAACAACAAGCTATTATAATTGTTCTATGTATCTATTTTCGTCAACAACATGTTAACATGAGTTTTAGATACACATTGACAATATAGAATCAGATACACATTTTGCTTCAAATAATGTTATTAGGAAAGATAAATTTGTTGATTACCATAAAATCTATGATATCATAATTGATCAAGATACTATATGCCAAGCAAATGAAAAGAAACTATGTATAAAAGGATTTATAAAAGGACCAAATGAAATATCCCAAAAATACAGTCCAAAATTTTCATTTTTAATCATTAAATAAAATCATAGTTATCAAACCATTCCATCAAAATACAAGTCAAAGTATTTCAAAACATTATTATCAGAGTTTCCAAATCAAAACATTAGAGTAAACATCACAGGCTAAAACATCTTGGTGTGTTCAATGCAGTCGTCCCGAACTCTTCCCTTTGCTACCGAAAGTACCTGAAACCAAAACTAAAAACTATAAGCATGAAGCTTAATGAGTTCCCCAACATACCACATACCATACATACAATGTAACGCCCCGATTCTTAGGTATTGATTTATGTTGAATCTTTTTGGTCTTTGGGTCTACTTGACGAGTTGGCCGCTCTACTCGTCGAGTAGTAGCGGGATCGTCCACACGTTTTAGTGACCTACTCGCCGAGTCCAAGAAGGGACTCGACGAGTAGGATCTGGCAGATGAAACCCTAAATTTCGGGGAATTTCACCATATTTAAAGGATCATTGACCTCCCCCAGCCTCCCCTTTACAACCTCTTGTCTCTCTTTAACCCTAACTCGAGTGTGTGCGTGTTCTTTGGAGAGTTTAAGCTTGGAGGAAGGATTTTGGGAAGGAATCACTTGGGAAAACATGATAGTTGAAGAAAGAGTTCGTGGGATTCAAGTTCTGCATCAGCAAGCACTCTCTTAAAGGTGGTGGAGTTCGTGGCAGTGAATCGAGAGTTGGAGTTTATCTACCAAGTCGACATTTGCAAGATGAGTTATCTTCACTATACTAAGGGGTCTAAGGCACCAAGGCCGGCCCATTGGGTATGTTATCCTAGTAGTGTTAGTAGGTTGATTATGAAGTTAGTGTTGCATGCCAGTGGTTATGCCAATTAGGTAGATCTGTAGGACTACCTGTGTTGTTCATGATTATCTGCATACTCAATGGTTATGTTATATGATGATATGTTATGTGGGATGGGTTGAAGTGAGACTGCTTCGTGCGGTAAACCAACATACCCGAGAGCATTCCAGTTACGAGTTGAGGGAGACTCGTATTGTGGGCTCGATGGCAAGCCAAATGTGAGCTGTGGACCGAAAGCAATCCAGACTCACACTGTGGGCCCAGGGAGGAGTAATCCAATCTGTAAAGCTCTGGACCCATTACATGATGTTTAATTTGTTATGATATTGCTTACTTGGTATGTGGATTGTATGTGTATCAGTATTTTAGGGAACTCACTAAGCTTTCGGGCTTACAGTTTCAGTTTATTATTTTAGGTACATCAGGGGATCGTGGTAAGGCGAAAGCGTGATCGTACCGCTCCTCGTTTGGATGATTTGTTCTGGGATACTCTGATATAAAATACTTTTGGAAACTTGTTTTGTAATAACTATTGAATTTGGAATGCATTTTAAAAGTTTAAAATTGGCTTGATTTTTATGGGTGTTACAAGTTGGTAACAGAGCCTTGGTTTGAGTGAATTGGAGGAACATTCGTGTGAATCCAGTCTCAAATCAAGGAAAGGTTTCCAAAATGAGTTCTAAAATGGTTTTCAAAATGAGTAACAGAGGATGCATGGCGTACGATCAGTCGGAGCCAGTAAGTAGACCCCAAAATACCATACAGTTATTTGATTATGTGATATGTTAGTGTTGGGTTTTATACAAACAATCCTATGTGTACATGCAACCCTAGCATTGGATCTATGTTTTCACTATTAGATACACAACATTATGAACACATAATTAAATCCTAATCATGATTGCTATTTTCGAAATTAACCAAGAAGGTTAGATTACATACCTCTTGTTGTTATATTGTAATAACAATATAAATCTTCAAACCCAAAGTCTTGAAAGCAAGCACCACAAGTGTAGTGCCTCTAATGGCTCACAAACACCAAGAGCAAATGGAGAAGCAAGAGAGAGAGAGAGAGAGAGAGAGAAGAGGTATAAAATTCGTTTCTAGGAACCCTAGACAAGGCATGGATGAATTCATAAGCCTTAGGGGTCTTTATATAGGTGTGAGATTAGGGTTTCAGTCCTTATCCTTATCTAGTTGCTTGCCCACCAAGTAACAATAAGATAAGCCTTGACAACCCATATCTTTGGACGATTTCAAGGATACAAATCCTTTAGATTTCGTCCAACCCATATTAGGATAATCCTTACCCTACTTTGTAACTATCACATAATTACAATTCAGCCCCTCTAGTTTAATTAATTACACTTGATCACAAAATTAATTCCTAATTAATTATTGACCAATATTAATTAAACAATTATGATTTCTCCTTTAATATATTATTCTTATAACATATTAATAAATCATAATAACCTCTCTCTCTATTATTTCTCTAGTCAAGTTGCTTTGGTGAAGGCAACCCAAAAGGACCATGCACAATCAGGTCAAGTACTTGACAAATATGGTTACGGGCTTAGACACTAATCCAACAGTCTCCCACTTGGATAAGTCCAGTAACTATAATAGTAAGTACAACCCGATTAGCAATCGTAGCTCTCAAAGACGCTGTCGAACTCTGATCTTATCAGTAACCTGTCCTTTAGATAAGGGATCGTATATTCCTCCATTCTAGATATCGTATATATAGACATGAGACATGGATTGAAATCATTCTCTCAGTCTATGTGTTGTTTCTCGATTTCCGATTTACGACGACTGACTAATTGAACAAATCAAATTAGCCCTAGCCCGGCTGAGCATTTACGTTTGTCATCACTAAATCATCGAGGGGCCCAAAGATATCGCTTTTATCCTAACTTGGATAAAAGGAACGGATAAACTTTGATACAATGCTTGCTTGCACTTACTCACCGAATCACACACAACAATATGTTTTATAACACCAAGTTACTAGTGCGTTTACGTATTATCAATCTGTAACCGATTTGCAAGATACAACTCACACATCTCGGTTTCAAGAATATAAGATGTTATCGTCTCACCAATCATTCGTGATACAGTTCATGGAATGATCCAAGTAAGCGTGAGTTTAATCCAATGCTCAAATTCATATTCATAAGCACTCACGAACGTTGCAGCAAACATTTGCTTATGTCTAATACTCTTTTAGACAATCCACACACCAATTCATGACAGTCTTCATTCATACCTACTTCCAACATATGAACGACTGTGGCCCGTTCGAATAATTCGATTATTCTTAATAAACAGGGGCGAAACACAAACATTAAAATTGGAGGGGCCGAAATAAAACTTTAAAACAGAACCAAATAAAAATGTATTAAGTCATTATCGAAAGACTAATTAGAACTTGCAAAAGGTTTTTTATAAAGAAATTTTGCAAATAATGTATATAATTAGATATTGGAAAAGTGAAAGATATAAATATGAATTATGTTACAGTGGCCAAGAAATACAATTAATTTATGTTTATGAAATAATGAAATCATAAAAAAATAAAAGTAAAAGAGTTATCAAACAAATTCTCTCTAAAAAATACATAAAATATCAAAAGAATTTTTTTTACAGCGGAGCACTTTCAAAATTTTGACAGCACATACCTCTATTAGTTATCTTTATCAGTGAGATTATGTAGGGGCTAAGATTGTAGGTACACAATAAGAAAAAAATCAATTTAAAAGCGGAGACCATAAAAATAAAGGGTAAGAACAAAGGTTGTGTGAGAGTAAATGCCACATATACCTGGAGATGGTGGAGATAACATTCAACAAAGACCGACATCACTTCTAAGACGACGGATAGCAGCCATTTCCGGCAGCGACGCTCGACCGACATTTCTTCTAAGAGGTCGGAAACAACGGTTTCCGGCAGCGAACCTAACTTATTTTCTTTGTTTTTGAACTTTTTTTAGATTTGTTTCTAAAAAGAACTAAATATGTCATGTTGATGATTAGATAGAGTTTCAAAATAACAAGGTGATTAAGATTTGTTGGGATTCGATTTCCTTTCCAAACTTCTACGGGGTTTGTTTTGATTTAGAAGACTTTAAATATCTTCTAAATATCTTTATTTACTGTCTGCATTCCTCCTTCATTTTTTATATAAACTAAAACATACATATTTTGGCTAAGCATATGATAAAAACCAGGCAAAAAACCGGGGAGGCCATGGCCCCTCCCGGCCTCCAAAGGGATCCGCCACTGTTAATAAATTCAATTATTCTGGAAGTCAAAACATGCAAATGTGAAACACAAGAATAATACTAATCCCATATGGCCTCAAACCTTTGAGTATAAATAAAACACATTTTATTTATCACCATATCGATTACTCATTATTTTTCGTTTCGGGTAATCAACTTCTTACTTGAATTATTACACTTGTCCCATGCTCCTAGCATGCACACAATGTTTGTCTATGGTTCTCACTTTGTGAAATAGATCAAATTGAACACATTTCCAATCATTCTCATTTCACAACTCCAAATCCGTTTTTCATAAGTTAAAGAATATCAAATTCTTGCTACTTATAGAATATGCTAGATTCTAAAATTCTATGCAACTATCCTTTCGTAATGTCACTGCACCAAAGTCACAAAGACTATTGCCAATGATATTACAGAGTCCTCCATCGGAGATTGTTTTCTATAATTAATATTGCCAACTTGCAATATATGCCTTAATAATCATACAATCATAACATTTATGCTCCCACTATCATGATGATTATTATAAAACATAACACTTATGCTCCCACTAGCTTCGACATGTATTCATAAACATCTTAACAATACCTATTGAATTTCTTAAATCCATGTTTCTAATACTTAATGCTTTGATAATCTTTTATCAAGGCTTCTTGAACTTATACACCTTTGCCTTAGATAGTTCATATGTGTGTCTAAACAATTAAGACTAATTGCCAAACCTCACAATTCAAATCATGGAAAGGGATACCGTAACCATAATCGAATTTGAGAATGCAATTTTACAATCACTATCTTCTTAAAATCTTTCTTAGTGAAAGCATTTCCTCACAATCATTTTCATGAAGGAGGAAATCTTATGACACTTAGATTTGAGCGGTGTATGTGTTCCTATCCATGTGAATTTTTTAAAACCAAAGTTTACGACAAATTCAAACTCATATGGACCGAACTTTCTTAATCTTGATTTCTTGCCTTATGGTAGCACAACTGCCCACCACGTCTTCCAAGTAGTTAAGCAACTCACCCTTTCCTGTCAATGTACCTTTCATTAATTAAGATGTCTTGCCTTTTATGCGTTCAAAATGAGAACTCATAGAACTCACATGCATAATTAACTCAATTGGAATGGCATAGAAATAAAAAAATGTCAACACGATAGGTTGTAAACCACAACTCGTGTGCTAGTGATGATCGGTAAGGTTTATTTGATTTGTTTTTGAAACTTTTCAAGACCATTAAAACTCCCACTGACTCCTTGACATATAATATTCTTTTGTCAATAACCATTTCTTGACAAACAAATATTCAAGAGTTAGTGTAGCTTTTATCAAAACACTTCATAAATTGGACCTAGTTGGTCTTTGTCTTATCCAAGACGTCACAACTTTCCACATTTGATGAATGTTATAAACCTTCTTAATACTTGTCACTCATTGTCACAATCTTAACTTTAAGACTTGTTATTGGAATGAAGTTTGATTGACTTCTTGATTTAACCATTTCTTCAATCCTTGATTCCTCTTCTTGAACATACAATTGTACTAAGACTTACTTAGAGGATCAATTGAGATATGGTTCTTAATCATTAAGACCTATCATAAAGCATAAAAGGTACTCTCCCTTCTTCTGAGAATGGAGAAACTTGTATCCATTTGCCTACTTGATTCTTCTTATTCGTTTTGCTATTGATTTAAACATTTTTTAATCAATTCCAAATTATACTTAATCTTATAAGTATAATCATATTTACTAAACCTTAGTAAATCATGACGAATATCTTTGTTACTCTTATGGTGAACTTGATCAACACACAACTTTGTGTACTCGATCTCCTAGTCCTTCACTTGACACTTTGTCAACGAATTAGTCTAATTTCCAAATATGAAATTTCTCATTCATCATACAACCAAGTTGCATGATTCCAAATTTCTGTCCAATTGAAACTTGGGCGATGAGAAACTCTCCCTATTTGGTAAATTCTCGATATTTCCATAAATAACATAAATAAGAATCATATCCATTCGTTGTAGAAATATGCAAACATCAATTTTCATAACGATTTCATTGCAAGGAAATAAACAAATAAATAAACAAGTCAAACAAAATTTATTTTATTTATAAAAGCAGTGGAAAACATTTGTCCTTACAATGCAAAATCCATTGAAAACTATGTATCTCATGAAGAAAATTTCTAACAACTCTTTCATAACTATCTAAGCTCAAAATCTAATCTTCAAGTCCATTAGATTCATCTTGCTCTCTCATCAAGCTTCCTTTATTTTCACCGATCCTACAAAACATTCAAATGCAATCTTATCACAGCATGTATTAAGAATCAATGAATAGGAACTTAACGGAGTTAGATAGTGGATTTTACCTAAAGTAGAGCCATACGTTCAGACTCTCCCATCTCTTAGATCTCTTAGGTAAATATGACAACTTCGTCTCCAATGCCCCTTCTCTTGGCAATAAAAGCAAATTGACTCTCTTGGAATAGGACATGGAACTACTTCAGACATTTCCTTTCTCTTATGATCGGACTTTTCGATCATAGCATGTCTTTCGTTGCCATTGTCTATATCCATGAAGGCAGATTCACCAATCAACTTTGCTTTTCTATTGCGCCAAACCATTGCTGATTCAGCAGCAATAAGCATATAGGTGAGATCTATAAGGGTCACGTCGTGGTTCATCATATAGTACTCTCTTACGAACTCACTATACGAGTTAGGAAGTGACTGAAGAACCCAATCAACAACCATCTCTTCACCGACAATGGATCCCATCATTCTTAACCTATCAATGTGTGACTTCATCCCTAGGACGTGTGCACACATTGACTTTCCTTCTTTATGTTTACTTGCCAAAAGGGCTTGAGTGATATTGAACCTTTTAATATTCCGATCTTGTGGGTTAGGGAGAACGATTTGAGGAGGAGGAGGAAGCGAAGCATGATTTCTTGTTCCTCGATCGAATCGTGGAATATCATCTTCATGTGGAATGCTTGTTCCACGGGATTCGGGAAAACCATAGTTGTCAAACTCTAACATCTACAAAATGGGAGAAAATGAATTCAAGTTAGTTGATAGATTGAGTCCTTAGTAAATCACCCAAATGAGATACTAAGGCTAGGACCCAACACAATATTCTACAACTCGGGAGAGGGATGCGGTAACCCTAATTGCAGAATATTTGAAGGTAAGTGAATGACGATTCACTAATTTCCACCATGAAAAACGAAAAAAAGAAATTTAAGTTGTAAATTTATGAAAACTCCTAGATCCTTTGAGATACATTGAACTTTCAATGGCATGTTTAAATCTCGATATGCCCCTCTTGTTTGTGACTGGGATGCCGAGGATCACAAAGCGGGTGTGAATAACCATGCAAACTTACATGGTGCCCTCACATGTTACAGTCACCTATTCGATGTGCTGGTAAACTACACACGCTCCACCGAACTATGACAAACATTGAGTCACCCTTTGCTACCTTTGCTTAGAACCATTTAGTGTGCCGGTAAACCACACACGCTCCACTAACATCTTTGCAAGGGCACAAAGTGTAATTTCATGGAATTGCATCAATTCACTTTTGCCTAAGTAACTAAGATTGGGAATTTTATGAAAACATTTAGTTACTTTTATACTTCATTATACTTATAATGGAAGGTTTTTGTCCTATCCTACCCGTTCGGCTAACGACCCTTCACTAGTCAAGAGTGCGGTGGGTAAGAGTGGATACCCATTCAATCACCATTTTATAGGCAATTTCCTTAAACACCCCTTATAGACCAGCTTCGTGAATGAGGCTTACTAACGGTAAGACTGACTTTTACTCATACATATATATAATGTTAGACTTTTAATGTTATATATAGTATAGGGTGTATTTTATACTTTCAAAATACTAGATGGTCTAATTTAACAATTATACTTTTAATTCAATTAAATTGTAAACCTAAACTTTTATGGATTATTAAACCTCTTTTAATTATACACCTTAATTAATTAATAAAACCATAGGGTGTGATTTGAACTTTTCAAAACAATACTAGGGTTTTAGAATTTAACATTCCTAATTAAACCTTTTTAATCAACTTTTAAATTCCAAAACTTGAGGGCAAGTTTTGAAACTTTTCAAAACCAATTGAGTTTTAATGTCTCTTAAAATTTTTGAATTTATGACATATAAATTAAAATTTTAAATATTAAAACTCTTGATTTTAATAATTATCTTGAATTAGACTATTAATTTAATTATTAAATCATAAGGGATTATTTAAAATATGAGGATAATTACCATTTATACATTTAAGATATCCTAATCCCTTAAAAATTCTCCCTAGATCTCGAAATTTAAGGATAGGATAATGTAAAATCTTTAATTACCATATATAACAATTAGAGGATAATTACAAGATATGGGATAATCCAAATCCCTAAAATTTAGGATCTTATCTTGGGGAGGAGGCCAAATTTCGAAAATCAAGGGATTAAAACAAACCCTAGATTTCGAAATTTAAGGGTTTAAGGAAAGGATTTGAAGATCTTATTCAAACTCTTGCAAATTAGGGTTTGCAAACCCTAATCTCGAAAATCCTAGCCACCTAGGGTTTATTGGCCATAAACCCTAATATGTCAAGTTCATACAATTGAATAAACTAATTGAAAACAAGTTAACCAAAGGCTCTGATACCACTGTTGGGTTTTATACAAACAATCCTATGTGTACATGCAACCCTAGTATTGGATCTATGTTTTCACTATTAGATACACAACATTATGAACACATAATTAAATCCTAATCATGATTGCTATTTTCGAAATTAACCAAGAAGGTTAGATTACATACCTCTTGTTGTTATATTGTAATAACAACATAAATCTTCAAACCCAAAGTCTTGAAAGCAAGCACCACAAGTGTAGTGCCTCTAATGGCTCACAAACACCAAGAGCAAATGGAGAAGCAAGAGAGAGAGAGAGAGAGAGAGAGAGAGAGAGAAGAGGTATAAAATTCGTTTCTAGGAACCCTAGACAAGGCATGGACGAATTCATAAGCCTTAGGGGTCTTTATATAGGTGTGAGATTAGGGTTTCAGTCTTTATCCTTATCTAGTTGTTTGCCCACCAAGTAACAATAAGATAAGCCTTGACAACCCATATCTTTGGACGATTTCAAGGATACAAATCCTTTAGATTTCGTCCAACCCATATTAGGATAATCCTTACCCTACTTTGTAACTATCACATAATTACAATTCAGCCCCTCTAGTTTAATTAATTACACTTGATCACAAAATTAATTCCTAATTAATTATTGACCAATATTAATTAAACAATTATGATTTCTCCTTTAATATATTATTCTTATAACATATTAATAAATCATAATAACTTCTCTCTCTATTATTTCTCCAGTCAAGTTGCTTTGGTGAAGGCAACCCAAAAGGACCATGCACAATCAGGTCAAGTACTTGACAAATATGGTTACGGGCTTAGACACTAATCCAACAGTTAGAACAATATGCTAGTACTAGGCTAGGGATCTTCAGGAATTGCATGATAGAATTTTCTGATTACATGATGCCTGCTAGCCTAGGGTTTTCCTTATATGAGATTGACATCATTACTGTAGTTACTTGTGTATGCAACACGGTTGTATATAACCTAGATCTTATAGCCTGAGAATGTTTAATTCGACCTTAGGGTAGGATCGGATATTTGAAAGTCTATAGGGTCCAGTGTTATGTATGGCTAGCATACACTAGTGCTGCAGGGTTGATGGAAGTTTCACGGATGGGTGGGTAGTGAGAAGCCGTGAGGCCAGTCGTAAGATAGTTTAACATTCCTTTAGGAATGAGGGTTGGGTGCTAGCTATGAGATGTATGTTGTTAGGGTGTTATGGTGATACTTGAGACAAATATGGGTAAGTGTGGAAGGCAATATGGGCCCGTACAACTGAAAACACATGACCCATACGCGTAACAAGGAAGTCACAACCCCTAGGGTTTAGTCGGGAGTTGGTCCCCCATTTTTATGCGACCATATGATATCTTTTGGTGTGTTTTCAGCATGGTGATGACGAGACATTTTGTGACTGCATCCAAGTCGGGATCAGGATCAGGGGACGGAGGCCAGGAGGTGCCAATAGCACCTGAGCCTATGGTACAGATGGGGACGGATGAGCTAGACGCTAGGATTTGAGAGGTCCTGCATGATGAGGTTGCCAATTTGTTCCGGGCGCAGTTACCGGAGATGTTTGGGTCTATTAAGACCACTATGGTTGAGTACTTTGACGAGCGTTACACAGCCCTTGTAGAGACGGCTGCCGCCGCAGCTACATCGGCTGTAACAGCGGCAGGAGGAGGGGGAGCTGGACAAGGTTTCCAGTACCGGGACTTTGATAACACGAAGCCCCCGACATTTGATGGTACTTAGGATGTGATTAGAGCTATGAGGTGGTTATCTGACATGGAGGGTTGTTTCTTCATGTGTTCCTGTCCTACTAAGCAGAAGGTCAGATGTGCCTTGAACCTGTTGAGGCTAGGAGTCAAGGATTGGTGGAGACTAACAACCGGATTGTACACTGATGAATATAGAGCTGCTGTTACATGGGAGCAGTTCAGAAAGATGTTTCGTGCCCGCTATGTTCCACGGGTGGAGCAGGAGCGGTTAGCTCAGGAGTTTTTTGAGTTTGATTCAGGATGGAGAGTCGGTGATGGAGATCACCCGTATGTTCACAGAAAGGGCGATGTTCTGCCCAGAGTTTGCTTCCAAGCAGGCTCAGGTGACTCGTTATCTGAGCATGCTCAAGATTGACATCCGTCAGTTTGTGTCTGCCCAGCGATGTGATACTCTGTTGGAGTTGCAGGAGGCCACTAGGCGGCGTGAGTTGGAGATCGAGATGCAGTTGAGGGAGCAGCATACAGCCCTGACATAGTCTCAGTTGGCGCCGAAGCGGTCTAAGACCGCTGATTTTAGGACTGGGGGTTAGCAGAGCCGCACATGTGGGAAGTGCGGTAGGAGTCATTCTGGAGTATGTCGAGCGGGTAGCGGATGCCACATGTGTGGAAAAGAGGGGCATTATGTGAAGGATTGTCGCCAGGGTGCCCCAGTTTCGGGTATGAGGTTGTGCTATCACTGTGATCAGGTTGGCCATGTGAAGGCCAACTACCCATTGCTAGCCGCCAAGCCGACGCAGGTCGCCAACTACTTTGAGGATCGCTGATGGGAGGCCTATTAAGGCCGAGCCCCCGAAGGCTTAGGGGCGTGCTTTCCAGCTTACAACAGAGGAGGCCAGAGCAGCACCGAATGTGGTTGCCGGTATGTTTCTCTCCTTTACCTCGTTTATTATATATGTGTTATGCTTATATGCGGTACCTGTGCGAAGGTACATTTTTAGTAGACTCCTTGCCTGCTTTGGTATTATTTGACTCGGGGGCGAGTCGGTCTTTCGTTTCTCAGACATTTAGTAAGGGGTTTGGTGGGCCAGTTGACGAGCTAGAGTGTCCGTTGCGAGTTTCTATCGCCAACGAACATGGAGTTTCTGCTTCTTCGGTCTACCGAGAATGTCGGTTGGAGATCTTTTGAGTGGTCTTTCTGATAGATTTGATTCCGATTCCCATGGGGGAAGTATGCGTGATTGTGGGTATGGATTGGCTTAGTCGCTTCGGTGCCATGATAGATTGCAAGGGCCAGCAAGTGGCAGTTCGAACCCCAAGTGGGGGAGAATTGATTGTATATGGAGAGGGCACCAGAGTGGGGTCGGGGTTCTGTTCATCCGCCAGAGCTCGGCAGTATATTCAGCATGGGTGTGAGGGATACCTAGAGTATGTGGTATATACGCGAGTTGGAGACCAGACTTCAGTCTTAGAGGTTCCAGTGGTTAGGGAGTATGTCGACGTGTTTACAGAGGAGTTGCCTGGGATACCTCCGGAGAGGCAGGTCGAGTTCCGGTTCGACTTGGTGTCGGGTGCGGCTCCTATTGCTAAGGCGCTATACCGTTTGGTGCCACCCAAGATGCAGGAGCTGTCTTCACAACTGGAGGAACTGTTGGGCAAGCAGTTTATTCGACCTAGCAGTTCTCCATGGGGATCACCGATCCTCTTCGTTAGGAAGAAGGATGGATCACACCGGATGTGCATTGACTATAGGGAGTTGAAGAAGTTGACGGTGAAGAATCGTTATCCACTCCCGAGGATAGACGATCTCTTCGATCAGTTATAGGGTGCATCTTGATTCTCCAAGATTGACTTGAGATCGAGGTATCATCAGGTCCGGGTTAGAGGGGAGGACGTGGAGAAGACCGCGTTTCGGACTCATTATGGTCACTACAAGTTTGTGGTGATGCCGTTTGGGCTCACCAACGCCCCAGCTGTATTCATGGACCTGATGAATCAGGTCTGCAGACCGATGCTTGATCGCTCAGTCATTGTGTTCATAGATGATATCTTGGTGTATTCTAAGACCCGATAGCAGCACGAGTAGCACCTCAAGGAGCTGTTGGAAGTTCTGAGACAAGAACGACTGTATGCCAAGTTCTCAAAGTGTGAGTTTTGGTTACGATAGGTCCAGTTCCTCGGACATCTCGTTAACCAGGAGGGGATTTTGGTCGACCCGGCCAAAATCTAGGCAGTTATCCAGTGGGAGGTGCCGAGTCCTCCTTTGGATATCAGGAGTTTTCCGGGGTTAGTGGGGTAGTACCGGAGATTTATTCGAGACTTCTCCAAGGTTGCAGTACCCCTCGCTTGTCTAACAAGGATGGGGGAGGATTTCTGGTGTGGCCCCGAGCAGCAAAGGGCGTTTGAGACCCTCCGACGGTGTTTGTGTGAGGCTCCAGTTTCGACACTACCCGAGGGAGTAGATGATTTTGTGGTATTCTGTGATGCATCCATCACAGGTTTAGGAGTGGTCCTCATGCAGAGAGGACGAGTGATAGCCTATGCATCGCGGCAACTAAAGCCGCATGAGACGAGATACCCTACACATGATATGGAGCTGGGAGCGGTGGTATTCGCTCTCAAGATTTGGAGGCATTACCTATATGGGGTCCGTTGTACTATATACACGGATTACAAGAGTTTGAGACACATCATGGATCAGCCGAACCTGAATATGAGACAACGCAAGTGGTTAGATGTAGTCAAGGACTACGATTATGAGATCCATTACCACCCTGGTAAAGCGAATGTGGTTATGAACGCGTTGAGCCGCAAGTCAGCTGGGTCTTCCACCCCAACAAAGTGTATGAGGATACGGTGGATTCCCCGCAGGTGAGTTTGATCAAAGATGCCCAGGCCGAGGGCATACGGCCAGAGAACTGGAAGATGGAAAGAATCAAGGGAGAAAGCGCTCGGTTTTTTCAGGATAGCCGAGGGTTATTGACCCGATGTGGTCGAGTTTGGGTTCTGATGACTGGTGGAGTCAGACAGACAGTGATGGAGGAGGCTCATAAATCTCATTTTTCCATACACCGGGGGCCACCAAGATGTACCGAGACCTGAGTTTGCGTTACTGGTGGCCATGTATGAAGCGAGAAATTGCTTGGTATGTCGAGAGGTGCCTGAATAACACCAAAATGACGAAGAACTTGAATGAGGGCTGAGATTAGGGTTTCTAGAGGTCTTAGGTGTGAAAGAGGGCGACGAGAAGCAACCCTAATCATCTTATACCTTTAAATACCCGAAAATTAGGGTTTTGGAGCATTAGGCGCTCCTAACGTCGTGAGCCCTTAAAGCTCACATCGTGAGCCTTAAATGAGCTTGGTCAACAAGTCAACGATCACTCACCCGAACTACTGCAACTTCAAACGGCTATAACTTCTTCGTTTTCACTCCGGTTTTTACGTTCTTTATATCCACGGAAAGGTGGCCAGAAGCTCTACACATCTATCAACTTATCCTCACCTCAAAACCTTTTGAACGAAAATCCAAAATTCATAAAGAGCTCGAACTACCACTTTACCGATATACCCCTTGGCTCCAAGGCACAATCCAAACTCCCAGATCACCTCAATTACATCGTCCGTACCTAAATGGGTCTAGATCTCTCTCTTCCAAAGGCCCTAAGCCTTATGATAACCCATCTTTAGGCCATGGTCTCGAATTAGGAAAGCGATTCGGAATAGGGCATTACAACTCTCCCCCACTTAAATTAGATTTCATCCTCGAAATCGCTCCTTACTAACACTCATATCCTAACAAATGATCTGAGGAACGCAACATTTAATTCCACGCGTAAAATGGTCTTCTCAAGACAACCGAAATCCAAGCCGAACCTCCATTATGAAGAAAGCGAACTTCGAGCTTCCGCAAATCACTTCTGCCTCCCCAGAGTTTGAGTTCATACTGTTCGTCTCCCTATCAGACTGCCCACGCATAACTATCTACATAACTATTATACTTGACAGAAGGCTAAGATAATCCTTGGAGTAGAAGCTTCATCCTTGCAACGGTTAGACTCAGACGAGAGTTGCGCAACATGGTCAAATCAATTATTCTGAGATTATTCAACCCAACTGTAAGTGACTTAGTACCTTCGATCAACAAACTACTCCACACACAAAATCCTCGCATCACTACTGCCAAAACATCCTGCTATTCTTATCCACTTTTTGGATGAACCGAGATCACCCTGTCCCAACTGATATGCCATTATCTGGAATACCGGACCCCCACCTAGTTGTTGAACTAAAGAACACGCTCTCAGTCGCTCCCAACGACTTTCGAAGAAACTTCAGCTATTGAAACTACGATATCAACATTGCCACTTGGATACCTAATCCTGGAATCCCCGATCCTATACCTCGACCCTACGGTCTCTGCCAGGTCCCACCTGCATTGTTACAAGCACACGGGCCTCACCCTCAAGTCCCACCCAAACTCTAACACAGAGAGGCCTTTCCCACAGGTCTCACCTATTTAGGGCTACACAGGTCCAACCCCACCTCGAATCCCATCAAACTATCCTTACCCGATTCCTATCATGCTAACTAGGAGATACGGGCCTCGCCTACACTCTCCTGACTAGGAGATACAGGCCCCCGCCCACACTCCGTTCACTAGGAGATACGAGCCTACGCCCACCCTCCACTAACCGGCTGCTAATGAATGTTGCGGCTAACCCATAGTCTTACTACACTTTCCATGTTTTCTGGCTTCTAGTGAATGTTACGGCTATCACGCAGTCTTACAACACTTTCCACGCTGTCTGGCTGCTAGTGAATGCTACGACTATCCCGTAGTCTTATAACACTTCCCACGACAATCCTGCATATGACCTAACATCCTTGCTGAATTCGCGTCCTGCTGGAAATTCTCTAATCTGGTTTCCCAACACCAGATATCGACTACCATGAATACATGAATCCAACGTTGGGAAGTTTCCCAAACACCCAACTCGCACAGTCCTCTATCCCAGCAGCCACTTGGGCCTCCTTCCTTGTGACGAGAATGCGAACTCATCCTAACTCCATACTTCCTTCTGTTCCTGAACCCTTGGAGAGCTCTCCCCAACTTTGGTTCAACTACATCTTATGGCACACCCTGCTGAGAAGATCCTCAATTCTTCGTATCATCTATTGATCAATCTTGTTGGCAACCACGCTTACCACTGTTAGTGTTCCAAAAACTAACTGGTACTAAAGCAGTAACACTCTTGAAGACTGTCGGAACACTTCCCAGGTTTCAATCATACTTGCTACAGCTACCGCATCCTGAGAATCCACTTTACACGAAGACGTCTCCACACTACTACCCTCTTGGAATAAACTGTACCAATCTACTATGAGTTACATCAAACCCTTTATATATGGGAAACTATACATCCATATCTAACTACAAGCTTTGAAATTTTGGCATTTGTAGTTTTGATGAATTTATTATGAATTTTTGAAGACAATGCATGAAATGTGTGACAACATGGACCAACCTAAGAAGATTGCCAATTTTACCCCTTAAGGATTTGGAATTTCGAAATGTGATTCAAAGTTTGAAGAAACTAGACACACTAATATTTCCAGAAAACTAAGTCTCATGATTTTTAGGTGTTCTTATTGACTTGCACAAATTTTAGAAGTTGGAGGACAGATTTGGGAAAATTGATCATAATAGCTTTTAAATCGCTTTTGGTGTTCTATTAAGGACTTAACGGTTAATCCCAATACACCTATCTGTTCAGATATGTATTCTTTAAGTGCTTTCAAATAAGCTAAATTGACATTCTGTGTTGAAATATCAAGATTCATACCTGCAGTCTGTATTATACTTGTATTGTTGGAAGTGGTTGTACATGGAAATCCATTTGTAACAAGTTCAATATGTGTACAACTACGAGTATTGTTGCAATAAGTTAAAGTAAAGTTAGTTTGACATTGGGAATCGACTCTCCCAAAGCATCCAAAACCTCTAAACCATTAACAACTTAATTTCCACCATATCATAATTAATTTAAAAGTTGTTAGAAATCGTAGGATTACCTTTGACTAAACAAGACAAATATTGTAGAAGACTAAGGCACAACTGCTTTGGTGGAATTCTTTTAAGATAAAAAGGTCGTAGAGATCAGGTATCACTTCGTCATCATGTACACTAAGTGATGTCAGAGGGTTTGATTTAGGCAAAACTGCTCTTTCAAGCATTTAGTCGAACACCTGGTGTGCAAGGCTTATTTCCCCCTTTTGCTATCATATTTAGAGTACCATAGTTAACCAAATAGCTTCACAATAGGAGCAGGTAAGAATCATTTTACCCATTACATTTTCCACTCTATATATATTAAACCCGAAACATGCAAAATGCATTTAGATTGAGCTTTGACGGGTAAACCATGTACCAGAGGTAAGCATGAGAAGAGACCACCAATGATCTGATTTCTAGCTGCAATAGCTAAGATTAAAAACATCACATTTGTAGATCGGTGGCATGATTTCCAACTTCTGATGCTTAAAAAATTAATCAAGATCAAAACTAACATATGTAGATAGAGAACTTATGATGCATCGTAATAATTTTATAAGTGTATTTCTGAAAGAAAATAATTTTATGATGCATCGAGAAACCAAACAGATCTAGAGAGAATGAAGAAGCAGTTGTCCGATGATTCTGGTATCGTAATGGTGATTCCGGCAACGTTATGTGGTTCCGACGTCATTATGATGGTTATGGTGGAGGTCCAGTGATGGTGATGGTGGCTGAGATTACCTCAAGAGATACGTAGAGAGAGACGGAGAAGAGAGAAATGTATAGAGAGAAAGAGGAGAGATACGTAGAGAAAGAATGTCTAAAAAATGTTTTCAAATGTTCTCATTTGAACATACCTCTCTCTCTCTCTCTCTATATATATATATATATATATATATATATATATATATATATATAGTGTAAAGATCAAATGAGAACATCTAAAATGTTGAGAACGTGAGAACAATTCTAGACCAATCAATATATAAGGGCATATTAGTAAAAGTATATTTTAATTTAATTAAAATAAAATAAAATTCAATCAAATTCCTTTAAATTTAGGCCCAGTTACCAAACAACAATAAAAAATTATTCAATTTTTTATTTTTCTTATTAGTGGAATATAAAAACATATTTACCAAAAGTTTTTTTAAAGCTGAAAAAAAAAAATCTTAAAAATCAACTTTTTTCCTACGATTTCATGTAAATTATACACGTAAATGAGTAAAAAACTAAACTATCAATCATAAATGATTATATTAGAATTTGACTTTGTATATTTATAATGACACAAATGTAGTTAATGATTAAAATCACTTTGAGACCATGTATTCATACATGAATGCACATTTTCATTCATAAATATAAAATATTATAGTTTTAATGAATAAAAATATAATCGTAAATGAATAGAGCACAATATAAAAATAAAAATTCAATACATTTGTAATCTTAAATGAATAGAACACAAATTAAAGATAAAACATCAATTTTGCAATAAATAAATAAACAAAACACACTTACAATCATATATGAATACAATCGTAATCACAAATGAAAAATTACAATGTCTTAATATAAATAAATTTCAGCTCCTTCCAAGTTGTTGTCCATGTGTATTCATATTTCATCATTATAATCCTTTAGGTCATCTGTATTAACTCGGTCGATCTACAAGAAATTAAAGAATTTTTTTGTATTATTTGTCAACAAAGTACTTAACTCATTAACCAAATGCACACTTAATATGAAATGAATAAAGAATGACTTTAATCATTCATAACAACTAAATCTATATTAAAAATAAAATAAAAAAGAACAAATATGCGTAAATGAATAAAGCACAATCCTAAAACCTCTTATAGACTCAAGAAGTAAACTTTCTTAATGATTAACTTAAAAAGCATTGCTTCTTTTAGTCACTAATGATTATAACTTAATCAAGAAAAAAATCATTTTTTGCTCTCGCTCTCACAAAAAAAAAAAAAAAAAGAACTAATTCAAATACGAATGAGCAAAAAGTAACGTTAAAAAATAAGCAAAAGAGGCTAAAATTACCGTTCATTTAGAATCAGATTAGTAAAAAAATAGCAATATTCATATTGGTTTTCAGAATCAGAAATCAAACTTCAGTCTTCACATTTCAGAAATCGGAACTTGAAAACTTCATAATCAGAAATCCGCTAAGTAAAAAGTAGGGAACCAAAGACTCTCGTATTTAAAATCAGGAATCAGATAAGCAAATAACCAATAAGGTTGATTACCTAATGGATCTTAAAGAGTACTCGTTTTGCCAATAATTGACTTGTAGGTCTTGGTCTAGAAACTAAGAACAAAGAACACGAAGAGCAAAAGTGTTTCTTTTCGTTTTTGCTCCTATGTATCTGTGTATATTCGTAGCCTTAGAATCGAGAGAAAGGCATCAGGCGCCTCTTCTAGTGTCACTGATGATAGGTACGACAATGGTTGCAGCGTGAGGTGATGAAGCTGAACAGATCTTCATGGTAGTATGTATACAATGGAGGCGGCTTTATTATTAAACCTTAGAGAGAGAGAGAGAGAAGATAGAGGGGCGAATATAGATATGAGAAAGATGAAAGGAAAGAGGTGAGAGGGTGAGGAATTAAAGGAAATAGGTAAAGTTGCAATTCCTATTATGCCCTTCTGATCATTTAAAATTTACACTTTAATACCATTAGTTTTAGAATTTCCATAAACCATTCGTTTAATAATAACCTTAGATCTAAGTATTTAAATGGTCCAGATCTTTTCTCGTGTTATCAACATTTTAGGTGTTCTCATTTGATCGTACTATATATATATATATATATATATATATATATATATATATATATATATATATATATATATATATCTTATAAAGCTATCATTTTTCCTTCAACCTCATGCATTTGAAACTCCCATGCTTTTTTCCTTTCACCACATTCATTTGAAACTTCCATGACTTTTCAATTTCTTTCTAATAATAATTATAAGTTGGTTCATAAGATTAAATAAATATCAAACGTAAAGTGTAATCATATATAAACTAAATTTCAATATTAAAATAATATCTTTACTTCTACTTACAAAGTTATGTTTTTAACTTTTAACATATTATACTTAATTTATTAGTTTTAATATATTGTTGGATGTAAAAGATTATCATTTTAAAGATACAATTTTGGAACAATTTGTATAAAATAGTTAAATTATTAATTTAAATATAATATTACAGGTTTAAGTTAATATAAATTTTAGTTTACCTTAAACAACCCAAAAAATATTTTTTAAATAGCTAAAAGTGATAAATTGTAGTGTTTTTGTAATAATGATTATAAGTTGGTTAATAAGGTTAAATAAATATCAAAACTAAAGTGTAATCATAAATAAACTAAATTTCAATTTTAAAATAATATATTTACTTCTATTTATAAAGTTATGTCTTTAACTTTTAACATATTATATTTAATTTATTAGATTTAAAATGTTGTTGTAATAATGATTATAATTTGTATGTAAACCATTATCAGTTTAAAGGTATAACTTTTAGACAGGTTAGACAAAATACTTAAATTGTTACTTTAAATATAACATTACAGTGTGAACTTAGATATAAACTTTAGTTCCACTTAAAAAACCAAAGAATATTTTGTAAATAATTAAAAGTGATAAATTGTAGTGATAAATGCAAAAACTAAATTGTAATCTCAATTTAACTAAAATATTTCCTAAAGATATTTTTATAATCATTAAATGTTTTCAAATAAGTAGCGTAAAATAACTTACAATAACAACAGTTAAAAATAACTCTATATAAATGATTATATTGTTACCTTTAAAATCAAGAAACAATGTTTGATGTTTTAAATAATTATAATGACAGAAATTAAAACATTAAGCAAATAAATTTAAAAAAATTAATTAACAATAACAATAACTATAAATAACATTAAACCATATATTATATTTAATTTTATTTATGTGTAACTCGCGGGTAGAAGTCATTCAAACGATTAAGATAATGTTGTTATAATAGAGGTATATATTATCATATAATTCAAAATAACCAATATATTATATCAATTTAGTATATGAATTATTATATCAAAGTTAACAACAACATTATTGTTATATTTTTAAAAAAACATATATTTGTAAAGACTTCAACTATATAGGTGTTTTTGTGCAACGCACGAGCATTCAACTAGTATATATATACTTTAATAAATGAAAGTTTTTTTTGCAACGTGTTATCCTCTTATACATTATGTCACATTTCATTTTGTGGTAAATTTAAATTAAATTTTACTCATGTGTCATTTTGTGTTTTTTTTTTTTCATTTTATTAAATTTCATATAATATTTAAATGTAATAAATATAATAATAAATGTATATCTAAATTATTAATGCAACTTTCCTTATAATTCTTAAATTTCTAAATTGAATCCAATTATTTTAGTTCTTTATTTATTTAAATTATTAGTTTAAATTTAAAAGATAAATAAGCACTTCAATTTTAATAATTAAATATTTTACTTTTTTCTTATAAATTTAAATTTTCTAACTCGTTAGATCTTGTTTATTTTTTGAATAAAAATATGTAATACATGAGTCTCACAGCTAGTATATATATATATATATATATATATATATATATATATATATATATATATATATATATATATATATATATATATATATATATATATATATATATATATATATATATATATGTGTGTGTGTGTATGTGTGTGTGTTTGTGTCTATGAAGAGGGATGTAAGTGGGTGGGATTATATTTTTTTTTAATTAAATAAATAGTAAGTACAAAAATGGAAAAAAAGGGACAAAAATATCATTTCAAATATATTCAATTTTGAAATGGACAAAAAACACAACAAAAAACTTATTTTGGATACAATTCCAAAATATTTTGGATCAAATTCACAATTTTTGACAAATCACAAGAACCAAATTTGCAATTAAGTCAATAATTAACCATAGCAAAATGGTCATAGAATCTTAACTTAATATTTACCATTAAAAATCAATTTTTTAAATTTGCAATTAAGTCGATAATTAACTATTGTAAAATGGTCATATTCATAGAATGTTAATATAATCTGAAAAACATAAGAAAATCATGAATTACAATATGATTTGTGGAACATTTTAAAACCAAATGTTACAATTTTAAGTTTACATCACATTCAAGCACATGTAGCACGACTGAACCCAAAAATTGTGATTGAGGGTGGATCTGACAAACTTTACAGAATGTAACAAAGTCCAATGTATGCTAAACACATTTCAGTCTGATACAAAGTCCAACATATGCCAAACACATTACAATCTGTTCTGTAACGTCCCTATTATGCGGAAAAAACAAACCTAAGTGCTAAAAATAGGGATGAGCATATGGACCGGGGAACCGACCGGAACCGGTTCCAAAACCGGAACCGAAACACAATGGAACTGGTCGGGCCGGGACCGATACTATAATTTCATCAATTTTTGGAACCGGGACCTGGTAAGATCTGGTTGTTTGAACCGATCTAAAACCGAGAACCGAACCAGATAACTCACTCAAATTTTGAAAGTTGCATAATTCACTCAATTTAACTTGTTTTGACCTGAATCTATTTCCTACATGTAGATTAGGATTTGTAGTTACGTTTAGATTATAAAAACGTTTGATTTGGTTAAAAATTTGAAGGAGTTACAAGCCCCACAAGGAAGCGTGTCAAATCAGAAATTTTTTTATATTTCAACAATTAAATATAATCTGACTTTGTTGTTTAAATGTGCATAACTCACTCAATTTAACTTATTTTGACGTGAAACCTTTTCATACATGTAGACTAGGATTTTTAGTTAAATTTAGACTATAAAAACTCTTGATTTGGTTAAAAATTAAATTAGTTACAAACTCTGCAAAGAAGGATGTCAAATCATAATTTTTTTATATTTCAACAATTAAACATAATCTGACTTTGTTGTTGTGCATAACTCACTCAATTTAACTTGTTTTGACCTGAATCTTTTTCCTATATGTAGATTATGATTTATAATTAAGTTTAGACTATAAAAACATTTGATTTTGTTAAAAATTGAATGAGTTACAAACCCTTGCAGGTGTCAAATCAAAATTTTTTTATATTACAACAATTAAACATAATCTAACTTTGTTGTTTAAATGTGTAGTTTTTTTGACCTGAATCTTTTTCCTACACTTAGTTTAGGTTTCGTAGTTAAGTTTAAACTATAAAAACACTTGATTTGGTTAAAAATTAAATGAGTTACAAGCCCCGCAAGGAACTGTGTCAAATCAAACCGGTTCCAAAATCGAAACCCGGCAAAACCCGGAACCAGTAGAACCGCCGGGCTGATTCTGTTCTTGATTTTGGCTGAAGCCGGTTCCCGGGTTGGGCCGGTTCGGCCGGTTTGGTGCGTTTTCTCCTGCCTAGCTAAAAATGATACAATTTAGAACTTAATTTCAGAAGGACTTACAAAATATCTAAAAGACAAACAAAAATCGAATCAAACCAAAACAAAAAATGTTAATCTGCTATTTCAAACCGAAGCTTCTAAATATTCCACCAAGGGAAGTAGATCTGGATACGATAAAATCTATCAGAAAATTTGGGCTTCCAGATTCAAAATGTTCTTTTCCTTAACTTCAGAAAACACCTGGAATTGGCTTTTAGTATATATGATCCATTGATTGCTACTCCAAACAGTTACAGATTTAAGACAAGACAATCTATAAAGATTAAACTGAACTTTTGTAGAATCATCCAGAAGCGCATGAAATGAAGCAAACATCATTGATTCATTGCCAGATTTTATGCACATTAAAACCACATAAATTACACTAGACAACTCCTACCAAATCTTACTATGATGAAACAGATTCGACATTAAACTTCATGGATTACCCAAAAAACAAAGGATATGATATATGCCCGGCTTTACTCTACTTGCTATTTATATGAAGACTGCAAAAGCTTCGATAAAAACTTCAACTTCACAGTCCAAAAGGGCATCAGGATTCAGGCAACAAACAAACTACTAGTAATCAAAATTCAGTCAAGGAAACCTGTTTTTCGCCACACGGCATTACGAACTAATCGCAGATCCCTCCCTTTCAGCGTTCTTCCAGCGCCTTCCAGAACTGAAAAAGTCGTATGCGGCGACTTGGATGAACCTCTCGCTACGATCTCGTGCGGCGGAAGCATTTCTTCTTCGTCATCCTCTCCGATGTCAACGTCAGCAAGTTCGCCGCCGGTCCTTGGCTTCCTCGCAAACATCGGAACATTCACCGGAGCCGATTGCTGAAACTTCAGCGGCATAGACTGAGACAAATCTCTATCTAGCTTATTAGGCCTGGGAATCGAGGGAATTAACCGCGAGGATGATGGAGCAGGGGTCGTTGGAGAAGAGATAGTAGGGTTTCTTCGGTTCAGAACAGGGCGATTGTTAGGTTTACGGCCGTTATCCTCCGGCAATGCAGCCAGAATGCCGAACTTATCCTGGTGCCGGAACGGCTGATGGTTACCGGTAGGGTTCCAGTTGTTTCCTTTGACCGGATCTCCCGGTTGGCGCTTCTGTTCGGCGAAATCCCCTGTCCAGAACACGTCATCTTCACTGAAATCGTCTCCTGCAGCAGACGATCCACCAGAAATGACACCGGAAGATGAAGGCGGCGAGAACACACCGAGGAACCTGTCGGAAGAAGGTGACCGCCGATGACGGTAGCTAGCAACACCATTCGGTTCCATCAGATATACATGAATGCACCCTTGACTCGGAGATTATATTGTTGCAGAAAAAGGTAATTATCCGGTACAACGAGCCTCTGTTTAACCTTTTACATCTAATATTCAATCGACGGTTAAGGATTTGCCTCCGGTGGGACCACCGTGATCTGGGGTCTGATGATCACGAGGATTTGAGTTGTTATAGAATGACGTGGCATGTGGACGCCGAGTGACGGAAAACGTAATAATATGGTGCATAAGCCCAAGACGTGGGCCCCATTTTGACTATGCACTGATATTTATTTATTTATGTTGTTTTTGTAATGTTTATTGGTTTTTCTTAAATATAATGTATTTTTACTATGTTAGTTTAAATGTACTGATATGGCTATGCACAACAATTATGAGGGTGTCGTAAACGTTTTTTATTTTGAAAATTTGGTTTGATATAAGTTTTTATCATTTTTTTGTTATGTTTTGCCTATTTTTGTTATGTTTAGCCTATAAAACCATACGGAATACAAGTCACGAGCCGGCAATGGACCACGACCGTGCACACTAGCCCAGCCGGTCGTGGTTGCTCCGTTTCGTGGTGAGTCGTGATGGCCATCATGATTGTAAACAACGAAAGAGATTGGTGCTTTCCTCGATTGTGAGTTAACGGTTATATTTTAAATACACAACGTTCATATTTTATTTTAAAAAAATTATTTACCTTTCAAACACCATTAAACATCTTTTATAAATATCACATTTATTCTCTCATTTTACTGAGACAATTCTTCTCTCATTTTCTGACAATCACATACTTGTTTTGCCTGACCATTCAAAAACAATGCCTATTAAAAGAATGAATTTGTTAGAAAATGAAAAAGAGAATTTAACACTAGCTTGGGTATTGGTGTCGGAAGAGGTAGAAACTCAAATTCGTAATGAGTTTTGGGTAAAAGTTCGAAACGTTTTTAATGGGTTAATGGGTTGTTGAAGTTGTAATCTTGATGAAATATGTCTGAAGATTCGCGATATGAGGTTTAAATGCCGTGAGTTTGGAATTTATAACTTTGTTATAAACAACCACACAAAGGCCGTTTCATGTGGTCATACATCAATATGAAGACACAAAACACATATCGTTTAGACACGTTAAAGCTTGACTAAAATTGAGAGAGTGCCCAAAACTCAATCATTAAAAATAATAAGGTTTAAAAAACTAGTTTAAGTTGTTTGTGGTTACATTTTTATGTTTTTCTATTTTATTTTAAGTTGTGTGTTTTAAATTAATGTAATTGTTATTTAATTGAATAAAAAACTAGTTTTAAAAAAATATGTTTTATTGTACTTTGTTAATGTAATATGGTATTTTAGTTTAATGAAAAACTAATATTTAAAAAAATTATATGTTTTTAATGTATTTTTAAATTAAATTTAATTAAAAAAATAAGATGGAATGATGTATTTAGTGGTAGGTGTACCAAGGCTAGTGGTAAGGAGTGTAGTGCTGATCTGACATCCACCACTATAATGGTTAGTGATGGGTATAACGGATGACCTAAATGAAATGTTGATATCTTTGCCTATCAACTTTTTTCTAATTTAAAAAGATATAGCATTTACTAATCAAAATAAATAACACAAATATTAATTAAAATAACATAATATTTCATTAAATAAACATTGGTTGGTTGAGAAAAGAATTTTTTGATAATTTTTCTTTAAATAAATTTTTAATAACTTTTCTTGAAATAAATATATCATGTTTGAAGAGTTGTATGACGTGCATTAAAAAATACCCATAAATTTGTTGGGTAAAAGTCAAACATGCCAAACATTTATGCATTGCCTTATTGTACCATGAGCTAATCTAAAAATATCTTCAAGCAATGAGAAGTGGTATAGATTTTGGATAAAAGTTAATGTTGTTTTAACGGGCGGTGAGAACTCATGGGTGAAAATTATCACCGGCAAAAATTACGATCAAGGGATGGTGTTTCCCGCTGGCAACACCCATCACATCTGCATACTGACGATAAGATTATCACGACACCCTACGGCCTTATAAAACATTAGTTTATGTAATTTACAAATTATTTCTTTAAAATCATGTATAGGTGGTTCGGTAAAAACACATATGTAATAAGTAGAAAAATATATGTCAAAGTTATTATCCGGTCTATGTATCTTATTCAACCAACTTCAAACGGATGCATTAAAATAAATGTTGTTTTGGTGATAAAAACTACATATAAAATTATCAATTGATAACATGATATAATAAAATTAAAAATATTCGCTGCAAAACAAAATTATGACATAATTGAATTTTGAATTTGAATTTGTGCTCACCTCGTGTGTAAAAACATGATAGTGTGTCATTTTGTGTCTATTTAAAATTCGACAAAATTGATATGATTTAACATGTTTTTGTCGTGTCTTTCTTGTTTGACGTGTTATATATGCTCAAGTATGATTTAAATAAATTAATGCTTATTTTACGTTATCTTTGTCGTGGCATGTCATGTTTTTCGTGTTTTAATTGGATTGTTTTCGTGTTAGTGGAAAAAAAACAAACCATCATGTCGTGTCGTATTCGTGTTATATAATACAATGTCATATTGTGTAAAACAATACACAACAAGATTATTCAACTTGACACCCATGAAACATATTTTATTTTAGAGTAAATTACACGAATGGTCCCTATGGTTTGGTGTAATTTGCACGTTTGGTCCCTAACTTATTTTTTTTTAACTCGTAAGGTCCCTAGTATTTGTTTTTGTCACGCGCTTGGTCCTTGTCTTACCTAAAAAGACTATTTTGCCCTTGATTTTTTCATTTATTTAATCAAACACACTCCCAACCTCACTCCATCACCTTACCTTACCTACCCCACCATTTTCCCCTATTTAAATAATAGTATTTTTAGGTAAGATAGGGACCAAGCACGTAACAAAAATAAACAGTAGGGACCAAGCATGTAACAAAAACAAATAAGTTAAAAAAATAAGTTAGAGACTAAACGCGCAAATTACCCAAAACCATAGAGACCATTCGTGCAATTTACTCTTTATTTTAAGATTGATTAGTACTAAACATATTAAATTGAACTTATATTTTCCATGATACACCAAAAAATTGCATTTAACAAAATAGTACCATTGGAGACAAAAAAAAAAGAGAGCAAAAGTCCTCAGGGGTTCACATAGAGTGTAGAGAGCAAAAGACTTAAATACCTCAGAGATTTGGAGGAATAACATGGATGGAAAAAGGTCAACCTCCACCGAAGAAGATACAACATTTGAAGAAGAAACCAAGATCATGCCGCCATAGACTAGGGCACCACAACGAATGACATTTCCAACATCTTATATAGTTAGCTTCTTGGGGAACCTCCGACCTATGGAAGGTCTTTCAAAATCTAGGTTGTTTGGTCGAAGTTTACGTTACTCAAAAGAAAGACGAGAAAGGTGGTAACTTCATGTTTACTAGATACATCAAAAATTTGAATAAGAGGGGCTTGAGAAAATATATGAGATTAGGATTGGTAACCGCATTCTCAACATTAACATATCCAAGTTCAATCGAAAGAACCATGTTGTTGCCAACATATCAAAGCCTTCAAGTGTGGTCCAATTACAATGTTAATGGGAACCAAACTTGTTTTCCTATGTAAGTTGAGAGCTATCAAGAATGCCTTTGAAACAAAACCTTATACTTTTTTTTTGAAAAACTATTACATTTGACAAACTTTTTTATTTGGACAAACTTTTTCGTTTTGGCTCATAATTCCCTGTTTTTCTTGTTGTTGCTGTTTTAGGGTTTTTGATAATTCTAAACAATAAAATTTGAAGAAAACATTGATCTTTTTCAAAACAAAGAGTAAGGATGTCATGTCCAGTTTTGGTTGGCTAAATACATATAAAATTTTGCAGGATACTTAAATTGTAGTACGTGAAGAACAACAATCTACTATGGTTTGACATCTTAAATTGTTTGCAGAATCAAACATAAAAACAACTTTCATGTTGTAATCTATGTTTGAATATTAATTCAACTTTCATGTTTTTCCCATTACAAACATTTTCAATCTAAAAAATGATTTGATTTATAGTAATGTCATTATATTCTTTTTAGACTCAACTTTCCCATCAATTGTCATATCAATAATAGCATACTCAACAAATTCTTTATACATTACATCATTATTCAATTTTAGAATAGGATATGCAAAACACTTAGTTAGCAAACACATTACATTTCTCTCCAAGTTAACAAATGCAATACCTTTAGTTAGCAAACATGAAACTTCAACTTATGTATTTGCTAATTTGGAGACTAGAGGTCTTGTATTTTATAACTGAAGGCTATGTGTTTGCTAATTTGAAATTGAGTAATAATATAATGTATAAGGAATATGTTGACTCGACTATTCTTGATATGGCTATTAGTTGGGGGAAATGAGTCTCAAATGAATCTAATGACATTAGTGCATTACCATGGATCAAATCAGCTTTAAGATAGAAATGTTTTTAAAAGGGAAAACATGAAAACTTAAATCAGATTCAAACATAAATTGGAGTTCAGAAACAGTCGTTTTGTTTGATTCTAAAAACAATTTGAGATACAAGTCAGGTTATCTCATTGTTCTCCGCCTACTACAATCTTTAAGCATTCTGCAAACCAATTTTGATATACATTTTGTCAACAAGAATTACACACGACATTTTTGCTTTTAGTTTTGAAAAAAAATGTTTCTTTCAAGTTTTAATGTTGAAAAACTATGAAAAATTATAACATCCCAAAAATACTAAGTAATTTTTTTTTCTTTTAAGTCAATCAAAACCACCAATCAGTCATTCCAAAACCCATAAAAGTAGCGATAATGTATAAAATAGTTATCAGAGTACAAATCATATCATAAAATGCAGAACACTGGCGGATGTGATGCAAACATGTTGAGCTCTTCCCTTTGGAATCGGAAGTACCTGAAACATAAATATAAACCATAAGCACAAAGGTTAGTGAGTTCCCCAAAATACTGCATACCATACATTCATATCAGCTCGAGGATGTACGAGTCTATTTCACCCTCGAGTCTATTTCACCCCCGAGACTATTTCAACTTACTCGATATTTTTTAACCGAACGGGTCTATTTCACCCCCAAATCTATTTCAACTCAATCGGTATTTTTTCAACCGACGGGCCCATTTCACCTTTGAGTCTATTTCAACTCAATCGGTATTTTTCTACCGAACGGGTCTATTTCACCACCGGGTCTATTTTACCCCACATACATATAGCATACAGACATACATGCATACAACAAGAGTCACAAAGACAACAAGCACATACGACACCTAGTATCCTACAATATAGTGAGAAGACTCACCTCAATCGATATTCAGGTAAACCTCACACTCGAGCTGCTGCTACAAAATCTCCTCACACTAAACATATCCAAACAACCCTAATTAACAATTAAGGTAAATATTCCAACTTAACATGTCCAACCACCAATTAAATCCCCATTTTGGAAAAAGACCATTTTACCCTTCTAAGTCCTCAACCCCTCACAGTTGACCAAAAGTCAAACTGGTCAAAAAGTCAACAGTCAACAGTCAACCTTTCGTTGACTTACGCGCTACGTACATCTTACTCTACGTAGGACGTAGAGTCTTATCCAGAAAACGGACCAGAATTGGGCTACACTGTGTGTAGCCCAGATTATGTCCCACGTACAGAGTTGTTAATCCATTTTTACTTCATGCTCTTAATTCGTATAGACAAATCATCAAATGCTTAGATCTGTCCCAGTAAACTTCTATAGTGATAAAGTTGATAACTTTATGCCTTTGCATGGCTAAATGGAGCTCAAACTCAAACCCTAGTTTCCTAACACCTTTAATGCCCAAAAGCTTGTGCATAGATGAAAGATAGCAACAAAGATCCTATTTTTATGACATATGAACCTCAGAAACAACAAGAAATGACAACCTTAAGCTCTGGAGTAGCTCTTACTCACAAGAACCAAAATCATGGGACAAGAAGCATGCAAACTAAAAAACTAACCTAGATCTAACCCAATGAATCATAAAGATGAGAACTTTCTACCTCCTGAAGTTGGCAAATGAGATAAAAGCTATAAATCTTCAAGCTTGAGCCACACCAATCCACGATGATAGACTTCTCCTTCTTCAAGTGCACCGAAAACACACAAAAAGGCTCAAAATTTGCTCTATGGAATTAGGGTTTTGAGTTAGCCGCTCAAGAGGGTGGAGGTTGATGATAAGAAGAGCCTCAAGGGGGTTAATGTCCTTAAATTGGGCTCAAGATCCTGAAATTAGGGTTTGCACCTTGCGGGTTACACCCTGTGTAACTTGGGTTACACCCCGCGTAGGGCATAAAACCCATGTATCCATTTAATGAATTACACCTTGCATACTTGGCTATCTGCGCCCTGCATAGAGCTAAAATTCTCAAAATAAAAATCTTAAAACATAAAGAAAATGTACCTAATAAACGGGCATTACAAGTCTCCCCCGCTTAAATTAGACTCCGTCCTCGAAGTTTGTTGTTGAAAATAACTTGGGGTGATGCTCTCTCGTCTCCTCATCAGGTTCCCAATGTACATTCAGAACTCTTCCGTCTCTGTCATTGCACCTTCATCAACTCTACTACCTTGTTGTGCAAGGTCTTGGTCTTTCTGTCAAGAATTTTCACTAGTATCTCAACATAGTCCAGGCATCCGTCCACCTGAATACTATCCAACAAAACTACTGTAGAATAATCGGTCGGGCACTTTCGCAGTTGAGAGACATGGAACATGCTGTGAATTTGGATAAACTCGGTTGGTAAATCCAACCGATATGGAACCCTGCCTACCCGAGTAACAACCATGAAAGGACAATTGAACACAAGTCGTAGCTTACCCCACTTCCGAAATCAAATGGCACCTTTCCAACGTGACACCTTCGTAAGTACCATGTCGAAAACCTGAAACTCACGACTAGATTGCCGCCGATATGCGTAGCTCTTCTATTGACTTTGTGTGGTCTGTAACCTCCTGCGTACTTGTAGAATCATCTATGTGGTCCAAAGCACCACCTCCATACTCCCCATGACTCGCTAACCGACCTCACCCCAATAGATCGGGGTCTGACACTTTCTCTCGTAAAACATCTCAAATGGAGGCCGATCAATACTGGCATGGTAGTTGTTGTTGTAGAAGAACTCAGCCAACGGAAGATACGTATCCCAGCTCTCACCAAAATCTTGCGTGCATGCTCGAAGCATATCCTCCAATGTCTGAATAGTTATCTCATTGTGACCGTCGTTCTGAGGGTGGAAAGTCATGCTAAAGTTTAGTAGAGTACCCAACTTGTAACACTCAATTTAAAGTATTTTACATTTTTACCCTTGGTATGAAAAGTGTTTGCAAAAATGGTCCCAAATGGCATTAAATGAGTAATAGAGGTTGTGTGCATACGTTGGGTGTACGTCTAAGTACGTTGGGCGTATGTGGTTAGGGGACAAACCTTAATTTTTAGGGTTTGGACCCTATTTAAACAACCTTATGCCCCAAGGTTCTCTCATTACTAGCCTTCATTAGCCATTTGAGCCTCCTTTTTGAAACCCTAACTCATTTAGAGAGATTTGATCATTGTATGTGTGTGTGTGTGTTTTGGTAGGTTTTTGGTGAACCTTGAAGAAGAACAAGCTTGGTGAAGGAGCCTTGATCAAGTTGGAGCTTGTACATCCAGAGTTTACTCACATTTCTCAACTTCATAGAGGTATAAAGTATTGACCTTGGTTATTTAATGCTTAGATATAGATCTAGTGAAGTTTTGGGCATATTTTGGTTCCTTGAATGAGTTCTAGTGATTAAATGTCACTCCAAACATTTTTACTTGCTCCTCTTGATGTTTTTGAAGTCACTAGTTCATAAAGGTTACATCTTGAGGGTCATAAATCAACCATGCATAATTTAATGACCATTTGGTGAAAGTAGAATGTTAAATCTTGGGTTTGAGTCTCCTTGAGCCATGAAAAGATATCAAGTTAATGAATTTATCAGTTAGGACGTCTCACTTGAGCTGGATATGTGTTTTAGACATTAGGACTTAAGCATTAAGTGCTTAATAAGAGTTTACGCATTTTGAGGAGTACGTGGGGCGTACAAAAGTGTATGTTCAGCATAGCACGTTTGAGCCCCGATCCCTTCATTGTGAAACTTATATGCGGGGCGTAACTGTTGGTACGTAGGGCCTACTCACAAGAACCCTTATTTGGTCTGTTTCTTGGACTTTAGGACTTTAGACTTGGGCCATGGTTTATTGGGCCCAGACCAGGAAGGGTAAATGGTTCGTTTACCCATTTATAAGTGTGAATTGGTATTTAGGCTTGTAGTTGTGGTTATTACCCTACCTATTTATGAGAGTTAGTTTTAAATGTGTTCACTTGAGGTGCCACTGTAGCATCAGTCTGCGAGTGTGTGTATTTGCATCAGTTGATTGAGGTGAGTCTTCTCATTATGTGTGGTAGGTCGAAGGCAAAAATTCTGGCCCATAGATTATCATTACTAGAATTCTAGTTGTCTATGTGAATTTTGCATGTATCGCATGTATCTTATGTATGTAGGGCGGGGCCCGATGCCAGGCGGAGCCTGATGAGTGTGTTGGACGGGGCCCATCGCATGTCACTGACAGATTTGTATCGGGCGAGGCCTAATGGATGTCGGGCGCTGCCCCATGTACATATGTATGTATGGTATGCTTTATGTTTGGAAACTCACTAAGCTTTATGCTTAAGGTTTTCTGTTTATGTTTTAGGTACTTCTAGTTCGAAGGTGAAGGGCTCGGGATGATCACATTATACACACCATGATTTTCCGCTTTATTTGACTCTGATGTACTTTGAATGATTGTTGACATACTCTGATTTCCGTATGGTTTTTATAAACGTGTTTGGTTGATGGTTTTATTAATAAAAAAAATTAAATATTGGTTATAAATTTTGAGAAGTTATAAGTTGGTATCAGAGCCTTGGTTTGGGGGATTCGGGCATACTCTCTGGTGTGTCTGAAATCAAACTGAGGGTTTTGTAGATTTTTCATAAAAATAACTATTTTATTAAAGGATTTTCTAATAAATGAAAGGGGTGTGGTGCATGCAATCGACCTAGCTTAAGTAAGTTTTCCCAAAATACTCATACATGTTCTATGTCATATGTTTTGAATTGTGAATTTGTGAATCGCATGCTAGATTAGAGATAAGGATCTGCTCAGGGTTGCATGATAGAATGCTAGGAGAGATGCCTTTATATACCTACTGTATGAGCTTGTAAAGTTTCATGCTAGTACTAGATCAGTCAGTTGATAGGATAACATGTTTAGGTTATACTTTGACTCAGATTACTCAATGCTCAAATGTTGCTTGGTTTGTGCTTTTAGGAGTTCTCATTAATATCATCTAACTAGTAAGTGAATGTGTTAAGTTACATGTTACTGAGATTAGATAATTTTAGAAGGTTAGGTTAACCATATTGCACAACTCTTGTTTGAGTCCAACCGTTGTAGTGTGAGACCTTTCAATCGAAGAATTATCTGGTGTCGGTAATATGTAGTTGTATTTGTAAGCTAGTTGGAAGGTGTTAGAGGGGGTTCCTTCTACAGTTGATGACAGAGAGTGGTGTGATGGTAGTCCTAGGAAAACCTAGGAGGTGATTTGATGCAGTGGGCTTAACTTTGTTAGATACCATTTGAATTGATAGGGAAGTAACTTGGAGGATTCAGGGCGATCCTTGAGGAAAGCACGTATGGATAAATGTGGAAGGTAGAACTAGGCCCGTACTAATGGAAGCAAAGGATCCATGCTTGAGTCAAGGAAAGTCACGGTGATGCCAGGGAGTTGTAGAATGTGGGATTCTTCGAGTATATTCTGATGGTTGTTATGGTTTATTTTCAGTACAGTGGTCACTCGAGGAAGTTTTGATAGAGGTATGGGTGCCGATGATGGTTCTGGTGTTGGTGATGGTTTAGGTTTTGGCTCTGGGGCTGGACATATGGATGATCATATGTGGGAGTTCATTTCATTTGAGATTACCCACAGTATTCTGGAATAGACTCCTGTGATCATCGGTACGAGGAAAGAGGGTATCATGGAGATTCTGGATGAGCACTTAGGCGCTTTTCATTCTGAGATGGTGACGATGGTGGGAGCTCGTTCTTTAACTTTCAGAGAGCTTCGTGCATGTGGGGCTCCGGAGTTCTTTGGAAAGAAAGACCCTATTGGGAGAAAGCGTTGGTTAGTGGATGTCACAAACACCTTCCGTACTAGATGCTGCCCTGAGGGGTCAAAGGTTAGACTTGCATCCTATCTTTTGAAATACAAAGCTCGTAAAAGGTGGGAGGAGGTTGGTTATGCCTTGGGAGGTGAGGCGGTTGAGTCAATGAATTGGGAGGATTTTGTGATGAGGTTTTGTGTTGAGTTCGTGCCTATGATTGAGGTCCAGCAGTTTGTGAGGGTGTTTCAGGGCCTTCGCCAGACTATTGAGACAGTGGTAGAGATCACCGCTATGTTTCGCGAGAGGAATATATTGGTTCCTCAGTATGTAGTGGACAAGGAAATGAAGAAGGCGAGATATCATGATATGTTGAGGAGTGATATCAGACAATTTGTGAGCATATCCAGTTTCAGGACACTGGATGACATGGTGGTGAAATCCAGAGAGAGGGAGATTGCCCTAGAGAAGGAGAAGAAGAGGAAACTGGATCAGGTTTAGTGCTCAAAGTGTTCGGGCGAGAGGCCCAAGGTTTTTGATTCAAGATCAAGGGGCCAGTATGGACGGGGCCGGTGTGGTAAGTGTGGCAAGATGCATGATGGAGCTTGCAGGGTGGGTGGTTCTAGTTGTTTCAAGTGCGACAAGACGAGTCACTACAACACAGATTGCACTATCACCACCACCACCCAAGTATTTGATTTGATTTGCTTCCATTGCAATAAGAGGGACCATAAGAATTCCAACTGCCCGAGTTTAGCAACGATAGGACTAGTTGTAGTGCTCGCCTTGGCGACCTTCAAGATTACGGATGGCCACCATGGCAAGGTGGAGGCGCATGTTGTGAGGAGCAGGGCATTTCAGCTGATATCCGAGGAGGCTCATGCAACACCATATGTAGTGATGGGTATGTATCTACTCCTTATCTCTTTATTTATTTTGATTTTCCTACTTATATTTGTGTTTTGCTTTTAGGTTCGTTCCTTATGAATGGTATCTCCGCTCTGGTTTTGTTTGATTTGGGGGCTACTGAATCCTTTGTATCTCTTGCGCTCAACAAGAGGTTTGTCGATGCTCCGGGTGAGCTGGATTATCCATTAGAGGTTGAGATTGTCGACGATTGTCCCGTACAAGTATCGAGGGTTCATCGGGGATGCACCTTAGAGATTTTTAATGAGTGGTACCCGATCGATCTGGTTCTCATTCCCCTGAGAGAGAGAGAGAGAGCAAGGTTATTATGGGGATGGATTGGTTGATCCCCAATAGGGCAATGATTGATTGTGAGCATTAGTTGGTACGTATTCAGACCCCAAGTAGGGAAGAGTTAGTGATTCAAGGAGAAAGTGTTCAACATGGATCGACTCTCTATTCGGCAGCAAAGGCCATACGTTATCTTCAGTTGGGTTCTTCCGGATTTGTGGCTTATGTGATGGATACCCGAGAGGTGGGTAAGGTGACTGTGGGCGATGTACTGATTGTTCGGGAATATCCGGTTTTTTCCCTAAAGGATTTGCTTTGAGTGCCTACGGAGAGGTAGGTGGAGTTTCGAATTAACTTAGTTCCAGGTGCGACTTTGATAGCCAAAACACCTTATCGGTTAGTACCCCCAAAGATACAGGAGTTGTCTACACAGCCGGAGGAGCTGCTTGACAATGTATTTATTCGACCGAGTAGTTCACCATGAGGAGCATCGATCTTGTTTGTGAAGAAAAAGGATGGATCACATCGGATGTGTATCTGTTAGGGAGCAAAGTCATGCTTTGATGTAGTTTGTGCTTACCTTCTTGTATTGTGTAATGAGTTATCTTTCCTATAAATAGGAAGTGAGTGACACTCATTTATGTAATGATCATTTTTAGAGTGTTAGAATAGAGAGAGAATTTGCATAAGACCCACTTTGTATGTTCTTTCTAGATCTAATGAGAGCTAAACCCATATTTATTTACTCCATGTGTTCATGATTTGTATGATGTTTCACTAGATCTTTCATATTCCGAATTTGTCATCATAATCAACACCACTACAATTGGTATCAGAGCAGGTGTTCTTGATTTGATCAAGAATTGATCCATGATGACATTTTAGATTTGGTGATTCTTCATGTTCTTATTGATCTTCGTGTTTAGAGAGTGTTTTGTGTTCTAGAAATCGAATTTTTCTTTGATTTGATCCATAATTTGATTTTCTCTCTCTAGAATACTTGTCTGTACCACTTTCTCTCTCTAGAATTTGGTTCATATTCACTTTCTCTCTCTAGAGATCTCTTCAATTATCACTTTCTATCTCTAGAAAAACTCAAGATCTTATCAATTGATCAAAGATGGAAGAAACAATTCGTGAAGATTGGTTTATGGAGGATTATCCATGGTCATTCAGTTTTGAATGAGATTTCAGTTGTTTTGTAACCGGGTATTTCAAACAAAATCCACTCATTTCTAGTATGAAATGTGAATATGCAAAATTCAATGGTTATCCTCTTGATCATGATCATCATAAGGGGTTGCTTAATCGTTTGGTAACAACTTATCATGAAAGAATGAAGAAGAAGAAAGATGATGAAGTAATTGAAGTAATTCGTCTTGATGAATGCATATATGGTGATAATGTTCTTGCTTCTTACTCGGATGTTCTTGATGTTCAACAAAAAAGAGTTCAATTTGATTCTCATGAAGATGAAAAAGTTTTTTGCTCAATTGGAGTTCAAAACGATGATATTTTGTGTTTTTGTGATTCGTTTGAAGGAATGATTCCTTATCGAAAGTCATTAATCCAAGAAATTCACAAATATCAAACTCCAAAAGATTTGATTCAAACTTGCAAAGTTGAAGTTGTCAAGAATGAAGTGGTTCTTGAAATCAGATCTTCAAGATGCAAAAAGATTAGAAAGAAAAAGAAGAAGAAGATTAAATGGAAGAACAAGTGGGTTTATTCTCAAAAATCATCAAATGTTGTTGTGAAGCCGAAATCCATGAAGCAAATTTGAGGTCCAAAGCAACAATCTCCAAGTGTTACATTGAATTTGAAGTCAAAACCCAAAAGTGTGGTGGTTCTTATGAAGATGTTCTTGGATCGATGAAGAACATGAAGAACACAAAGAACGAGTTGTACACTATGCATCGTGGGTGGTATAATGTTCAAATTGGAGATTTTCTCGCTCCAAAAAAATAACTAAGCTCTTCTAAATTTGATTCGTTTGTTGAAAATGGAACTCGAATCGTCAAAAAGGTATCACAAATTCTCAAATGGATTCTAAAACGTCCATAATTTCGATTCGTATTTTACATTTTTCAATTTTTGATAGATTTGCCTCGTTGGATGAAATTTGTTTCAACCCATTGATTGATCCAATTATTTTTTAGATCAAAATTCCAAAAATCATTCTCAAATTTGAAATTCACTGTTCATCAATTAATTCATTTTTCTTAATCTGAGCCCCAATTCTAGTTACTGTTCATTGATCGACCATTATGAGTACAATCATTCCTCTTATGATATGATAAGTGTTGTTTAAGCCTAAATGTTTATTAACATCAGCTGTCCGATTCGATGCTTCATATTATGCTTATACGAGTTGCACATTTAGATCGTCAAAACAACTTGTTATCTCGTTTTTTTCTTTCCTGTTAATCGTTTGATTTTTGATTGAATGCGATTTGTATTTGGATCAAAATCGTTTTGGATGTTTGTTCGATTTTGAAATGCAATTTGTATTTTGACATTTTGGAGTCAAAATCAGTGTTCTTGAGAACTTAAAACTGAATTGATCGAAACGGAAGATTAAATTGATTTGTATTTTGATTTTGAAACCAGCATGATGTTTGTGTTTGGTAAATCAATTGGAGTTATTAGGTTGAATGGTTTGGACAGATGAAATTTATTGGAGTCGGATGATTTTGATTTCGATTTGTTAAAAGCGAAAACTGTGTTTATGTTTGATTGGGAAGATACTGATACCGAAAAGTTGATGTTTGATATTTGATGGTCTTCAATTTCGAATGGTTTGCTTGAGAACACATTCTCTTTTGTATTACATCGATGAAGAACAAACGGTCGAGGCTGAGTTTTTTGCTTGATTGAAAGCGAACAGGATATATACATTTAGAGTTGAAATCGACTTCGAATGTTGATAAGTTTGACGTCGATTGATTTCGAAAGTTAGATATCGGTGTGTTGGGTTGCTTAAAGAACGAAAGTAGTGTTTTTGAGTTCGGAACAGGTGGTCATGGTTTGAAATTTCGATTTTGGTTAACGAGTTTAGATGAATTGATTCGCTATGGGTCAACTGGTTTGACCTTGGAATCGATGGATTGATTTTTGATTTTGAATGTCGATATGTTGATTCGATTTTGAGGAAACGAAATGTGTTATTGGTTTTACAGTCGAATGGATTTGATATTGGTGTCAAATATTGATTGTCTCCAGTTTGACTTCGAAGGTTTGGGAAGTGGCTGGGAAATTCGGTAGTCGATATTTCGTTGTTGATGATTTGTTGCTTGAAGACGAGTTGGAATCAACGAATCATGAATGGTTGGAGTCGATGGATACAAGCTTGATAACGAAGGCTTGTACTCGTGAAAGCGAAGAATTGATTTTGATAACGAAGAATTTGATTTTGGGAAGACCTGTAGCGAAGCGGTAGTTAAGAGACTGAATGATCAAAAAGTTATTCAGTGATTCGACATGCTTCCTTTGAACGATTACGAAGACACTTCGTTTTCAAGGACCATACATAGTTCCTTGACGAATTCTTGAACCTAATAACGAAGCGTGGTCAAGTACAAGCGAATTTGTTCCTTCGTTACCTGTATCACGAAGTGGGAAGAAGAAACCAAGCAAGTTTCGAATTGGGTCCCTACACTTTTGACGAAATGACACAAATGGTCCATATTCGATAGTGGTGTACAAATTGTAAGAATGGAAAATTTCTTTTAGCCCCTGCAATTTTGAAATGTTGGCAGAAATTATCCAAATGTAGTTAACGCGGAGTTACACTTTATGTCCAGTTTCATAAATGGGGGGGGGGGGGGGGGGGTCTCACATCTTACGTTGTTTTAGGCGCAACGGGTCCCTATAGAATTCTGAAAGTGACAGTTTATACCCGGATTTTGGAAATTCTCACAACTTTCACCCAAAAGTCGAAAATTTTCACAAAAATGGAAAATTTTCATGGTTTTTTCATGATTGTTTTTCCATGCAAGTTTTTCGAGGTTTCATTTTTGGCACACATCAAGGGGGAGTTATGTGAAGATTATTCATCGGGCGCTTCTCACCCTTAATGGGTTTTATAATCATTTTTTTATTATAAAAGGGGGAGAAAGAAGAGTGGGTATTCGAAGCTTCGGGTATTCATTTGTAGATTTGAAGACCGATATCATTTCGAGGGGGAGTTTGGTCTTGATCGTGCGAGCTCGTTGGATATTGAAGCTAGGACATCCAATCCTAACTTTGAGGGGGAGAATGTTAGAGTGCAAAGTCATGCTTGGATGTAGTTTGTGCTTACCCTCTTGTATTATGTAATGAGTTGTCTTTCCTATAAACAGGAAGTGAGTGACACTCATTTATGTAATGATCATTTTTAGAGTGTTAGACTAGATAGAGAATTTGTACAAGACACATTTTGTATGTTCTTTCTAGATCTAATGAGAGGTAAACCCAAATTTATTTACTCCATGTATTCATGATTTGTATGATGTTTCACTAGATCTTTCATATTCCACATTTGTCATCATAATCAAAACCACTACAATATCGACTACCAGGAGTTGAATAAGCTAACGTTGAAGAACGATTATCTACTCCTGAGGATTGACGATTTATTTAACCAGCTTCAAGGCGCATCTTGGTTTTCCAAGATTGATCTATGTTTGAGTTATCATCAGATGAGGGTTAGAGAGGAGGATATGCAAAAGACAACCTTTCATACTTCTTAGGGTCATTATGAGTTTGTGGTAATGCACTGTGGCCTTACCAATGCTTTAGCCGCATTCATGGATCTCATGAACCGTGTATGCAAACATATGTTGGATCGGTTTGTGATTGTGTTTATCAATGACATCCTCGTCTATTCCAAAACTCAGGAGCAGTATGAGGAGCATCTGAGAGAGGTTTTGGATACTTTAAGGAGGGATAATTTGTATGTGAAGTTCTCAAAGTGTTAGTTTTGGTTGCACGAGGTGCAGTTTCCGAGGCATCTTGTCAACCAGAATGGTATACTGGTCGGTCCGGCGAAGGTGGAGGCAGTGATGAGGTAGGAGGTTCCGAGGTCTCTATCAGAGATTCAGAGTTTCATTGGGTTGCCAGGTTACTATCAGAGATTTATTCATGATTTCTCCAAGATAGCATTTCTTTTGACCCGGTTGACGAATAAGACCGTCACTTTTCGATGGGGGCCTGAGCAGTATGCAACTTTTGAAATTTTAAAATAGAGGTTGTGCGAGACACCAATCCTTACCCTGCATGAGGGTGTTGAGGATTTTGTGGTATATTATGATGCGTTAATCACGAGTTTGGGTGCAGTGTTGATGCAGCGGGGTCATGTGATTGCATATGTTTCGAGGAAACTGAAGCCTCATGAGGCGAACTACCCTACGCATGATTTGGAGTTGGGGGCTGTGGTTTTCACCCTCAAAATTCAGCGACATTACCTCTATGGGTTCCGTTGTACCGTTTACACGGATCACAAGAGTCTGGGGTATTTGACGGACCAAACGAATCTGAACATAAGGCAACGTAGGTGGTTGGATGTGTTAAAGGATTACGATTGTGAGATCCTCTACCACCTGAGGAATGCTAATTTGATGGCCGATGTTCTCATCTGCAAGGTGGATACTGCTCCGATCAGGCATGTGTGTCTGAGGATGAACGTGATTACTACACTTCTGGAGCAAATTCGGGAAGCGCAAGTCGAGGTTATGACGGAGGAGCACCGAAAGAGCGAGTGTATAGTGGGTCAGGTGTCCTTATTTAATTATGATAGCTGAGGTTGATTGACTCTTCATCATAGGGTATGGTTTCCATAATGGGGCAGTGTGTGTCAGCTTTTGATGGAGGAGGCGCACAAGTCGAGGTTCTCTACTCATCCTGGAGCGAGAAAAATGTATAGAGATCTCCGGCTTGACTATTGGTGGCCATGCATGAAGCGGGATATGGCCTGGTATATGGAGAGGTGCTTTCATCAATGACTGCAGGGCAAAATGGAGTTGTTGGGTGTTCCCATTTGGAAATGGGAAGAGATTACGATGGATTTTATAACAAAGTTGCCATGGACGGCGTGTAGAGTGGATTTCGTATGGGTTATCGTGGATCGATTAACCAAGAGCACACACTTTATCCCGATCCAGGAGAATAGCTCGGCTGATAAGCTGGCCGACATCTACATTCAGGAGGTTGTGGTACGATATGGGGTGCCAGTTTCGATGGTTTCTGATAGGGATATTCGGTTTACTTCCAGGTTTTGGAAGAGATTCCACGAGGAGTTGGGTACTCATCTACATTTTAGCGCGGCTTTCCACCAGCAGACTGATGGTCAGAGCGAGCGGACTATCTAGGCTTTGGAGGACATGCTTCAGGCATGTGTATTAGATTTTGACAAAAGTTGGCATACATATCTCCGTTTGGCGGAGTTTTCATATAACAACAGTTATCACGCTAGCATTGAGCGAACTCCTTTTGAGATGCTCTATGGTAGGAAGTGTAGGATCCCCATATGTTGGGGTGAGGTTGGTCAGCAGGTTATGAGGAGTACGAATTTGCTACTCAAAAAGGCAGAATTGATTCAACAAGTTCGCGACAGACTTCAGATATCACGGAGTCAATAGAAGAGCTACGGCAATAGACGTTGTTCAAACTTACAGTTCCATGTTGGGGACATGGTACTCCTAAAGGTGTCACCTTGTAAAGGTTTCATCCGATTCAGGAAGCGGGGTAAGTTGGGTCCCCTGTACATTGGTCCTATCAGGGTTTTAGCCCTGGTGGGCAGGATTGCGTATCGTTTGGATCTACCTAAGGAACTCAATCAGATTCATAGCACATTTCATGTTTCCCAATTGTAGAAATGCTTGGTTGACGATTCCACAGTGGTCCCATTAGAGTAAATTTAGGTGGATGATCGCTAAATTATATTGAGACACCAGTGGTGATCCTTGATAGGAGGACGAAGACTCTGCGAAGCAGGGATTTCGATCTTGTTAAGGTGCAGTGGCATCACCGAAAGGGTTCAGAGTGGACGTGGGAGCATGAGGACGAGATGAGGGAGAATTATCTTGAGTTATTTGTGGCAACATACTTCGAGGATGAAGTATAATTCAAGTGGAGGAGATTTGTAACACTCAATTCAAGGTATTTTACATTTTTACCCTTGGAATGAAAATTGTTTGCAAATTTCATCCCAAATGGCAGTAAATGAGTAATGGAGATTGTATGTGTATGTTGGGCGTACGTCTAAGTATGTTGGGCGTACGTGGTCAGGGCCCTAATTTTTAAGGTTTGGAACCTATTTAAACAACCTTATGCCCCAAGGTTCTCTTATTACCACCCTCTATTACCCCTTTGAGCCTCTTTTTGAAACCTTGAGTCATTTAAAGAGATTTGATAATTATGTAATTGTATGTTTTGGTGGGTGTTTGGTGAACCTTGAAGTAGAAGAGGCTTGGTGAAGGAGCCTTGATCAAGTTGGAGCTTGTAGATCCAGAGTTTACTCACATTTCTTAGCTTCATAGAGGTATAAAGTCTTGACCTTGGTTATTCTATGCTTAGATCTAGATCTAGTGAAGTGTTGGTCATATTTTGGTTCTATGAATGAGTTTTAGTGAGTAAATGTCACTCCAGACGTTTTGACTTGCTCCTCTTGATGTTTTTGAGGTCCCTAGTTCATAAAGGTTGCATCTTGATGGTCGTAAATCAACCATGCATGAGTTAATGACCATTTGGTGAAATTAGAATGCTAAATCTTGGTTTTGAGTATCCTCGAGCCATGCAAATATATCAATTTAATGAATTTATCAGTTAGGACATCTCCTTGAGATAGATATGTGTTTTGGACATTTTCTCTTAAGCATTAAGTTCTTAATAAGATTTTTAGCATTTTGCGGAGTACGTAGGGCGTACAAAAGTGTACGCTTAGCATAGCACGTTTGAGCCTCGATCCCTTTCCTGTGAAACTTATATGTGGGGCGTAACTGGCGGTATGTAGGACCTACTCACCAGAACCTTTATTTGGTATGTTTCTTAGACTTTATAACTTTGGGATTGGGTCATGGCTTATTGGGACCAGGGCAGGAAGGGTAAAAGGGTCTTTTACCCCTATATAAGGGGGAATTAGGATTTGGGCTTGTAGTTGTGGTTATTACCCTGACTATTTATGAGAGTTAGTTTTGAATGGTTCAGTTGAGGAGTCATTGTAGCAGCAGCCTGTGATTGTGTGTATGTGTATTAGTTGATTGAGTTGAGTTTCTTCACTATGTTTGGTAGGTCGAAGGCACCAATGTTGGCCCATAGATTATCTTTACTATAATGCTAATAGTGTGTGTGACTCTTGAATGTATCGTATGTGTTTGTATGTATGTTAGGTGGGGCCCGATGCTAGGCAGTGTTGGGTGGGGCCCATCGCATGTCACTGATAGATTTGTATCGGGCAGGGCCCAATGCTGGGCGCGGCTTGATGGATGTCAGTGGGGCTTGACGTACGTATGTATGTATGGTATGTGGTATGTTGGAAAATTCACTAATCTTTGTGCTTACGGTTTTCAGTTTATGTTTTAGGTACTTCCAATTTGAAAAGGAAGGGTCGGGATGATCGCATCGAACACACCATGATTTTCCGCTATGTTCGACTCTGATGTATTTTGGATGAGTGTTGAAATACTCTGATTTCCTTATGGTTTCGATAAACATGTTTGGTTGATGGTTTGATTAACACAAAAATGAAATTTTGGTTGTAAATTTCAGGACGTTACACAACTCCTTATGGAATTTCTTCCAAAACCTGGAAGTGAATCGGATGTCCCTATCTAAAACCACTGATACTGGGACTCCTAGTCATGCCACCACCTTCTGGATATAAATATCTACCAATTTCTCCGCCGCGATGCTTTCTTGAATGGGGATAAAATGTGCACTCTTGGTCAATCGATCCATGATGACCTAAATTGAATCCACCCATCATGTTGTCTGCGGTAATTTTGTGATGAAGTCCATTGTGATCTCTTCCCATTTCCAAACGGGAATACCCAACGACTCCATTTTTTCATGAGGTCTCTGTTTTTTAGCCTTACCTTTCCTATATGTCAAGCACCTCTCGACATACCAAGCCACGTCCCGCTTCATCAGAGCCACTAATAATTTGGTTTGAGGTCTCTGTACATCTTTGTCTCCCTTAGATGAATAGAAACTTCGACTTCCTCCTTCATCAGTATCTGTCGTGCACCGCCCCAATATGGAACCCAAACCCTCCAATGCAAAGTCAACAATCCCTACCTTCATAATCAAAAGTGGACACCTAGCCCGCGATGTGATCACTCTTACTATGCTCATCTTTCATATCCTCGACCTAAGCTCATGAATCTGCTCCAAGAGTGGGGTAATCACTGCCATCCTCGAAGACAAATCCGGATAAGAGTACTAGTTTTCTTTCGGCTAAGACCATCGGCCACCATGTTGGCCTTCCTAGGTTGATAAAGGATTTCACAATCATAATCCTTGACCACGTCGAGCCACCTGCGTTTCCTCATGTTCAGATTCAATTGATCCATCAGATACCTTAGACTATTATGATCTGTGTAGATAGTACAACGGACTTCGTACAATTAATGCCGCCAAATCTTGAGGGTGAAAATTATTGCCCACAACTCCAGATCATGTGTAGGATAATTCGCCTCAAGAGGCTTCATCTCCCTCGAAGAATACGTAATCATATAACCCCGATGCACAAGAACTACACCCAAACCCATGATCGATGCATCACAATAAACCACGAAGTCATCAATACCCTCTGGGAGGGTCAAAATCGGTGCCTCATGCAATCTCTTTCTCAGTGTCTCAAACGCCGCTTGGTGCTCAGGCCCCAAACAGAAAGTGGCGGTCTTCTTCATCAATTGGTCAAAGGAACCGTTATCTTGGAGAAATCTTGGATGAATATCCGATAGTACCCTACTAAACCAAGGAAACTTTGAATCTCAAATGGAGACCTCGGAACCACCCACTGCATCACAGCCTCGATCTTGGAGAGATCGACCAATATACCCTTCATATTGATTAGGTGCCCTAATAATTTAACATCCCACAACCAGAACTCACATCTGAAGAATTTGGCATAAAGCCTCTCCCTCATCAGATTCTCCAGAAACTCTCGTAAGTGATCATCATGCTGCTCCTTGTTCTGAAAATAGACCAAGATATCATCAATGAATACGATCACCGACCGATCCGACATCGACCTACAAACCCTGTTCATGAGATCCATGAACGTTATTGATACATTGGTGAGCCCGAAAGGCATCATCACGGACGTGTAATCACCATAACGAGTCATGAAAGCAGTCTTCTGAACGTCCTCATCCCGAACCCTCGTCTAATGGTAGCCTGAAACCAAATCAATCTGGGAAAACTAAGATGCACCCTATAGCTGATTGAATAAATCATCAATCCTCAAGAGTGGGTAATGGTTCTTCACTATTAGTTTATTTAACTCCCGTTAGTTGATGCACATCTTGTGAAAACCATCCTTCTTCTTTACAAACAATATTGGTGCTCCCTAGGGTGAACTACTGCGTCTGATAAATCCCTTGTCTAACAGTTCATGCATCTGTGTAGATAACTCCTGCATCTTAGGTGGTGCTAATCGATAGGGTGACTTGGCTATCGGAGCCGCACCTAGAACCAAATCAATCTGAAACTCGACTTGCCTCATAGGAGGAAATCTAGGCGGATCCTCAGGAAATACATCGGGATACACCCAGAAGACCGGCACATTATCAACTGTCTCATTTCCTTCCTCCCTAGTATCCAACACATAGGCCACGAACCCAGAACAACCCTGCTAAAGATAGCTCCTAGCTCTCACAGCTGAATAGAGACATTGTCCACGTTGAGCACTCTTGTCATGAATAATTAGTCCTCCCCCACTCGGGGTTTGAACTCATACTAACTGGTGCTCACAGTCGATCATTACCCCATTAGGGTTTAAGTAATCCATCCTCTCGATGAATTTTCTCTCGCGCAAAGGAATAGTAACCAAATCAATTAGATACCCCTCCTGAATAGCTCAAGTATACAACCCCGATGAACCCTCAATACTCTCATTGGACGATCATCAGTGATCTCTATATCTAACAGATAAGCAAGCTCCCCAGGAGCATCACCAAACCTCTTGTTTAGCGTAAGAGATACAAATTATCGGGTGGTGTCCGAATCAAAAAGAACCTAGGCTGGAACACCGTTCACTAGGAACATCCTTAAATAACAACATACACAATAGACATAAACAATAAAAAAAAAAGATCAGGAGAAGATACATACCGGTAAGAACAGCAGGTGTTGCATGAGCCTCCTTGGCTAACACTCCTCACAATTGGCGCCTCTGCCTTACCTAGGCGGTCGTCAGTCATCCTCAAAGTGGTTGGAGCGGGTGTTGTAATTTCTCCTGCTATCAAACTCGGACAATCGGCCTTCCTGTGGTGCCTATGGTTGCAATGGAAGCAAATTAGACCCGAAACTTGGGTGGTGGCAGTACAATCCTTGTTGTAATGACTACTCTTTCTGTACTTGTAACAGCATGAACCACCAACCTTGCAAACCTCATTATGCGTCTTGCCACACTTTCCTCTGCGGCCCTGTCCATGTTGGCCTCTCGATCGTGAATCAAAAGCCTTGGGCTTCTGCATGAGCCCTCTGATACCTGATCCTGAACCGGCTTCCTCTTCCTCACCATATCTGAATCGATCTCCCGTTCCTAGGTTCTCGCTATCATTTTGTCTAGGTTTTTGCAGTTGGACATACTCACAAACTCATAAATCTCATCCTCCAACATATCATGACACTTCTCCTTCTTCATCTCCTCGTCCGCCACATACTATGGAACCAACAAAGCCCTCTCACGAAACATGGTAGTGATCTCTTCCACAGTCTCAGTAGTCTCACGAAGGTCCTGAAACTCCCTCGTCAACTGTTGAACCTTGATCGTCGGTGCAAACTCAGCCCTGAACCTCGTCACAAAATCCTCCTAAGTCATTCTCTCAACAACCTCGCCTCCCAAGGCATGGTCTACCTCATCCCACCAATCACGAGCTCTTTCCTTTAGAAGACAGGATACAAATCTGTCCTTCAACCCCTTGGGACAGAAGCTAGTCCAAAATGTGTTCACGATGTCCACCAACCATCGCCTTCTAACAATGGGGTCCTTCTTCCCATAAAACTCAGGAACCCGACATACGCGAAACTCTCGGAAAGTCAGAGAGCGTGCAGCCACCATAGCCATGACCTCAGTATGGAGTGCATCTATACGCTCATCGAAAATCTCCATGATGCCCTCCTGAATCATACCAAAGATTACATGGGTCTGCTCCAAAATACAGCAAGTGATCTACGACAAAATAAATTCTCGCATTTGATCATCCATGAGTCCGACCCCAGAGCCCGAACCCGATCCATCACAAGAACCTGAACCATCACTAGAACCTCCTCGAGTGGTCACCATACTGAAAGAAATAAACTGTGCAAACCATTAGAAAACACTCAGAGAACCCTACATTCTACAAGCTCCTTAGTATCATCGTGAATTCTCTAATTCAAATATGCATCCTATGCTTTCAATAGTATGGGTCCAATACTACCTTCCATACCTATCTGTACTTTCCTTAAGGATTGCTCTGAATCATCTAAGTTACTTCCCTATGATACAATTACTTCACTCGCATGGAAAAGCGCTCAACGCACCCAAACATCTCCTAGGCTTTCCTAGGCTTCCATTTACACTACTCTCCGCCATCAGTTGTAGAAGAAACTTCCTCTAATACCTTCTAACTACCTCTTGAGTACAGTTAAATGCTACATACACTAGATAATTCTTTGATTGTAAAGTCTCACACTACAACGGTTGGACTCAAACAAGAGCTACGCAATAGAGTTAAACATAACCTTCTAAAATTATCAAATCCTTGTAACATGTAACCTAACATATTTCCTTAGTTGTTAGCTGATATTAATGGAACTCTCTAAAAGGACAAAGCAAGCAAAATTTGAGCATCGAGTTACCTAAACCAATAAATCACCTAGTCAAGCCATTTTATCCCACATCTAAAACCCATACTAGCATGTAGTTCTAAAATCTCAATCAACATGCAAATAGAGTCATATCTCCTAGCATTCTATCATGCAATCTTGAGAAAATCCTTAGCCCTAGTCTAGCATGCAATTCTCATATACTTATATCAAAACAATAACATAAAACATATACAGGTATTTTGGGAAATAATTACTTGAACTCAGCGATTGCATGCATCACACCCGTTTTACTTTATAGAAATATCCTTAGAAAAGTTGTTTTCTTTCAAAAAAATTTACCAATTCCTTAGTTTGAGTTCAAACACGCCCAAGAGTGTACCCAAATCCCTCAAACCAACGCTCTGATACCAACTTGTAACATCCCAAAATACTATGTAATTTTTTTTCTTTAAATCATCCAAAACCACCAATCATTCATTCAAAAACTCATCAAAGTGTGATAATGTATAAAATAGTTATCAGAGTACAAATCATATCATAAAATGCAGAACACTGGTGGATACGATCCAATCACGTCGAACTCTTCCCATTGGAACCGGAAGTGTCTGTAACATATTCATAAACCATAATCATAAAGCTTGGCGAGTTCCCTAAAATACCGTATACCATACATACATATCCGCTCGAGGTTGTACGGTTCTATTTCACCCGCGGGTCTATTTCACATCCGAGTTTATTTCAACTCAAACAATATTTTTCAACCGAACATGTCTATCTCATCCCCAAGTCTATTTTAACTCGATCAAAGTGTGATATTGTATAAAATAGTTATCATAGTACAAATCATATCATAAAATGCAGAACATTGGTGGATGCGATGCAATCATGTCGAGCTCTTCCCATTGGAACCGAAAGTACCTGAAACATAAACATAAACCATTAGCATAAAGCTTAGTGAGTTCCTCAAAATACTGCATACCATACATTCATATCAGCTCGAGGTTGTACGGGTCAATTTCACCCTCGAGTCTATTTCACCCCCGAGACTATTTCAACTCAATCGGTATTTTTCAACCGAACGTCTCTATTTCACCCCCGAATATAATTCAACTCAATCAATATTTTTTTCAACCTATTGGTCTTTTTCACCCTTGAGTCTATTTCAACTCAATCGGTATTTTCAACCAAACGAATCTACTACACCCCCGTTTCTATTTCACCCCATATATATATATATATATATATATATATATATATATATATATATATATATATATATATATATATATATATATATAGCATACATACATACATATATACATCAAGAGTCATAAAGACAACAAGCACATACGACACCTAGTGTCCTACAGTATAGTGAGAAGACTCACCTCAATCAATTGTCAAGTAAACCTCACACTCGAGATATTGCTACAAAAGCTCCTTACACTAAACATATCAAAACAACCCTAATTAGCAATTAAGGTAAAAACTCCAACTTAACAAGTCCAACCACGAAGATAAATCCCCATTTTGGGAAAAAGACCATTTTGTCCTTCTAAGTCCTTACCAAAAGTCAAATTGGTCAAAAATTCAATGGTCAGTCTTTAGTTGACTTACGTGTTGCGTATATCTTACTCTACGCAGGGCATATAGTCGTATCCAGAAAACTGGCCAAAATCGGGCTACGTTGGTCGTAGCCCAGATTACGCCCTGTACAAAACTGTTAAGCGATTTTTACTTTCTGCTCTTAATCTGTATAGACAAATCATCAAATACTCAAATCTAATCCCAATAACCGTCTAGAATGATAAAGTTGATAACTTTATGCCTTTGCATGGCTAAGTGGAGCACAAACTCAAACCCTAGTTTCCTAACACCTTCTAATGCCCAAAAACTCATGCATGGATGAAAGATAGCAACTAAGATCCCATTTTTATAGCATGTGAACCTCAGAAACAACACGAAATAACAACCTTAAGCTCTGGAGTAGCTCTTACTCACAAGAACCAAAAGCATGGGACAAGAAGCATGCAAACCAACAAACCAACCTAGATCTAACCCAATGAATCATAAATGTAAGAACTTTATACCTCCTGAAGTTGGCAAATGGGATGAAAGCTCTGGATCTTCAAGCTTGAGCCACACCAATGCATAATGATAGACTTCTCCTTCTTCAGGTGCACCAAAAACACACAAAAAGGCTTAAAATTTGCTCTATGGAATTAGGGTTTCAAGTTAGCTACTCAGGGGGTGGATGTTGATGATAAGAAGAGCCTCAAGGAGATTAATGTCCTTAAATATGGCTCAAGACCCCGTAATTAGGGTTTGCGCCCTGCGTTACGCCCCATGTAGGGCATAAAACATTTGTGTCCATTTAAAGAATTACGCCTTGCGTACTTGGCTATCTACGCCCCACATAGAGCCAAAATTCTCAAAATAATAAACTTACAACATAAAGAAAATATACCTAAGAAACAGACGTTACAAAAACACCATAAACAAGAAAGTGCAAATGATTTTTTTTGGCTAAAGTTGAGGGTTTTTTCAACAAAAAAAAATGAAAATATTTTAAAAAAGAAATTATGTAAAAGTAAAACTGGGAAATTAACAGTAAAATTGTTAAAAGAATCAAATCGAAAAAATACAAGGGTTTTTTTTAATAAAAAAATATATAAGTATAAACAAAAAAATCATAAAAATAAAGGCTTTTAACAATTAACCCGTTTATAAATGCTAAACAATTGTATATTTTTCTTATCGTCCTAAAATTTTATGATCATTCAAATTGAAATAATCTTAATTTTTATTCCAAAATACATATTTACATGTAATCTAAAAGTAGTTTATTAAGCAATGCTAATCGTAACATTGTAAATTGAAGTTGCAATATTTCTATTTCAAGCCAATCAAACACCCACTTTAAGAAAAACAATATGGACACTCAATATCAAAATCAAAAGATAAAAAAAGCAAAGGCTGTAAAACAAAAAAGAGAAGAAAGAAAACTTAGTGCACATGACTTCAAATAGATATTTACCTAACGCTCAGAACAAGTACTCAAAATAATCTTTGACAACTTTTAAACAAAATATAATAACATATTAACAACTATTCGCCTTGAAAAGAAAGTTGGAAGTTAGATTTGATAATCACAATTAGAGTTTGATAAAGTATATAGAGAATCATTTAGGCTATTTCTTATTTACCAGGGGAAAATGTAATATTCGATGTAAGATAACGTATCATAATATTTATAAATTAACTTGAAGGGAAAACTACTTAATAATGTAATATTGTATGTAAGATAACGTATCCTAAGATTTATAAATTAACTTAAAGGGAAAACTACTTAATTGTTAATATATTTTTTATTTTGTATATATTTAATATTGAATTTTTTTTGTCAACGTCGACCATTTAATTTGTTCTTTTTTATACATATTCAGTCCTTATAACCGTCTACAGTAGGTTAAGTAGGAGAAATAACTTAATAAGGTAATATGATTTTCAGTTTGTACACATTTAGTCTTTAATATTATTATACAGATTCAGTCCGTATGACCGATTTCTTCAAGTTCTTCTAACAGCATCCTACGTGACACAATAATTATTGAGGTGTTCTTATACATGACTTGTCTCTTATTTATATCAATAACTTAATTCACGAATCAATCAAATAATGTTGGTGTCATAGTTTTCTCCAAGTAGAAGATGCATTCGGCTTCAGTTTCATCTATCTCCATAACGCACAAAGAGAATTTTTGTGATTACTTCCTCCCAACTCGAATTTACATTTCCAATACAAAAGAATATACTAGAAAAAAGTTGAGAGTCTTCCTTAATTCATACATTAACCAAGTATGAATTAGAGAAGACTCTAAACTTTTTTTCAAGGTGTTCTTTTGTTGCACGTAGGATGCCATGAGCAAAAACCAAAGCTGAAGACATCTTATGGATGGAGAAAAATATGACACCAACATTATTTCACCTATTCATGAATTAAGTTACTGATATAAGTGAGGGAAGAGTGACGTATGAGAACACTGCATTAATGATTGTTGCACGTAGGATGCCATGAGCAAAAACAAACTGGTCATAAGGACCAAATATGTACAAAAACATTAAGGACTAAATGTGCACAAACTGAAAAGTATATTACCCTATTAAGTCATTTTCTCGGCTTAACCTTGATTAGTTGGTTACAAGGGTTGCATGTGTACAAAAAACAAGTTAAATGTACTGGAAATAGTGTTCAAAGTCATTAATTATTGGTAATACTTTTAACAATAACAGTGTCCTTTTGGGTTTGCCCTCATGACCCATTTAAGTGGAAAGAATTTAGGAGAAATTAGTTTATTAATTTTTCATGGATTGATAAATTAATTAGAAACAACTTCGGAATTAATTGAGAATTAATTAATTCAAAGGGGATGAATGTTAATTAATTAATAGTTAATTGATTGGAATATTCTAGAATCCTTAAGATGATAAGATGAGCCGAATTTTAGGCTTATCTCCTAAGGGTTTGGAGTTGCTTTGGGTCTAAGCAATTATAGCCTTTAAATAGGTACTCATGATCAAACTATATTGTGTATCCATTGGTTTTGAATTTTCGGCCTTTTCTCCTCTTCCTCCTATTAGACGATTTTCTTAACCCTAGGGTTTGTAGAATTCAATCCTCTCTCCTAGTTATTTTTGTTCTAATCTTTGGTGTTCTTGGTTGTGAACCAAAAAAGAGATTATTGTTTGAGTCATTTCATCCAAACAAAGAGGTATGTATTTTCTATCATTTCTTTAGTAGTAGCGATAATAGTATGAAACTTATATAATATAGGTTACATGAAAACATAGGAATATTTGTTCGTTTCATTGCACAATATCATGTGTTTAGATGTAGAAAATCTACGAGTGATATCATAGTTGTAAGTTCATGATTACTTGCACTGCTATCCAAATTGATTTGAATCTTATTGGTTTATTTGGGGTTTCGAATATAGCTTTTGTAAGGTGCGAAATTTTTATTTTTGTTTACGCTCGCTATTTTTCAGTTTTACGTATGCCCCAAGCTAGAGCTTAATAACCATAACCGTATAACTAAAATAAAAAGTAACCCGGAACATTCGACTGACGAAGGCATGCCTTTACTGTATTTAGCTCTTTTTATTATTATTTAAATAGTATTTTAAATTTGTATATTATATAAATGATGATTTTAATTTTGAATTTGAATTAATTTAAATATTATTTATAATGGTGATTCATAAATTTGATTATTAATTAATATTAATTATTAACACTGTGTCCTCACATGTTAATTAGAATTAATAAAAGGCATGTAAATTATAAAAGTTTAAATTTACTTATATATATATATATATATATATATATATATATATATATATATATATATTGTAACATCCCAAACGTTGAGGTAAAATTTTCATTTTTTAAAGCCAAGTCAAAAACCATAAATGTTTACAAAACATAAAGAATCAAAATCACAAATTAGAGTATCCCAAAATCAAATCTCATAAAATCTAAAGATGTGCACGATCAAACATTTTTCTTGCCTCAATCATCTGAAGTACCTGAAACATAAACAATTAAATTGTAAGCCAAAGCTTAATGAGTTATCCCAAAGTACCACACACAACCAAACAAAAATACATATTGCATGTTGGGTCCAAAAGGTTGCTACAACAAAGGATGACGGCATGCTTGCAGATTCTAAGCTCACATATTCTTCTTCCTTTCTTTAATTGCTTCAAAAATCACCAAAACAAGGTTTAAACAAAGACGGAAGGTATTAGGATTTTCAAAATCTCAAAAAGGTTAATGGAGGTTGAGGGTGAGAAAAACCTAGCCTTCTCATTCCTTAAAATAGAGAGCAAAACTCAGAAATAGGGTTTTATCATTCACTAGCTACCACGCCATGGCCATATATCGCCACATCGTAGCGGCCTTAAATGGATCCGTGATTTTTCTTGAAACGCCACATCGTGGCGCCTTTCCCACGTTGTGGCAACCTAAAAATGCTTAAAGTATTGAAAATTTAATTACCTTGGGATTCAGATATTATATATATATATATATATATATATATATATATATATATATATATATATATATATATATATATATTAGAAAGTTTATCTTTATATGATACCACTTGTAACACCGTAATTTTCAAACAATTTTTCACATTTAAAAAAAACATATTTCCATTCATAAACATTATAAAATCTCATCATTTCACATATCAATCCATATAACACAACCCAATATCATAAAGTATAAAGACTCCTCATGTGTGTACTGATCATGCCGGTGCTTTCCCGCAATTCTCACTGGTACCTGAAACACATAACACCAAACACTGTAAGCATAAATGCTTAGTGAGTTCCCCAAAATACCACATACAACACATATTAGACACTCGAGGCTATAACACTGTATGACCCTCTGGTCAAAGTGTCTCAGTGGGACCCTCAAGTCCCATAACTCTGTGGAACCTCTGGTCCTAACTCTGTGGACCATTCGGTCCTAACTCTGTAAACTCTGGATCACATATAGCACAGAAACACATAGATATCACATCATGTAATAACATACAACATACTCTGTCCCGTAACTCTAATTACCACTCTAGGTAAAGTATAGTGAGAAGACTCACCTCGGGTAACTCGGTAAACCTCGAACTCTGAAATACGGCACTAGCCTCCGCCTAATCACATAAATAATTACTCTAATAGTATAACTTCTAAGGGCTAGGTTGGACCCTCTCTATAAGTTCTCTAAGAAGGGTAAAAGATCATTCTACCCCTCTAATGGCTCATAAGTCCTAACACTGACTAAACCCAAAAAGTCAACAACAGTCAATGGCCAACCTTTGACACGACTCGTCGAGTGCACTCGGGCGACTCGACGAGTCCAAGCGAGTCCTCTGAGTCCTTCTAGCCTCTCTTGGCTCGTCAAGTCATCCTTCCACTCGACGGTTTCCTCCTGTCACGAATCGCGGGGCAACCCCGACTCGACTCGTCGAGTCCACTTATGATCTCGGCGAGTTGCCTCAGTGATCATACTCAAATGACCTTCTGAGGTCAGATCTGTTCCTCTAATCCGTAGATCTGACCTTCCCAAGCATAATAATCACGTAAAGGTCGAATCTTGGTACACATGCAACAACCCCAAAGCTTCCTTTAGTGAAATAACTACTAAAAGGGAAACCTAAGTTCATTTCCTCCATGAAACCACATAAATCAGGTTGGCTAAGGCTCTCTGGACCTCAAAAGGTCCGGATCCATAGTCTATCACTCAATGGGACAACATAAGCATCAAATCAAGCCAATAAAGGGTATAGAAAACCCTAAAATTCAAGGATCTCATACTAAATAGAAAAAGGGATTGATTTTCTACCTCAAAGTTGTAGATCCAAGCTGGAAACCCACTAAAATGAAATCCTCTTGACCTCCCTTTGCTGGAAACACTTTCTCCTTTGCAAAATCACACCAAAAATGATCAAAAAGGCTCAAACTCTCTCACAACTCACTCACAATCGCTAGGGTATCTCTCTCTGGACTGGTAGCCGCAAATGGAGGCCATAAAGGCCTTTAAATAGGGCACAGACCTCGAGAATTAGGGTTTCAATCCACAGCGCGGACTCGTCGAGTCCACCCTTCTCGACTCATCGAGTCCGTTCATTAATCCAGTCAGCATTCGCGGTCCTACTCGGCGAGTCTACGACTCAACACGTCGAGTCCCTCTCTTTTTCTCAAAAATAAATGATAAAATATAATACCTGGAATTCCGGATGTTACAATTCTCCCCCACTATAATCAAACTTCGCCCTCGAAGTCTTGCTCCACAAACAACTTTGGACGCTGCTCACGCATCTCTAACTCCAGCTCCCAAGTCAGCTCGGACCCTCTCCGATGTTGCCACTGGACCTGCACCAGGGGTACCTCCTTATTCCTCAGAACCTTGGTCTTCTGATCCATAATTGCAACTGGCCTCTCAATATAATTCAGGTTGGCATCCACCTGAATATCCTCCAACGGTACCACCGCCGTCTCGTTGGCTATACACTTTTGCAACTGAGACACGTGGAAGGTATCATGGATCTGATTCAACTCCGTAGGTAGCTCTAGACGATATGCTACCCTGCCTACCCTCGCAGTCACCCTGAACGGGCCGATGTACCAGGACCCCAGCTTGCCCCTCTTCCTAAATCGGACCACTCCTTTCCAAGGAGATACCTTCTGGAGTACTAAATCCCGCACTTGGAACTCAAGCTCGGATCGTCACCTATCCGCATAACTCTTCTAGCGACTCTGAGCTGTCAACAACCTCTATCTGACCTGCTGTATTTGCTCAGTCGTCTGAAGCACTAACTCAGTGCAGCCTATCACTCGTTGCCCGACCTCTCCCCAACATATGGGAGTCCGGCACCTCATCCCGTACGACAACTCAAAGGGAGGCATGCCGATACTCGAATGGTGGCTGTTGTTATAAGAAAACTCAGCCAATGGAAAATACGTGTCCCAACTTCCTCCAAATTCCATCACACATGCTCGCAACATGTCTTCGAGCGTCTGAATCATCCGCTCACTTTGACCGTCCGTATGTGGGTGGTATGCGGTACTAAAATGCAGCCTTGTACCCAACTCCTCATGGAATTTCTTCCAGAATCTGGAAGTGAAACGCACATCTTGATCTGACATGATTGAGATCGGCACTCTATGTCGCGATACCACCTCTCTCACATATAACTCTGCCAGCCTCTCAGCAGAAAAGCTCTCACTGATAACAAGGAAGTGAGTGCTCTTCGTCAGCCGATCAACAATCACCCAAACTGCATCGACTCCCCTCGCAGTCCTCGGCAATTTGGTGATAAAATCCAAGGAAATCTGTTCCCACTTCCACTCGGGAACCTCAAGTGGCTGCAACTTCCCATGCGGACGCTGGTGCTCGGCCTTCACCCTGCAACAGGTCAATCATCTCTCTACGAACCATGCGATGTCCCTCTTCATACAGGGCCACCAATACTCCTTCTTCAGGTCCAAATACATCTTAGTGGCCCCGGGATGGATCGAGAACCTCGATCTATGCGCCTCCTCCATCAGAATGGTACGTGCCCCGCCTTCATATGACACCCAAATCCGACCCTGAAAGGTCATAAGCCCACGGCTATCGGCAACGAACTCAGATATCTGTCCGATCACCCGCTCTTTTTTTCGGTTCTCCGGTCTCATGGCCTCTACCTTGGCCTCCCGAATGGTGTCCAACGCCGGATTCATCACTTTCAATCTCAAACAAACATCCCGTAACGGGGCACCCTCCGCCATGCGACTCATGGTATCGGCTACCACATTAGCCTTGCCCGGATGGTACAGCATCTCACACTCATAATCCTTTACCACATCCAGCCATCTCCTCTGGCGCATATTTAGGTTGGGCTGATCCATCAGATACTTCAAGCTCTTGTGATCCGTGTATATGGTACACCAGACCCCATACAAATAGTAACGCCAGATCTTGAGGGCGAACACCACAGCCCCCAACTCCAGATCATGTAACATCTGGAATTCCATGTATTATATTTTATCATTTATTTTTGAGAAAAAGAGAGGGACTCGACGAGTTGAGTCGTAGACTCGCCGAGTAGGACCGCGAATGCTGACTGGATTAATGAACGGACTCGACGAGTCGGGAAGGGTGGACTCGACGAGTCCGCGCTGTGGATTGAAACCCTAATTCTCGGGGTCTGTGGCCTATTTAAAGGCCTTTATGGCCTCCATTTGCGGCTACCAGTCCAGAGAGAGATACCCTAGCGATTGTGAGCGAGTTGTGAGAGAGTTTGAGCCTTTTTGATCATTTTTGGTGTGATTTTGCAAAGGGGAAAGTGTTTCCAGCAAAGGGAGTCTTTATACTTTATGATCTTGGGTTGTGTTATATGGATTGATATGTGAAACGATGAGATTTTATAATGTTTATGAATGGAAATATGTTTTTTTTAAATGTGAAAAATTGTTTGAAAATTACGGTGTTACAAATACATTTACAACATGTGTGCCCTCACATGTTTAATTAAAACATTATTAATCTTACCATGATTTGGCTCACCTACTATAATGTTATAAAAGAGGTTTAAGGAGGTCTCTTTAATTCCTAATGAGGCTAGTTTTTAAAATATCATTGCTTACCACCCTCACCGTATCGTTGGATTTTGAGGGTGGGTTACCAAAAAGGTTTGTGTAACGTCCCAAATACACCGATAAAATTTTCATTTAAAACCATTAAGTCATACAACTATTTATTCCAAAACCAAACATGATAAAACGTATTTGTAAAACATCAGGGTAAATCAAAAGTATTCAGTACGGAAAAAACCATAAGGGGATGTTGTGCAGTCAAGTCGGGCCCTTCCCTTTGGAATCGGAAGTACTTGAAAATGTTTAAACCACAAAACTGTAAGCACAAAGCTTAGTGAGTGCCCTAAAATACCACATACCATACATAATATAGGGATTTCTATATGACAACCGTAGTCTTACAATCACTATCATGCCATGAGCCAAATCATGGTCTTTCCTTGCCATGTCAGGGGCCAAAACCCAGGTCTTACAAACAAGTTCCAAGAGCCACCTCATTATCTTCCATGCAAGCATCACAAATACAACTAGCATCCTACATATAACTACTAGGGACTAGAACCTAGTCTTGCATACAAATTGTCAGGAGCCAAATCCTGACCTTTCATACATTTGTCAGGGGCCACCACCTAGTCTTCCTACAGGGTATAGTGAGAAGACTCACCTATCTCACAAAGTCATCTAACCCACCGCTCAAATCTATGCAATTAATGCTACCACACACCTATCAAAGCATATAAGGTCCAGCCTTAGCCTACACACTAAATCCAACAATCATGGCCAAAAGTCAAACCATGTCAACAAGTGATCGGTCCAAGGTCAATCCTCAAAGTCAATAGCCTAAAATCCATCACAGTTAATCGACACGTCGTGGCCTTCCATTGGCCATGTTGTGGCAACATATTGAAAAAAAAACAGTTGATTTCTTCCCTAATCATTACGTCGTAGCAGCTAGATTGTAACGTCCCAAAAATTAAGACTAAAAATTTCAATTTCTAGATTAATTAAAACCATTATCAAAACAACATCATAAAAACCATGGTGAATCAAAGTGTATCGATAACATCCAAGTACATCAAAGTAATATAAAAATGTGGAATGAGGTGGTGTGTGCACTGCAATCATCTCGGTCACTTCCTCGTCGAACCAGAAGTACCTGAAACATAAACTGAAAATTGTGTGAGTTCCCTAAAATACCACATACCATACATATAAAACACATAATGGGCCCCGCTCGGCAAACAGATCTTTCAGTCAACAGGCCCCACTCAGTATACATATAAACATATAAAATGTCCAAAGGTGGTTTAAGTTGCTTAAATAGGGTGCAAAACCTCATAATTAGGGTTTGCCCCTACACCACTTACGCCATGTGTACTCAGCGTACGCCCCGCGTACGTAGGTAAAGGCCACCACCAGAAAAGAGCTAGTACACTAAGCGTATTCATGGAGTACGCCCCACCTACTAACTAGGGACCAAAACAAAAAGGATTTTGCATTAAAGGCTAAAAGGAAACTTACCAATTACGAGTGTTACAACTCTTCCCCATTTGAATCATACTTTGTCCTTGAAGTTCGTTGCCCCAAACAACTCTGGATAGTGCTCCCTTATCTCGTCCTTCGACTCTCACGTCCATTCTAAACCCTTGCGATGCTACCCCTGAACTTTCACTAGCTCAACAACCTTGTTCCTCAAGGTTTTCCTCTTTCAGTCGAGAACCGTCACCGGTCTCTCGATATAATTAAGGTGATCATCCACTTGAATATCCTCCAATAGAACCACCATGGAATCATCCACTAGAAATTGCCGCAACTGATAGACATGGAACATGTTGTGGAACTGAATAAGCTCCTTGGGAAGATCCAAGCGATAAGCAAACTGAGCCACCCGGGCCCAAAAACCTGAAAGAACCGATGTACCTGGGGCCCAATTTGCCCCTTTTCCTGAATCGGATGACACCTTTCCAAGGTAACACCTTCAGGAGAACCATATCACCAACTTGGAACTCTAGATCTGATCGACGCTTGTCGGCATAGATCTTCTACCGACCCTGATCTGTCTGGAGTCTACTTAGTACCTGCTGAATCAACTCGGTAGTCTTGAGTACCACTTCGATACTCCCCATGACTCGCTGACCGGCCTCACCCCAACATATCAGGATCCGGAATTTCCTCCCATAAAGCATCTAAAAAGGAGGTTGATCAATACTGATGTGATAACTATTGTTATACGAAAAACTCTGTCAAAGGGAGATACGTATCCCAACTTCCACCAGAATCCAAAACACACGCCTGAAACATATCCTCTAAGGTCTGAATGGTATGCTCACTCTAACCGTAATTCTGCAGGTGGAAAGCCATACAGAAATGAAGATAAGTATCTAACTCTTCGTGGAACCTCTTCCAAAATCTAGAAGTAAATTGGACGTCCCTGTCTAAAACCACAGAAATCGGCACTCCATGTCGTGCCACGACCTCCCTATGTATACCTCAGCTAACTTCTCTGCAAATATACTCTCCTGAATTGGAATAAAATGCACGCTCTTGGTCAATCGATCCACGATGACCCAAATCAAATTCATTACGCGTGCAGTCCGTGGCAACTTCGTAATGAAATATATGGTGACTTCCTCCCATTTCCAAACGGGAATATCTAACGCTACATCTTGCCATGAAGCCACTAATGTTCGGCCTTAACTTTCCTGCAAGTCAAGCACCTCTCTACGTACCAAGCTATATCCTGCTTCATGCAGAGCCACCGATAATCAAGACAAAGATCTTTATACATCTTTGTCGCCCCGGGATGAATGGAGAACCTTGATTTGTGCGCCTTCTCCATCATAACCTGACGCACACCACCCCAATACGGAACCCAAAATCTTCAATGAAGAGTCAATAGCCCTCGGCTATCATAATCGAAGGAAGCCACCATAACCACTTGTGCTCACTCTTCCGGTGCTCTTCTTTCATGGCCTCAACCTGATCCTCTCGAATCTTCTCCAAAAGTGGAGTAATCACGGTCATCCTCAAACAAATATCCTTGATCAGAGCATCGACCGCCTTGAGGCTATGAGCATTGGACACCACATTGTCCTTCCTCGGATGGTAAAGGATCTCACAATCATAATCCTTCACCACATCCAGCCATCGGCGCCGCCTCATGTTCAGATTTGTCTGATCCATCAGATACCTCAGGCTCTTGTGATCTGTGTAGATAGTACAGTGGACCCCAAAGAGTTAATGTCGCCAAATCTTGAGGCCGAAACCACATCCCCCAGCTCTAATCATGCATCAGATAATTCATTTCATGAGGCTTCAACTGCCTCGAAACGTAGGCAATCACGCGGCCCCGCTGCATCAGAAATACACCCAAACCCAAGATCGAAGCATCGCAATAAACCACGAAATCCTCAACATCCTCGGGTAGGGTCAGTATTGGTGCCTCATATAGCATCTTCCTTAGTGTCTCAAAAGTTGTCTGCTGATCAGGCCCCCAGCGAAAAGTGATTGTCTTCTTTGTCAATCGAGTAAGAGGAACTGCTATCTTGGAGAATTTTTGGATGAATCTCCGATAATAACCTGCTAAACCAAGGAAAATTCAAATCTCAGATGGAGACCTCGGAACCTCCCATCTCACCACAGCCTCGACCTTGGCCGGATCGACCAAAATACTGTTATGGTTGACAAGGTTCCCCAGGAACTGCACCTCATGCAACCAGAACTCGCACTTTGAGAACTTTGCAAAAAGTATCTCCCTCCTCAAAGTCTCTAATAGCTCCCTTAAGTGATCCTCATGCAGCTCCTCAGTCTTGGAATAGACCAGGATATCATCAATGAATGCATCACAGACCGATCCAACATCGGCCTGCATACGCGGTTCATGAGGTCCATGAACATGGTTGGAGCATTGGTAAGCCGGGAGGGCATCACCACTAACTCGTAATGACCATAATGATTCTGAAAGTACATCTTCTGCACATCTTCCTATCTGAACCTCATCTGGTGATAACCCAAATGCAAATCAATCTTGGAAAACCAAGATGCTCCCTGAAGCAGGTCAAACAAATCGTCAATCCTCAGGCGCGGATAACGGTTCTTCACTGTTAGCTTATTTAGCTCCCGATAATCAATCCACATCCGATGATACCCATCCTTCTTTTTCATTAACAGGAGCGGTGTTCCCCATGGAAAACTGCTCGGATGAATGAACCCTTTATCTAACAGCTCCTGTAGCTATGTAAACAACTCATGCATCTCTAGAGGAGCTAACCGATATGGTGCTTTGGGTATCGGAGCCGCACTAGGAGCTAGGTCAATCCTAAACTCCACCTGCCTCTCTGGAGGCACCCCAGGTAAATCCTCCAGAAACACATCCGGGTACTCCCGCACAACTAGCACATCATTCATAGTTACCTTACCCTTATCTTGGGTATCCATAACATAGGTGACATATCCGGAACATCCCTGATGAAGATAGCATTTGGACCTAGCTGATGAACATAGGACCGGCCCATGCAAAGCTCTCTCTCCCTGAACCACTAAATCTCCCCCACTTAGGGTCTGAATCCATACTAACTGATACTCAAAATTGATCACCATCCCATTCGGGCTCAACCAGTCCATCCCTACAATAACTTTGTTCCCATGTAGAGGAATACGAACCAAGTCGATCAGAAACTGCTCACTGAACATCTCTAGACTACAGCCTCGATGAACCCTCGATACCCACACTAATCGATCATTCGCAATCTCAACCTCTAATGGAAAATCCAGCTCCCCCAGAGCTCCAACAAGCCGCTTGTTGAGCGCAAGAGATACAAAAGATCGGGTAGCCCCTGAATCAAACTAAATCAAAGCAGAAATACCGTTCACGAGGAACGATCCAAAAATAAAACACATAAATATAAGTAGAAATACCGTTCAATATAAATAAATATATAAGGAGAAGATACATACTCGTCACCACATCAGGTGCTGTGCAAGACTCCTCAGTCTTCAGCTAAAAAGCCCTACTCTTCACCACAGGCGCATCTGCCTTGCCCTAGTGGCCATCAATAATCCGAAGAGTTGCCGAAGCGGGTGCTACCACTGGTCTTGCTGCTGCCAAACTCGGACAATGGGCCTTTTTATGGCCCCTTTGATTGCAATGGAAGCAAATCAAGACAAATAGCAGGGTGGTGGTGGTAGTAGTAGCAGAACAATCCCTGCTAATGTGACCCGTTCGGATGCACTTGAAGCAGTCAGAACCACCCACCCTACACGCCCCATTGTGCATCTTGCCGCACTTACCACAGTGGTTCCCCGAACCCCCTAAAATATGAGTTTGATCCGACTTCCTCTTTCTCTCCATCTCTAGATCAATCTCCCTCTCTCTGGCTCTTGCAATCATATCCTCCAGTGTCTTGCAACTAGATCGGCTCACGAATTGCCGAATGTCACTCCTCAACATCTCATGGTATCTTGCCTTCTTCATCTCCTTGCCTAACACATACTGCGGAACCAGCAATGCCCTCTCACGGAACATCGCGGTAATCTCAGTTACTGTCTCAATAGTCTAGCGAAGGTCCTGGAACTCCCTCGCCAACTGCTACACCTCAATCAATGTGTAAACTCAGCTCGGAATCTAGTCACAAAATCATCCCATGTCATCGAATCAACCGCATCATCTCCCACGGAGCACCCAACTGCTTCCCATCAATCTCGAGCTATGTCTTTCAGAAGACAAGAAGCAAGTCTAGCCTTTACCCCATCGGGGCAACTTCTAGTGTGGAAGGTGTTAGCAACATCCGTTTACCATCGCCTACTTGTGATCGGATCCTTCTCCCCAAAGTACTCTCGAGCCTCGCATGCCCGAAACTCCCTGAAAGTCAACGAACTTGCCCTAACCAAAGCCACAATCTCAGAACGGAAAGAGCCCAAGCGCTCCTCCAACACCTCCATGATACGGTCCTTGATCGTACCAACTATCACAATAGTCTGCTCAAGTGTAATGCGGGTAATCTCAGATGAAATAAACTCGCGTGTCTGATCATCCAACTGCCCGGCTCCAGAACCCGAGCCTGGACCCTCACCAGCACCAGAATCACTAAACGGTCTTCCTCGAAGTATCACCATACTAAAAATAGACCATATAAACTATCAATATATATATATATATATATATATATATATATATATATATATATATATATATATATATCGAGGAATCTCACACTCTACAGGCTTCCTAGTTTCATCACAACTCTCCTTGACTCAAGTACGAATCCTCTTCTTCCAGTAGTACGGGACCACACTACCTTCCATATCTATCTGTACTTTCTTTAAGGATCACTATGAATCCTCCAAGTCACTCCTTGATCACTCATACAATCCTTAACAAGATAAAGCTCCCAACACTAAATCTCTTCCTAGGCTTTCCTAGGGCAATCCCCACATCACTCTCCGCCGTCATCTATAGAAGTAACTCTCTTTAACATGCTCTCACTAGCTCACAAATAAAATTACATATTACTGACTCCAAATAATTCTTCGAATGAAAGGTCTCACACTACAACGGTTGGACTCAGACGAGAGTTGCACAATAGACTTAAACCTAACCTTTTTAAAATTATTTAGTCTCACTAATATGTAACTTAGCATATTCGCTTACTAGTTAGCTGAAGTTAATGTGAATTCCTAAGAAGCACAAAGCAAGCAACATTAGACCATTGAATAATCGGAACAAGAATAACCTAACAAGCCATCCTATCACTGAATGATCAGTATTGGCATGCAAGTCTACAAGCTTATACAACAGGCATACAAAGGCATCTCTCCTAGCATTCTATCATGCAATCCTGAGCAGATCCTTAGCCCTAATCTAGCATGCGATTCACAATTTCACAATTCAAATCATAACATAAACATGTATAGGTACTTTGGGAAAACTTACTTGAGCTTGGTCGATTGCATGCACCACACCCCTTTCTTTTATTAGAAAACTCTTTTTATAAAACATTTTCCTTTTTTTAAATCTACCAAATCCTTAGTTTGAGTTCAGACACACCCGAGAGTATGTCTAAATCCTCAAACTAAGGCTCTGATACTAACTTGTAACGTCCCAAAAATTAAGACTATTTTGATTTTTAGATTAATTAAAACCATTATCCAAAAAACATCATAAAAACCATGGTGAATCAAAGTGTATCGATAACATCCAAGTACATCACAGTAATATAAAAATACAGAACGAGATGGTGTATGCACTGCAATCCTCCCGTGCTCTTTCCATTCGAACTAGAAGTACCTGAAACATAACTAAAAACTATAAGCACAAAGCTTAATGAGTTCCCCAAAATACCACACACCATACATATAAAACATATAATGGGCCCCACCCTGCATTAGGCTCCACTCGGTAAACAGATATGTCAGTCATCAGGCCCCGCTCGGTATTTATATAAACATATAAATATATAAACATACAACACATGCAATAGCCACAAAGATAAATAGCATACATGATAGTCATCAGGCCCCGCCCGGTAAACATATGAACACATAACACATGCAAGAATCACGCAAACAACTAGCATCCAAAACATAAAAAATCATGGGCCGGCATTGGTGCCTTGGACCCACTAAACACAACGAGGAAACTCACCTCCAGCTGTTGAATCTCCCAAATAAATCTCGGTCTGCCAGTTTGGAAAACCCCCGCTCTAACATCATCAAATAAATATCCAATTAACAATTAGAGCTTGATCCTTATTCAAGAATCTAAGCGACTTGATCAATTCTAGGGTAAAAGACCAGTTTACGGTTTTCCTTACATGGCCCAAAACAAGGCCCAACTCAATTACTCAAAAGGCCCAATTTTCTTAAATGGCATCACAAGGCCCATTAAGGGTCAACTTCCAAATTGGGCCCCAAAATCATTATGTACCTAATCCCAAGAAAGTCCATAGTCTATCTATGGCCCAAATTCATAATTCCAATGGCTCAACAAGGGCCAAATCCTAGAAGCCCAAACAGAAAGTTCACTTGTTGAGTATGCGGCCATACTCAGCTTGTACGCTTAGAGTACTCTTTCCGGGGCCAGTACCCGTAGCGTACCAGCTGAGTACGCCCAACATACTTCCTAGATCACCAATCCACCCCATTAATCACTTAATCAGTTAATACCTCTAGCCAAACTCTCAAATCTGATCCTAATGGGCGACTTAATACGTGAAGTTGGAAACTTTACACCCTTGCATGACTTAATGGGACCCAACACTCAAAAAGAAGATTAATAAGGCTCTTAACACTTGCATGGGCCAATATCCTTCATAAAGTTTTCTTTTTTATGGACAAGGGACCTCTATGGAGCTAAGATCTAACATCCATGACTTCTGGAGTAGATCAAAAGCCAAACTTTAACTCAAAAGACCCAAAAATGCATAAACAAAGTACGAAAACTAGATCTATCTTAATAAACCATCAATTAAAGAACTTTATACCTCAAATGGCTTGCAAAGATGATGATGAATCTGGATCTACAAGCCCAAGCTACTACCAAGCAACCACCAACAGTTCTTCTTCTTCTTGCACTAAAACACCACCAAATCTCACTTTCAAGCTTAAAACTCACAAGAGTCACTTAGGGTTTCATTTTCAGGGTAAGGTGATGGAGGATGATCAATAAAATGTCTAAAGGTGGTTTAAGTTGCTTAAATAGGGTGCAACCCCTAAAAATTAGAGTTTTCCCCTGAACCACGTATGTCATGCGTACTCCACATACGCCCTGCACACGTGGGTGAAGCCCGCGACCAGAAAATAGCTAGTACGCCATGTGTACTAGATAAGGACCAAAACAAAAAGGATTTGCATTAAGGGATAAAAGGAAATGTAACAAATTACGAGTGTTACATAGATGCCACGCCGTGGGAATTGGGTTTCAGCAACTTAATGCATTAAGTTGTTTTCCAAGTATTCCAAGAGCTCCAAAGCTCATATCTGGTACACCTAAGGTCTTAATGGACAAAGTTTCCAACTTTATCCCTTAAGTCATTCCAATAAGCCAAAACTTCTAACCCTAAGTCATTAATGATATTATAACACATGAGCTCATCCTTTAAGCACTAAATCACTAATGCCACCAACTTAAACTTTCCAGAAAACTTTTATACTCCAAAAGCATCATAAAGATCAGCGCTTTATGGACATTCATGTCCAATGCATGTCTCTCCCAAATTAGGTCAAATCTATGAAAAAAATGAACTCAAACTTGTATATGATGCCAAATACACAAAGAAACATTAGATTTTAAACATATAATCCCAAATGGACCTCTACGATCCATAAAGTTGCCAACTTTATAGAATCCATTCCTTCAAACTCTCACAATATGAAGAAAAGGGACAAAAACTCTAGATCTTGAAGCACAAACTATAAATCTTGGAACTTGAATACTCACAAGGGTCCAGAATATGTTGAAGATGATGATGAAGTTTGCTTGTTGGATCAATGAACCAAAACACCTTCTTCTCCTCCTCCTCCTCCTCCTTCTTCTTCTTCTTCTTCTTTTTCTTCTTCTTGTTTAAGGCACCAAGAATATCAAAATGAACCACAATTCCTTAAGGGAGGATGGGGTTTTGAGGTGGATGGATGGAGGCTAAAGAGGATGCCCTAATCCTCTGGAAATGTTGCTTAAATATGGAAAGAAACCCTACAATTACGAGATTATATCAGAACAGTTGCCACGTCATGGCCAACCTACTGCCGCGTTGTGCCACTTATTAAAAACACACGTTCCTTTCAATCAGTGCCACATCATGGTATCCTTGCTCCACGTCGTCACATAGATTTTTTCCAAAACCCTATCTTTGATCCTTGATAAAAAGTGAGCTTAACCAATCTGGAACATGGGTGTTACACTTAGATAGGATGATGTTCAAGTTAAAAGTAATATAATAAAATCCCGTTTTATATAATTAAAAATGTGAGTCTTATGCTACCTATGAAAATCACACATTTTCTTTATAATTTGGTAATGGAGTGTGTGTGGTTTGTCGGCGCATCAATTTGATATTATAGTTAGAAATGATGTGGTACTTGTGAATCTTAAACGTAAATTGATTCGGGGATCATTCGATTTTTGCATGGTTGATTCAGCATATGTTCTATGATCCACGACCTCCCTGTTATAGAATTTAGATGAACATAATCCGAGATTAACATGTCATTGACAGTCAATGAATCTCAAAAGATATAGAAGTTTCATAGTGATTGAAATTGGAAAAGAGTATTACCTACCTAAATAACTTTGTGGTGTGTTTAAGGCTTCCCTTTGTAACAACGTAAAATTTCCAATTAAATTTTTAATTTTTAAAACCACAAAATGTATATCATTTCATAATTTCAAATCCGAAACAACAGTGTTTTCAAAACAAATTCCCAAGATCTCTCAAATGTGAACTCCACCGGTGTGAGTGTGTACGAGTCAAGCCGTCGCCTTCCCACGATCCTCGCTGGTACCTGAGACATTAAACACAACAACTCTAAGCATAATGCTTAGTGAGTTCCCAAAATACCACATACCACAAATATGCCACTCGAGGCTAAACCTGACCCTCTGGTCAAGATGTCTCAGCGGGACCTTCCAGTCCCGCAGCTCGTCGGACCCTCTGGTCCAGTCATAGCTCATTGGGCCCTCTAGCCCGTTTTGAATCGTTGGACCCTCCGGTCCGGTCTATATAGTCATGCAGCATACAAATAACACATAGCATACAATCTCATAAATAGCACATAAGACCCTCTGGCCAAACCAGAATACCACTCAAGGTAACATATAGTGAGAAGACTCACCTCGTGGAAAGTCTAAGATCTCGCGTACTCGCTATCTCCAAAACCCAACGACGACTCTACCTCGCCTAATCATAAAAAAATATCATTTAATAATCAAGACTTCCACAACTAAACTTTAACCCTTATCATCATCCTCAGAGGGTAAAAGACCATTTTACCCCTCCTTGACCCAAAGTCTTCATGTTGACCAAAACCCTAAAAAGTCAACAAAAGTCAACCCTACGAATACGCAAGGCGTACTACTTGATGTACACGGGGCGTACATCGCCAACCCATGGATTGGGGTCTCCACCCAGTACGCTGCGCGTACTGGAAGTTACGCCCAGCGTAACCATCAGACTTTAGCATACATCATTTCTGGTCTTAATCGGTTAAGCCATTACTCCAACTTCTAGATCCGGCTCGGTTTATGCGTCTATACCCATAAAGTCGAGACCTTTAAGCCTTGGCATGGCTGTAAAGGCTCCAACACTTCATAACATCACTCTATTCCAACTCAAGGACCTAGATCGCATGCATGGTGCAATGTTCACGACCAAGATTGCATTTTTATGAGTCTACAACTCAAATAGACCAGAAATACGAAGGATCTAAGCTTATGGAGACCATTTGCTCAAAAGTCTCCACCTTTGGGACTAAAACCCTAGAAAATGGTACATGAAGCATATTACAAGAACTATAGAACAAGATCCGAGCTTTTTACCTTGAAATGAAGCCTCAACCTTCGCTAAGCTCAGATCTACACTTGAGTACCACTTCTAGCCTTCCCCAAAGAGATCCTCTTCTCCTTTGCTACCTAGAAATGGCACCACCAAGCTTAGAATACTCACAAATGGCCTAAGAACGGTTGCACACTCTCTTTAGGGTTTCTTTCTGAGGGATGGTGGCTGAGAAGTCGAGCCACACATTCCTTTTATAGCCCTCCAAAAGAATTAGGGTTTTTAGGTTTAGACCGGTTACGCCCCGCGTAACCTTGGGTACGCCCAGTGTACCTGAGGGTGAATGCATCCAAATGAAGCGCACGAGTACGCGCAGCGTACCTCTTGTACGCCCAGCGTACTCGCAAATCATGCAACCCTAAAAATAGAACATAACAAAGATGAAGGAATAAATAGAAGGGTACCTGATTTTCGGGCTGTTACAATTCTCCCCCACTAGAACCAGACTTCGTCCCCGAAGTCTCATACCGAAAACAACTCCGGATACTGATCCCACATCTCAGCCTCGGGCTCCCATGTCAGCTCGGACCCCTTCCGATGTTGCCACTGCACTTGTACCAAGGGTACTTCCTTGTTCCTCAGAATCTTAACCCTTCGATCCCTGATCGCCACTGGCCTCTCCACATAATTCAGGCCTGCATCCACCTGAATATCATCCAAAGGCACCACGGCCGACTCGTCGGCAATGCATTTCCTCAACTGAGAAACATGAAAAGTGTCGTGGATATGTCCCAATTCAGCAGGTAGGTCCAACCGGTAGGCTACCCTGCCTACCCTAGCAATTACCCTGAAGGGTCCAATGTATCGGGGTCCCAACTTGCCCCTCTTCCTGAATCGTATCACTCCTTTCCAAGGAGAGACCTTTAGGAGCACAAGGTCACCAACCTGAAACTTGAGCTCGGACAGACGCCTGTCCACATAACTCTTTTGGCGACTCTACGCGGTCAACAATCTCTGCCTGACCTGCTGTATCTGCTCGGTCGTCTGGAGTACAATCTCTGTGCTACCCATTATCCATTGCCCCACCTCTCCCTAGCAGATGGGGGTGCGACACCTCCTCCCATACAACAGCTCAAAAGGTGGCATACCAATGCTCGAATGATGGCTGTTGTTGTACGAAAACTCTGCCAAGGGTAGATAGGTGTCCCAACTCCCTCCAAAATCCAAAACACATGCTCGGAGCATATCCTCAAGCGTCTGAATCGTCCGCTCGCTCTGTCCGTCCGTCTGCGGGTGGTATGCGGTACTGAAATGCAGCCTCGTACCTAACTCCTCGTGGAACTTCTTCCAAAATCTAGAAGTAAATCGCACGTCTCGATCTGAAACGATCGACAACGGAACCCCATGCCGCGATACCACCTCCCTCACATACAACTCAGCCAACCCCTCAGCAGAAGAGCTCTCACTGATAGCAAGAAAACGAGCGCTCTTCGTCAACCTATCCACAATCACCCAAATTGCATCGACTCCTCTCGCAGTCCTTGGCAATTTGGTGATAAAATCAATGGTAATATGTTCCCACTTCCACTCGGGAATCTCCAACGGCTGCAGCTTACCATGCGGACGCTGGTGCTCGGCCTTAACTTGGCGACAAGTTAGGCACCTCTCGACGAACCAAGCAACATCCCTCTTCATACAGGGCCACCAATACTCCTTCTTTAGGTCCAAATACATCTTGGTAGCCCCGGGATGGATCGAGAACTTCGATCGATGCGCCTCCTCCATCAAAATGGTATGCGTCCCGCCCACAAACGGTACCCAAATCCGACCCTGAAACGTCATAAGCCCCCGACTATCGGTAACGAACTCCGACACCTGCCCGACGACCCACTCCCGCTTTCGGTTCTCTGGTCTCGCAGCCTCAGCCTGGGCCCCTTGGATGGTGTCCAATACCGGAGTCATCACCGTCAACCTCATACAAATGTCTCGTATCGGGGCGCTCTCCGACCTACGGCTCAGAGCGTCGGCTACGACATTAGCCTTGCCCGGGTGGTATAGGATCTCACAATCATAATCCTTCACCACATCCAACCATCTTCTCTAGCGCATATTTAGGTTTGGCTGATCCATCAAGTACTTTAAGCTCTTGTGGTCAGTGTATATCGTACACCGAACCCCATACAGATAGTGACGCCAGATCTTGAAGGCAAACACTACAGCCCCTAACTCCAAATCGTGGGTGGGATATCTCATCTCATGAGGCTTCAACTGCCTCGATGCATACGCGATCACATGCCCTCTCTGCATCAACACCGCTCCCATCCCCAATATCGAAGCATCACAATACACCACGAAATCCTCCATCCCTTCCGGTAGTGCGAGTACAGGAGCTTCGCACAATCTCTGACGAAGGGTCTCAAACGAGGTTTGCTGCTCCGGACCCCATGAGAAAGTAACACCCTTCCGGGTCAACTTGGTAAGTGGCACGACGATCTTGGAGAAATCTCTGATAAATCTCCTATAGTAGCCTGCCAGCCCCAAGAAGCTCCTGATCTCCGTAGGTGACCTCGGCACCTCCCAACTCATCACAGCCTCAATCTTGGCTGGGTCAACCAATATCCCGTTCTGGTTAATGAGATGCCCTAAAAACTGGACGTCCCGTAACCAGAAATCGCACTTGGAGAATTTGGAAAAGAGCCTCTCCGATCTCAGAATTCCGAGGAGCTCCCTCAAATGTTCCGCATGCTGCTCTCTGGTCCTCGAATACACCAGGATGTCATCAATGAATACAATTACCGAACGATCCAACATCGGCCTACACACCCTGTTCATGAGATCCATGAATGCCGTTGGTGCATTGGTGAGCCCGAATGGCATCACCACGAACTCGTAATGCCCGTAACGAGTCCTAAACGCTGTCTTCTGGATATCCTCATCCCGAACTCTCATCTGGTGATATCCCGACCTCAAGTCAATCTTGGAGAACCAAGACGCCCCCTGCAACTGATCGAATAAATCATCGATCCTCGGTAACAGATAACGGTTCTTGACCGTCAACTTGTTCAACTCCCGGTAATCAATGCACATCCGGTGTGAACCATCCTTTTTCTTGACAAAAAGGATCGGCGCTCCCCAGGGAGAGCTACTGGGACGGATGAACCCTTTCCCCAACAGCTCTTGCAGCTGTGAGGATAACTCCTGCATCTCTGGCGGTGCTAACCGATACGGCGCCTTGGCGATAGGCGCAGCCCCGGGAACCAGATCGATACGAAACTCCACCTGCCTCTCGGGAGGCACACCCGGCAACTCCTCGGGAAACACGTCCGGGAACTCACGCACTATCAGCACCTTATCCGCTGAACTTGGCCTCCCAACGGCCTCTCGCACATCTGGCACATAGGCTACGAACCCCTTGCAGCCCTGCTGCAAACTCCGCCTCGCTCTAGCGGCCGAACAGAAAACCGAACCACCACGAGTCCCCTCGCCGTAAACCGTCAGCGCTCCCCCACTAGGATCTCGGATCGTCACCAATTGACGCTCGCAATCTATGACAGCCCCAAAACGGCTCAACCAATCCATTCCTACCATGACACAAACATCCCCCATAGCGATCGGAATCAAATCAATCGGGAACTCCACCCCGAAGATCTCCAGCATGCATCCACGTATCACCTCGGTAGCACATACCTCACGCTCATCTGCTATGGAAACCCGCAGAGGTCGACTCAACGCCTCCCTTGGAATACTAATGTGCCGACTAAAAGCCAAAGATATGAAAGACCGACTCGCACCCGAGTCGAATAAAACCAATGTAGGTACAGAACTCACAAGAAAAGTACCTACGCATAACATATAGCAATTACAATAGCATAAACTCAACATAAAATAGATAAAGATTACATACCCTCCACGACGTCAGGTGCTGCGCGGACCTCCTCCGCAGTCAGCTGGAAAGCTCTCCCCTAGCCTTCGGTGCTTCGGCCTTCACTGGCCGGGTCTCAGCAGCTCGAACCGCAGGTGCAGATCCCTGTGCTGACCTCTGAAGCTGGGGGCACTCGGCCTTCCGATGGCCGGTCTGGTTGCAATGGAAGCAAACCGAGAACCCCTTCGGACAGTCCCTCGCAAAATGTCCTTCCTTCCCGCATTTGTAGCATACCCCAGTCTTGCACGGCCCATCATGGCTCTTGCCGCACTTCCCACAAGTGCGGCCCCTCGAACTACCCGTCCTCGAATCAGCAGGCTTTGCCCACCTGGCAGCCGGCTGCGACTGCGCCGGTCATCGATCACCCCTCTGCAACTCAGTCTCCTCCCTCGCCTGTGTCTCAAGCTCGATCACCCTCTTCCTGGCATTTGCCTGGAGCTCGAAAAATGTCTGGTAAGTCGAGTTCGCCACGAACTCGCGGATGTCCCTCCTCAAAATACTCAGATAACGGCTCATGTGAGCCTGCTCAGTGGACACCAACTCCGGGCAAAACAGCTCCCGCTCATGAAACATCCTCGTAATCACTGTCACCGACTCTGTCCCCTGCTTGAGGGTCAGAAACTCCTGAGCTAAACGTTCCCTCTCCACCTGGGGAACATACTCGTCACGAAACATCGCAGTAAACCTCTCCCAGGTCACTGCAGTCAGCTCAGCTGTAGAATAGCTCGCGGTCACGAATCTCCACCAGTCCTTCGCCCCTAAGCGAAGCTGGTTGAGGGCGAATCGCACCCTCAAGTGCTCCGGAAACGAGCACGTATAGAAACACCCCTCCATGTCTGAGATCCACCTCATAACGTCGATCGAGTCCTGCGTACCATCGAACTCTGGTGGTTTCGTGTTGCTGAACTCTCGGTACAACAACAAATCATCACCCTGGGGTCTTGCAGCAACAACAGCTGATGTGGCTGCAGCAACAGCAGCATCAGTCAAGGCAGCATAACGCTCGTCAAACGTCTCGATCAGTGTGGTCTTAATAGACCCAAACATCTCCGGAATCTCGGCTCTGATGGCAGCGGCCACCTACTCATGGATGATTCGACGGATCTCCTCATCGCTCACCCCACTGCTCTCGGGGTTATGGCGTGTCCCGACCATGATCAACCTCTGAAATACAACATAAGAAATATCAGGGATACTCTCGAGTATACTCAGACTCAGTAACTCAAACATCCTCTCTCCTGGTACCCCCAAGGATTCTTACTTGGACTGCGCACCAATCCGGTGTTTTCAATAGTACGAGCCCAATACTATTGTCCACATCGAATCAATATACAATCCAAGTCCTCCTCCTAGGATCCCAAGTCGTAAATACTCTACTCTCGCTATGCATTGGCTACCCTCAGTAGACCTACCATGAGCTCCTCACTGCTACCTACTCACTCTCAAAGTATCTCATAGTAGCAGTAATCTCCTAGGCTAAGGCATCACAAATCAGGCCACTCTAGTCCTTATAGGAATACCTAGCCTCTCTATCATGCATAAAATAATATCTCATAACTCATAACATATAATGTAAGGGTATTTTGGGGATTCACCGTTCGGGCGCTGGCTGACCGTACACACCATCCACTCTGCTCGTTTCCAAAACTTCTTTTTCTTTTTAGAAAATTTGCAGTTTTGGTTGTAAAATTTCTCAAATCCTCGGTTTGAGTTCAAATACGCCCGAAGGTGCATCCGAATCCCTCAAACCAAGGCTCTGATACCAACTTGTAACAACGTAAAATTTCCAATTAAATTTTTAATTTCTAAAACCACAAAATGTATATCATTTCATAATTTCAAATCCGAAACAACAGTGTTTTCAAAACAAATTCCCAAGATCTCTCAAATGTGAACTCCATCGGTGTGAGTGTGTACGAGTCAAGCCGTCGCCTTCCCACGGTCCTCGCTGGTACCTGAGACATTAAACACAACAACTGTAAGCATAATGCTTAGTGAGTTCCCAAAATACCACATACCACAAATATGCTACTCGAGGCTAAACCTGACCCTCTGGTCAAGATGTCTCAGCGGGACCTTCCAGTCCCGCAGCTCGTCGGACCCTCTGGTCCAGTCATAGCTCATTGAGCCCTCTAGCCCGTTTTGAATCGTTGGACCCTCCAGTCCGGTCTATATAGTCATGCAGCATACAAATAACACATAGCATACAATCTCATAAATAACACATAAGACCCTCTGGCCAAACCAGAATACCACTCAAGGTAACGTATAGTGAGAAGACTCACCTCGTGGAAAGTCTAAGATCTCGCGTACTCGCTATCTCCAAAACCCAACGACGACTCTACCTCGCCTAATCATAAAAAAATATCATTTAATAATCAAGACTTCCACAACTAAACTTTAACCCTTATCATCATCCTCAGAGGGTAAAAGACCATTTTACCCCTCCTTGACCCAAAGTCTTCATGTTGACCAAAACCCTAAAAAGTCAACAAAATTCAACCCTACGAGTACGCGGGGCGTACTGCTTGATGTACGCGGGGCGTACATCGCCAACCCATGGATCGGGGTCTCCACCCAGTACGCTGCGCATACTGGAAGTTACGCCCAGCGTAACCATCAGACTTTAGCATACATCATTTCTGGTCTTAATCGGTTAAGCCATTACTCCAACTTCTAGATCCGGCTCGGTTTATGCGTCTATACCCATAAAGTCGAGACCTTTAAGCCTTGGCATGGCTGTAAAGGCTTCAACACTTCATAACATCACTCTATTCCAACTCAAGGACCTAGATCTCATGCATGGTGCAATGTTCACGACCAAGATTGCATTTTTATGAGTCTACAACTCAAATAGACCAGAAATACGAAGGATCTAATCTTATGGAGACCATTTGCTCAAAAGTCTCCACCTTTGGGACTAAAACCCTAGAAAATGGTACATGAAGCATATTACAAGAACTATAGAACAAGATCCGAGCTTTTTACCTTGAAATGAAGCATCAACCTTTGCTAAGCTCAGATCTACACTTGATTACCACTTCTAGCCTTCCCAAAAGAGCTCCTCTTCTCCTTTGCTACCTAGAAATGGCACCACCAAGCTTAGAATACTCACAAATGGCCTAAGAACGGTTGCACACTCTCTTTAGGGTTTCTTTCTGAGGGATGGTGGCTGAGAAGTCGAGCCACACATTCCTTTTATAGCCCTTCAAAAGAATTAGGGTTTTTAAGTTTGGACCGGTTACGCCCCGCGTAACCTTGGGTACGCCTAGCGTACCTGAGGGTGAACACGTCCAAATGAAGCGCACGAGTACGCGCATCGTACCTCTTATACGCCCAGCGTACTCGCAAATCATGCAACCCTAAAAAGAGAACATAACAAAGATGAAGGGATAAATAGAAGGGTACCTAATTTTCGGGCTGTTACACCCTTTACATATTATAGAGCCAAATATGGATCTTAGACTTGTTAAATAGTGTTTGATTTTGGGTAAATTATTTTCTAAGGTTAAATAAAACAAACTAGAATGAAATTTAATATTGAATGATGTCTATAATTTTATCCACCAAAATCTATTGTTATAAAGCTTCTAAAAGGATAAGATGAGAATAGTTCTCATGAATGAAAAGAAAGATCATGCCTTAGATAAAGCTCTTATCGGGGTTCCTCTAACCATTATGTTCTAAACTGTAAGATATTTAGTAGCTTTGGAGCTTTGGGGGAGCTTTTTACCACTACTTTCTTGGGAATGAAAGAATAAAAAAGTTATTCAAAGCCTTTTGACAATATAGTTTTTGGCCATTTCCACCCAGGATCATATATGACCTAGTTAGATTATAAGTTTGTTTGAGGGCAAGGAAGGAATAAGTCTACGGTATTTTGACATTGCCCAAATTAGTCATATATTTTGGGTTGTTATCTTAATATTTATGGCTTAATTTATATAATTAAGGATAAAAAATACCTAAAATGCTCTGTATTTGATAAATATAGGAAAATTCATGACTTGGAGCAAAAGGAACAAATTGGAGCTGAAAAGAGCTAAAAAAGACTATTAATCAAAAAACGCATACAAATATGAAAGACGCGTCACGCTCTTTATAAAATTAGAAAAATCAGAAAAAGATTTTGGTAACGAAAAGATCGGGACCATATTAGGCTTAGTGCCGCGAACACTTATCCTTAGCGCCGAGAAATTACATCGACTTAAAAACCTAGCTATAAATAAACATTTTCTCAACCCTAATTCGATGTGCAACCCTTGTGGACTTCTCCCAAGAGGTCAGAAAGTATACTGACTTAGAAACCTATAAATAGACGTTTTCTCAACCCGATATTTTTTTTTAAAAACAAATTTAAAAGCTATGGTTTAATCCAAAAAAACAAGGTTTAACCAAAAAAAGTCTTTCATTAGAATTTAATCTTGTTCACCTTTCAATTTCCCAGATGGTCACAATTGCATTCCATTTAATAATCAATAATACATAATTATGGGTTATTAACCCTCTTGAACACTTTTTACCCTTTTGCCACCTTTTTTAACTTTTAACAAATTACTCTAACAATGATATCACTTACTTTAGGACATATAGTCCCATCATGTTCCAACAAGTTAAGGCATCTAAGAAGCCCTATTGGGTCCTTTTAAACCTTTAAGCCATCATTTGTCTATTTCCTTACTTAGGTTCTAATTTTCTTAAGAATGTCCCTTCGTACTCAAGCACTCCACCAACATTCCATTCCTTACTAATTCTATTAGTAAGTCATTTTGGCTTCCGATATATCTTTTCATCTACCTTTCTTCCCGAAAGTATTACTTTTAGGTCAACAAAATGACACTTTATCCTCAACAAGGATTACAAGTCATTTTTTTCCTAATGATGTTTTCCTTGAGCGTTGTCAACAAGATAAGCCAATCATGTATAACTTTCCTTGTCTACTACCTTTGTACTAGTGGGTACCATACTATTCAAGTCCATATTTACTTCTAGAACTTTTTCCATATCCCCTTTCATTCACTTTAATTGACATGTCAAATCTCATCTCATGATTTAATGTGTTTCTTAGGTCTACAAACCTAAGCACACCATGATCAGAAGTTCTAAAGCACATAGTGTTGTTTCAACTAAAATTTCAAAGTCTCGTTGGTCTCAAATTATTTTGTCACTTGTAACTTGATTCTTCTTACTTATCTACCCCTTAAAAGAAATGAAGGCATTTCTTTTAAGGCTAAATCACAAGATGAGCCTAATTATCCAACAAAATGTTTTGTTTATTTCTTCATGGAAGTTTGTTGCCTCATGTGTAGTCCTTATGGACCTCGAATCCCACATATTCCTTTCCCATTGATTTCATAAAGCGTACATCATAGTTTCATCATTCTTGTATCCCTCAACATTGTTATTCGAGTACTCAGCTCTTCCATTCGACATTTTATTAGTTTAACTTCTTATGATTCATACTTCACAACTTTCTATTTCTTGTTCCTTCCTTATGGGGACATAACCAACTTTTATATCAATTGATTTCTTTGCTCTTTAGCCATAGTCAAGTGGCCCATAATGCTCTTAGTGAAAGTTCTATCCTCTATATGAACTCGTAACGGAATATCTCATTATCACAAGTCTGCCCACTCTTTTTCTGGTTATAGAATCTAGATTAATAGCAATACTCAAATCTAGTACCCATTTGTACTTGGGTGTGCTTGGTTTGCGTCATCGGGTTGCATAACTTAAAAGTTTTGAGTCTTGTATATTTGGTTCATTTATGTCACTCATAACTCCAAGCATCAAATGTTGTTCTTAATCATTTAGAAGAGTGTTGTGAGCTCTTGTACATTGCGTCATCACATTTTCTATCCAAGTCTTATTGACAACCCTTTCTTATGAGCTTTAAGTGTTCATTCTTGTCCGCTCATTGTTAGTACTATAATATATTTGATGTTCAATTTGTGTTTCTTCAATATTCCATCATGTGAAATCATCTTCCTCTTTGATTAATCATAAGACATCTTCTAGACACTGCTCCTTCATCATCAAGTCATCACCAATCATAGATCTTATAAGTAGGGCTTACAAAGTTCCTCCTACTAAATTGTTCATCATGATAGTCTAGTACCCTAGGGTAAGGTACTCTCATGGGCTTATTATCATCATTTTTTAGTTTCTAATATTTGTATGATTCGAGAAAGTCTTCATATTGGTTTTCTTCCTTTCAAGTTCGATAAATACCTTCAGGTATCTCTCACTATTCTTCTTTCCTTGTGATGACTTCACTTTCCAGTCTAGTGCATAAGGTTAATGCACCATCGCTCGTCTTTTACTAGGGTCCTGGTGTCACAAGGACACCCTTCTTCCACAGCTACCATCACACTTAAGACTTGATATTTTTGTCATCTGGTTGTCAACTCCTTAGGATCCCAATAGATCTCATCGAGTCAACAACATCATACTCCTTCCCAATTTTTCTCAATCGCGCTTTCTAGTACTATCTTTATTTAATCATCATGTCACAATCTCTCTAATTACTCCATGTGCTCACGTTCCAATGTTGTCAATCACATTCGAGTATTAACTTTCATCTAAATATGGACTTCATGATTTCATTCCATTTTTTTTCAATCAAATTGCTTGTAATTTAAAGTTATCACTCTTATGTAGTAACATAAGCTTGTCTCTAATTACCAACTCTTACTAATTCTCTTAATAATGAATTTGAAGTTCCAATTCTTTTCCCATTTTTAAATTTTACCAAAAGTCAATTATGTCCCTATCTAGCTACTTGATTGTTAAAAAATTAAATATCTTAATTCACATCATTCTTTAGTGTGTCTAACTAACAGCCAATAGTACTTAATGGATACAAACTCAATTTCAAAGGTATATCAAATGTCACCATTAATTTTCATCTTATACTAACTGTTTGACCTTGACAGAAAAGTCAAAGCTCTCAAAATTTTCCAATTGTCTATTAGCATGCTTAAAACTCTCTCATGATCCTAATTTGACACAATTTATGTGTCCATTAAGTCCATAACTCACTCGAATCTTTACCACATTTCATAAAATCCTTTCATGGTTCCACCAAGTTCAGGTATGTACCATGTGTGTATAATAATACGGACCCTATACTATTATACCCACATCATACATAACCGACCTTGAATTCACCACTAAAAGGTTTTGATCCAGTGGTTTAGATTATCCATAGGCTAGTCTTACTTCCATTACTTACTATAGAAGCACACATTGAGCATTCTATGATTTCATCTAGATTTATCCAAAGTTTCATAAGCATCTAACTAAGTCAATTCTGATCATCGTTCATTGCATATGATGCTACCTACATTAAGACATATAAATCCTATGTCTCAATATACTTTCCATAACCAAAGTTCAAGCCTAGGAGTGGAATGATCCAATCCTAATTCGCTTAAATTATGGCTCTGATATAAACTGTAACACCCCATATTTTTTAAAACAAATTTAAAGATATGGTTTAATCCAAACAAACAAGGTTTAACAAAACAAAACATCAGAGTTTAAACAAGTAGTTTTAAAAATAATAACTTGGGTGTTACTAACATTGTATGAAATAAACCATAGCAAGCAAACCAAGATTTACAAGATCAAGGAAATTGTAATTTATGCTCTACTAGTCTCCTATGGACTTCATTACTTCTATAATACGTCACACCTTAGCTATCACTTGAGATACATGACATTAAAAAGACATAGGTAAGATAAAATGTCTCGTGAGTTAAAATGAGTTTTAGACCACAAAACATTTTCAATCATTTCATAAATAAAATAACATTTCATAAATAACATACCATATATTTTCATGGGTTTCATTTCTTATTCTCTCATTTCATTAGCTTTTTATCCATTTTCACTTTACAAGACCAAAGTGGAAAGAACAACATCAATCCGCCAAGGCATCATTTCCAAGACCTAGGTGGAATGAACAAATCAATCCACCAAGGCACCATTTCCAAGACCAAGGCGGAAGGAACAAATCAATCCAGCATGGCATCATTCATATAGGACATCTACTTCTCAACGGGGAAGCGCTACTCCAGCAGATTCCTCTAGACCTCTTATGAGGCATCATGGTCCGGACAGGTTTTACTTTACTTTTGTTTTATTTTCTTTCCTTTTTTTCTTTTAACATTATCATATAATCATTAAGCATTTCGAATAGACATACTTTACTTATCAAAACATTTTTCCATAAGAAAGTTTCACATTTAAATGTTCTTTGCTTTCAAAAACATTCTTGCCTTCAAGGCATTCTTTTAAAATATCCTTTCCAAAAACATTTAACACTTTCATTTCAAAACATTTCATATATCAAACATTAGTGTGTCATTATTATAAAATCATTTTGTCATGTACCCCCAAAGTGGGAAATGCCAACACGTACTCACCTAGTTCTCCAATGTAGATTAGCTAGTCCTCTTATAGCTCATTTACTTAGAGCAACACTCTTAATCACCACCTATATAACATGGATGAACATAAGTCATTAATATGACCAAAATACCACTCACAGATTTTTGACATTTAGATATTCCACATAAGCTTGTTTACTTCCTATTAGATTATATATAAAGTTTGAGGTTAAACGATGGTTGTTTACTAGGTTTTCCATGAAAAAAATACACTAAACAGAACCTTTGACATGCCATGTGTCAAAGGGACACGCCCCCATGTCAAAAAGACATACCGCGTGTCAAAACTGCAGGTCACCATTTTGTGCAGAATTTTGCTAAAAGCTTTGTAACTTGCTCTCTAGACTTCCAATGGCCACCAAAATTTACCAAGTGGTTATTAAGGACTAAAAGCTTATAAACTTCTCAAATACTCAAGTAAACCCTATCCTAATTATGAATTAATCATTAAGACCTTTATCAAAATGTTAATTTCATATTGTTTACAAACACTCAAATGAAAGAGTTAAGAGATTAAGTTGAACAAGAACATTATTTAACCAATATGACTTATTCCCAAATCATCTAATACCTCATTGGGTGTTTTCAAGTGCTTAAACGTTACAAAAATCTCAGGTTAATTCCATAATGGAGTTATGGAATGTCCAATTCCATTCCAACTTTCCTATTTTTTCATTATGACCAATAACTCCATATTTCAATCTAGGAATCAAACAACATCTTAAGTTTGTAATTCAATTCATCACAAGAGTATTCATTCATGATTATGAACTTCCTTTACTCATCAATTATTTAGCTAAAAAGGATTTCGTTATTTTCAACATTTTGTCCCCAAATCCATTTACATTTAAGCTTATACATAATTCTCCCATCATGGATGAATTTTAAGCTTTCCAATTGGATTTGTTGCTATTAGATATCATCTAGGTTATAAAATCCAATTACATTTCAGCATCAATTACAATATCCTAAAATTAGATTTCTAGGGTTCGTGGAGATTTTTACCAAAATCATCAAATCCATCAATAAGATGACTGGATTAATATTAGAAGCATGGAAACCGCTCAAGGGAGGTTAAAATACCAAATCCTAATCATTTACTGAAGCTAAATTTGACATTTGGGTTCAACACTAACCCATAAACTCGAAAATAGGTCTATGGGAGGGGAAATTATACCTAGCAAGCCTTTGATTCCTCTTCTTTTTGCTTGGATTCTCAATTCCCCACTTGAATCAAACCCTACCTGATGAAGAAGAGTAAAAATTGCCATAATCCCCATCCTTTATTGAAAAACATGATCAATGAAATGAGGGTGTAACACTCGATTCCAAGTATAAAATTATTCCCGATTTATGTATGATTTCTTTTTGGCCAAGACGTGGTGAAGTCTCACCATGGGGTGGCGACAAGCTTTTGGGCCCCAGATTTTTGTGGGCCACCACAGCGTGGTGGTGTTGTAACACGATGTGGTGGCGGTTGAAGGAGAAAACACTAAAGTTCAAGGGGCTGAGCCCTATTTAAAGATCCTTAACCCCACATAGCCTCCCTCTCAACAACCTTCCTTCCCCAAAATCGTTCCTTGAAAACCCTAATCATCTTCCACCATTTTTTAGCTAGTTTGGTGCTTTATGAAGCTAAAGAAGGAAGAAAGAGGAGGAAGGAAGAGGAGGAAGGAAGCAAAGATCAAGCAAACTAGTCCCTATTCTTCACATTGGCACTCTTTTGGACCTTTGTAAGTGTCCAATACTCGATTTTTATCATTCCAAGTTGTTAGATCTTGAGTTTTTTCCCTTTAGTTTCTTTTTCTTGAATGTTGGAATGGTTAGACCTCATAAATTTTGCAACTTTATGAATCTCCAGGTCAAGGTGATCTAGTAGTGTCTTGGATCTGGACTATAATCAAGTTTTCATGTCATGCATAGAGATTAGGTCATATATCCTCATTTTGACCTAATATGGGTTCAAGACATGCATTGAGCACATATGTCTAAAAGCACCAACCTTTGGGAAGGTTTAGGTGTTAGAATCACTTCTGGAAAGGATGGACTTTAGACTTTAAGGATTAAGTGCTTAGTGGTTAAGCCCTTGCATTATTAAGATTTATGGATTGGGTTTTGGACCTTTTTGGGTAGTCCCAATGGATAAAGTTGGAAACTTTATCCGTCTAGATCATATTTTGGGCTAGATCTGAGCTTTGGAGCTCTTGGAATCAAAGAAAACAGTTGAATGTATTAAGCTGTTGAAACTCCGGAAACCACGGCGTGGTTGCAAGTCAACACAGTGTGTTGGCTGGGGTTTTTGCGACTGTTTTGATGCGGGCGGAACATGGCATAGCCAAGGGGCAAAACGGCATGTTGGGCCAACATGGACTGTTGACTTTGACTTTTGACTTTTGACTTTTCACTTTTTCCAAGTTTGACCTAAGGGGTATTATAGATATCTGGACTATTTGATGAATAAGTGACAGGTAGAGCTGATATTTGGAGCCGAGGCTGTTCAACTATTGTTCAGATTCAGAGGTGAGTTTCATCACTGTGTTTAGCGGCTCAAAGGCACCAATGCTGACCCATGGTTTGTTATGTAGGGTGCTAGATGTTTTCGTGACTCTTGCATATGTATGTTCTTGTATGCTTACCAGGTAGGTCTCGATGACAGGGCGGGGCCCATTATGTGTTTATTTTTGTATGTATGGTATGCAGTATTTTGGAGAACTCACTAAACTTTGTGCTTACGGTGTTTAGTTTATGTTTCAGTTACTTGTGGTTTCAAAAGAAAGAGTTCGAGATGATTGTAGAGCATACACCATTTGATTTCGCATTGTGATTTACGCTGATAACGATGATGTATTGATAAAATTTGATTACTTTGGTTTTATGACAACGATATGGTTTACTGTCTTATAAACTTAAAAAAAGAAAAAAATTATTTTGGTTCTTATTTTTGGGGCGTTACAAGTTGGTATCATAGCCTTTGTTTGAGGGATTCAGACATACTCTTAGGTGTGTCTGAACTCAAACTAAGGATTTGGTAAAGTTTTCAAAAAGAAAAGTATTTTTAAGAAAAGAGTTTTCAAAGATAAGAAAGGGTATGGTGCATGTACTCAGCCGAGCTATAGTAAGTTTTTCCCAAAATACCCATACATGTTAGCTGATATGATTTGATTTATGAAGCTATGAATCACATGCTAGTTAGGGATAAGGATCTACTCAGTGTTTGCATGATAGACTGCTGGGAGAGATGCATTGTATGCCTATTGTATGAGCTTGTAGCCTTGCATGCTAGTTCTGATTAGTCAGTGATAGATTGACCTAATATATGATGCCTTGTAGCCTAGGAAGCATGGGATGCTAGATTGGGTATAATTTGTATGCATAAGGCAATAAGCAACGAGAGTGGGAGTTCCTAGCATGATTTGTAGTATGTGGGATTGGATGTTCTTGGTTATTCTATGGATTGGAATGTTACTGCACGAATGTTGCTTGCTTTGTGCTTTGTAGAACTCATAATTGATGTGAGTTAGCTATTAAGTGAATATGTCAAGTCACATGTGGCAAAGGTTGGATAATCTCAGAGTGACAGATTTGACCCTATTATGCAACTCTTATTTGAGTCTAACCGTTGTTGGGATGAGTCTATTACTCGAAGGATTATCTAAGCTTTGCTGCATGAGATTGTATTCATGAGGTGGGTAACTGACATTATGTTCATCAGCGGCTGATGGCAGGGTGAGGTCGGGAACCTAGGAAAGTCTAGGTAGTGCTTCAGTGGGTTTGGCCGCGCTGTGTAGCGAGTATTTGGGTATCAGTTTGAGAAGGTGACTTAGAGGATTTGGGATGATTCTTGAGAATATTATGGACATGTGTGGAAGGTAGTATTGGGCACGTACTACTGAAAGAACAGGATCCATACTCGAATCGGTGAAAGTTTCGAAGAGTCTAGGAAGTCTATGGGATGAGGATTCTTGAGTATGTTATGATCATTTGCATGTTGTAGTTCTAGTATGGCGATGAGCTCTCAGGAAGGAGGTTCATATTCGAATTCAGGCTCAGGTGCAGGTGTTGAGCCGATCGATGAGCGCATGCGAGAGTTCATCTCGTCAGAGATTATTGCAGTATATTGGAATAGACTTCTGTGATCTTTGGTTAAGTCAAGGAAGGGATTTTGGAGCTCTTGGATGGTCGTCTTCGGGCCTTTTCGGGCCGAGATGTAGCGGGCCATTTGGGGGCTCATCTCGAGCCCAAAGCTTGTGGAGCCTTAGAATCCTTCAGGAAAGAGAATCTTATTTCTAGTTTTTGTCATTTAGGATTGAAGGTGGGTTATGCACCTTGTTTTTAGGGGGGTTGATCCTATGATTGGGTTTCTGCAGGGGATTTGCTAGCCTTAGGCGAGGAGTTACCCAACATCATTGGGTGTGTGATTGATAGATTGGTCGTTGGGTTCAGGTTTTGGACCTTGGTTGTTCAGACGGATGATGGGATGGTCGGGGTAACCCAGGAGCAGGAGATTGATTTGGAGCACCTTGGGAAGAGGGAGCCAGAGAATGTGCAATAAGCTGAGGGTCCTACAAAGAGACCCAAGACTTCAGATTAGCGATTAAGGGGCTAGAAGGGTCGGGTTCAATGTAGCACGGGCGGGAAGCAGCACGATGTCGTTTGTCGTTCTAGAGGCATGGGCTACTACAAGTGTGGAAGGGTTGGCCATGTCAGTCGGGATTGTCCTCAGGGGGCAAGCCCGTTATGTTTATGTTACAATCAAGTAGTCCATAACAAGTCTGAATATCTAATGTTGAAGGGTGGAGCAGTGAGTGCACCTGCTCTGGTTACCTTAAGGATCTCTGATGGTTGTGAGGATAGGGCAGGAGACCCAACTGGGAGGAGCCGAGTATTACAATGGCAATCGAGGGAGACCAAGGTTCCATCAAGTGCTATTACGGGTATGTTATCTTTTGCTTTCTTCTTGATTATTATCAGAATTTATATTGCTTGGGAATTTTGTATTGGTTTGGGTACACACTATCTCTTCTTTGGTTCTCTACCCCGAGACTCCGAGACTCTTGTCGTTACCTGTTTACTGGTTTCCTGAAAATACAAGTGATTTTGAAAAGTGTCAACAATTAAGTTGGTGAGTTCATAAGCGTTTTGTATGAGAATGATTTGTAACTGTTTCGAGTAAAATGATAGTGTATATTTCCAGAAAATCCGATATTTTCTTTAAAAATGAGTTGTAAGTCTTAAACCCCAAGACTAAAAATGTAAGTAATATTGTACTGAAAAATGATGTTATGAAGTTTTATCTTTATATAAAACTACTTGAATGTATGTTAACCCGTGAATCAAATGTGTTATCGATACCCTATGTGAGTTATTATAACAATACTAATGCGACTAGTGGCCAGAACGACGTGCTTTAGGCGTCAAAACTGTTACGACATTTGTCACCCCAGACCTGCCGGTCTAACTGTAGCTAACAGTTTAGGTGCGAGGTTGTCAGTCTGGTATAGATCTATACACAAGTGTCACACTCTCCTTACAAGATACTCTTGTTATAATTCAAGACTTGGTCTGTACTCTGGTAGGTACGGTGAAGCTAAATGTCTCACAACCAGTATCAACCGATTTACATGAACTGAAAACTCATTTCTCTTGTAAATGAAATAATTATACTTTTAAATAATTATTTGTTTCTTCTGAAATGATAGTGTAGTTTTGTGACTCCCAAACTATACCAATTATAGTTTATCTTGTTTGTTTGTTGAGACTATTTATATAATCTTTTATATAAATACAAAGTTGTTATCTTGTCTAGTGTCAAAATGTATGGTCAAAACATTATATTTTTGGGTTGTAACCCACAAAATAGTGAAATAACTAGAATGTTCGCCTTTTTGTTAGAAAAACTATATTTTTGGTAAAAAGCTTCCAAAAACCTTGTAGTTTTGCAAATCATAATTTTTCTTATGATTTGATGACATGGATTATATTTGGTTTTTATTAGTTTTTCATTTGAAAACCAATATATCACAAATATTTGTATAAAAGCTAGTAACAACCATAACTCATGCAAATAATATCTTATTTTTAACATAAAGATGAAACATTGCAAGTATTTGTGTGGTAAACCAAGATTTACTTGTATCCCCCCCCCCCCCCCCCTAAAACATGAAAAACTCGAAAATGCGGGGGTATGAACTCACCTTAAGTGGATTTGTGGGTTGTTTGAAGATATGGTGTGAATATTTCCAAGCCTAGACACTTGAATGTGGGTGATGAACTCTTTGAAGATGATATAATCCTAAGAGTTTTAACACATAATAATGTGTGTAAACAAAATGAAACTAACATGATTGTGCCTAAATACACCAAATTTTGAAGAAATACTTACCAAATTCAAAAAACAAGCTTGGAGAATTAAACCCTTTGAAGCTTGGACTTGAATCTTGAGAGAAAAGTGAAGTTAACAGAAAGTAGAATGGAAACGGTGGGGATTTTGGGTGCTTCTTGTCGTGTTTAAGGAGGAAAGGTGATGGGACTTTTACTTGGTTAACTGTTGGATAATGCTTGGATATTTTTTGGGTAATTGCGTGGGATACTGTTGAGTAATCTTTGCATGGGAAAATGGTGAAATATCTAATCATAAAGTTAACTTCCTTATCTTTTCTTTATCTTGACCGAAAACCCACTAAAACTCCCTAGTATGACCGAAATCACATGTGATTACGGTCCTAGTGATTCCATGTGATTTCGGTCTTGGGGTCATCCACTAAAGGATGATTTCGGTCCTAGACCAACCGAAATCACTAGGTTGGCGGGGTACTAGGCCGAAATTTCTAAAGCAATATGTAATTCATGACTGGTTCCAACTATTTGACTTTTCTTGACTTGTTATAACTTTTGACTTTCAAGTGTTTATTACGAATGTGATTTTCAAAGTATATATATACATAAATGTTGCACGTAGTTCTTGGTACATATTCTTGTAATTAACTCTTTAAATATTTGCTTTTTGGCCTTGGACTCGGCGAGTTGAAGGACCAACTCGCTGAGTAGAAGCAGGATAAGGCGCGGGGTCTAAGCTGTGGACTTGGCAAGTAGACCCTATTTGGACAAAAACCCTAATCCAAGGGTTTGCACCCTATTTAAACACTTTAACCCGGCCTCCTTCGTCCCATTTACTCCCAAAGGACCCCCATAGCAAACCCTAGCCGTCACTGAAGCAAACTAGAGCATTTGAAGTGAGTTTGGTGTTCTTGTGATCCAAGGAAGGAAGAGAAGCTTGAAGGAGAAAGAAAGGACTGAAGGGGATCCGAATTTGTGCATCATTTGCAGCTCGTTCAAGGTAAAAATTTTGTACCTTGATCTTCCAAATGCTAGATCCCATTTTGTGTAGTTTTAGGGCTTTATGAGCCATTTTTAGCTAGCCAACCATGAATGCAAGCATGGTTGGGGATGAGGGTGCGGGTCTAGGACCCTTGAGGGGTCACAAAGCAGAAAGGGGGTGCTTTTCCACCCAAGAAAGGCTCCATGCAACTCAAGGGTTTGTTTTAGGGCCTTTTGAGCTTAAAGTCCCATGCAAGCACGTAAAGGTTGTAACTTTACATGCTAGAACGGTCCTAGGAGCATAGATCTATCCTTTGATCAAGAGTTGTACATCAAAAATCGAAGATCTAGTGAGATTATGCGACAGACTCGGCGAGTCCATCCTTGGACTCGGCGAGCCCAAGCCTGGGTCCCAAATCAGTTGAGGGTCAGCAGGACCCAGTTGAGTGTGGAAAGGTTTTAGGGAGTCCCGGGGAGTGACCCAATGTTCTGGATTGAGCCATTGTTCGGGATATTCATGGGACTCGGCGAGTGCATGAGCAGACTCGGCGAGTCCAAGCCAATCTTCATATGGATGAAGATGAACTCGACGAGTTGTTTATACAACTCGGCGAGTCAAGGACATGACCTGTTTATCAGTTGAAGGTGAACTCGACGAGTTTTTCATACAACTCGGCGAGTCGTATGAAGATTCAGTCGACGTTCTTTTAGAAGGAAAACTCGTCGAGTCATCGCCTAACTCGACGAGTAGAGATGGTATAAGGACAAATGGAAGGATAGAGTCTCGGCGAGTTGGCGAGCCAACTCGGCGAGTCAGGTCAACTAGTAGTTGACTTTGACTTTGACTTGGTCGGGGGTAAGATGGTCATTTTACCCTAAGGACAGTTAGCAATGTTTGATTGAGTGTTTTGTGGGAACTACAGTCGGAGGATTTCCGGAGTAGCAGCAGCAGATAGACAGTTCCTATGTAGATCATCAGCTACTTCGAGGTGAGTTACCTTCCAGTAGCGGTGGGTCTACGGCCACAATGTCGGCCCATCAGTAGGAGTTGTATGATTAGATGATTTTCTATGTGATATTCATCTAGGTTTGCTACTACCTGATATGTTTATGTGTTAGTATGATATAATGATATGTGCTAATGACAGTAGGGGAGATAGTCCCCAGAGTACCGGTCGATAGGGCCGAAGGGGTAGTCATGCCCAGCCATGCTAGATAGATTATGTGATATGTGTTATGTGGTAGTAGTAGGGGGTGAAATATTCCCCAGTATCCGGTCGAGAGGACCGAAGGGGAGACCAGCACCCAGATATGCTAGCCAGTATCCGGTCGAGAGGACCGAAGGGGAGGCCAGCACCCATATATGTTATCCAGTATCCGGTTGAGAGGACCGAAGGGGTAGGTCGGGCACCCAGATATGCCTGACACTATATGTATGTTATGTGATCGTATGGTATGTGGTACGATGGGGGAACTCACTAAGCTTCATGCTTACAGTTTTCAGTTTTGGTTTCAGTTACCTCTTCATCGAAGGGGAAGGAGCTGCCGCGGTAGCGGCACATCATACACACACACACATTGTTTTCCGCCTTACGAGACTGTTCTGGGAATTATACTCTGACATTTGGTTGATTTCGTATTTGGTTTTCAAACATGATGTATGAATGTGAAATGATATGATCAGACAATGTTTTATTTACAAATGTTTTCCAAAGTATTGATTAAAAAATCAAATTTTTGGACATGAAATTTGGGTTCTTACAATATATATATATATATATATATATATATATATATATATATATATATATATATATATATATATATATACAAATAATGCCCTTTTGGCTTTCAAAGTTTTATTGCAACAAAAATTACGTTGTGAATTCACTTGTACACGGTTACAATTTAGACCTTGCTTGTTCCAAAAAATTTCCAATTGTCACAAAACAGTCGCCACGTCATGGCCCTTCTCTTGCCACATCGTGGGGCTCACCTTGAGGACACGCTCATTTAAGCCATGCCACATTGTGGGCATCCTTGTGCCATGTCACGTGTAGATTTTTTCCCAAAAACTCCATCTTTGATCTCGTTAAGTCTTTAGTTAAACCATTCTGAAAAACAGGTGTTACAACTCTACCCCATTTAAACTAGATTTCGTCCTCGAAATCTGTCCTTACAACTTAGTATTACAACACGAGTCGACGCCGCCTGAACTATCAGAATCCAATACAACACTGAAAATTCACTTCAAATAGACGATCACCTTCCGACACAGCTACCAAAAAAACTTAGCAGAAATCACGTGACTCGATGAATAAATGAACACCAACATAGCACAATTAACTTACAAAGAGAGGAATAATTACTTCATATGAAATCTGAAAACTCTATAATGTGCTCGACTTCCAGACGGACATAACCACTTGAACTGCAACCATGTTGACCACAATCCACAATCTGAGCCGACCAAAACCTCTATGGCCTTGCATCATCTTATTGATAACTGGAAACTCCATAACCATCCTTCGATGCCAACAACCTTGCACTCGAGTACAAAGGCGAATCCAAACATGAGCTCCAATAATTGAAGCTACATCAATCCTGCTGACCGAAAAAAATCTCAAATTCAATTTGAACGAGATCTTCCTAGTCCCAGGCCGTCCTAGTAATAAAGTGGAATACAGAATCTCCGACTGACCGTTGAAGCTGACAACCTCTCACACGGTCGTAAAATGTGACTCCAACCAAGATTCTGACGACAAAGGCTATCCTAGACTATACTTCAACATGGATCTAACAAACATCAAGTCCAAACAAAGAATGACTAACCAACCAACACACAAACAAAAACAAGTATGTTTCACCCTAAGTGAATGCTACGGGCCAAATCATAGTCTTAAATTATACCCGACCCAAATCAGCCAACGGTCTA